>NC_091833.1:117982482-118321649 GCF_037783145.1 Equus przewalskii | reverse complement strand
GTTTTACTTTTACTTCAGTATATGTAAAGTGAAGGAAAGTGCCCAAGTCCTAAGTGTACGGTCTGAAGCATTTTTCCATTATGCACACACCGGTGCGGGCCCCACTGCAATCAAGGCAGGAGGCTGCCAGCTCCAGAAGCCTCCTCATGCCCCTGCTGACATCCCCCCTTCTCAGAGATGACCTCTACTCTGGCTTCTACCGCCAAGTCACGTTTGTCTGTTTTTCCCCTTTGAGAGTGTGCTTAAGTTCAACATTTGGAAACAGTTTTCCAAAGTGGTTCTACCAGCTTCCCCCACCGCCAGCAGAGTGGGAGTCACTGCATAGCCCCATTAATCCTTGCTTTTGTAGTTATTGTGATTGTAATTCTGGAAGATGTGGGGTATATTGTGGTTTCATTTTGCATTCTTTTCATGACTAAGAATTTTGAGGCACTTTTTTTTCCCCTGAGGAAGATTAGCCCTGAGCTAACATCTGTTGCCAGTCCTCATTTTGTGTGTGTGTGTGTGAGGAAGATTTGCCCTGAGCTGACATCTGTGCCAGTCTTCCTCTATTTTATACGTGGGTTGCCACCGTAGTATGGCTGACGAGTGGTGTAGGTTGGCGCCTGGGATCTGAACCCACAAACCTGGGCCGTGGAAGTGGAGCACACTGAACTTAACCACCAGGCCACGGGGCTGGCCCTTGAGGCACTTTTTCATATGATTTTGACCTTTTGGACCTCCTCTTTCATGAAGTACCTGTGTAAGGATAGTTTTTGTCTATTTCTTTATTGGGTTCTCTGCCTTTTTCTTATTGATTTGTAAGAATTCTTTGTATATTCTGGATATCGGACCTTAGTCAGATACATGTATTTCAAGTATTTTCTTCCGTTCAGTGGATTACTTTTTCAACTCTTAATGGTGTCTTTTGATGAATAGAAGTTCTTGATTTTAATGATTTAATCTCTTTTTTGGTGAGTGCTTTTTGTGATTGAAGAAATCTTTGCTACCCCAAAGTCACGAAGATATTCTGATATGTTTTATTCTAGAAACTTAATTGTTCTGTCTTTCACATTTAGGCTTATGACCATTTGGTATTGGTGTTTGTTTGTTTTGTAGGCTGTGAGGGTGAGATCGAGGATTATTTTCCCCTCTGGGTACAACATAGATCCAGTGCCATCTCTTGAAAAGACCACGTTCCTCCTCCTTCTGTAGGCAGAATAACGGCCTCCAAAAATGAACACATCCTCTCCTAGTTCCAGAACTTGTGAACATGTTGCTTCACAGAAAAAGGGATTTTGCAGAGGTGATTATATTAAGGATCTTGAGACAGGAGGTTTTCCTGGATTATCCAGCTGGGCCCAATGTAATCATAAGCATCCTTAGAAATGGGAGAGGGAGGCAGAAGTGAGGGACAGAGGGAGAACAGACTGCCGAGGAGGAGGTCAGAGCGATGCAGCAGGAGGGAGACTGGGGCAGCCATTGCTGGCTTCGAAGATGGAGGAATGGGCCTGAGCCAAGGAATGCAAGGGCCTGATGACACCTCAGTGTTAGCCCAGTGAGACCTGCATCTGATTTCTGACCTATATAACTTTAAGATGATGTGTTGTTTTAAGCCACTAAGTTTCTAAGAATTAGTTACAGAAGCAAATAACTAATATAACCCAGTGGATGACAGTGGCACTTTTGCTATAAATCTGGTGGCCATGTATGCATGCCACTCGATTCTGTTGCTTGGGCTTCCTGTTTATGCTTGAGCCAATACCAAGCAGTTTTAGTAACTGTAGCTTTATAACTTCTTTTGCTATATGGTGCTGTCAGACCTCCAGCTTGTTCTTCTTCAAGCTTGTTTTGGATGTTCTTGATGTCGTTTGATGAATGAAGTTCTTAATTTTAGTACAGTCAAATCTTTCCTTTGATAGCTAATGGGTTTTTTCTCCTGTCCTTTTAGAGAAATCTTCCCTGACCTAAGGTCAGAAGGGAATTCACTTGTATCTTCTACCTAAAGATTGAAATATTTTCTTTTACTATTTAAGACCTTCATCCATCTAGAGTTTCCAGGAACCTTTGAATGTAGTGTGAGATACAAGCCCAACTTCATTTTGTACCCTAGAGATAACATAGCCCTTTCCCAGGCCTCCTGATTGAACAGTCCTTCCTTCCGCCCAGTCTGCCCTGTCCCACCGTCCTATGTCAGAGTTCCAGCACATGGGAGTGTATTTCTGGACTCTCTCTTCTTTTCCCTTCTCTCTTGTTGACCAGCTGTTCCCTGTACCACCACCCAACTCACGGTTGTCCCAATTAGAGGCACTGTCGTCCTGAAGCTAACAAGGCCCCTGCACGAGACCCTGGCAAGTCAGTGTATTCACATGGGTATTTTCTTTTTGGTAAAGTTTGCAGAAGTGCGATATTTTGATTGCAATTGGTTAAGACCACTGTCTGTGTCTTTACCGCTTGTGCCTCTGGTTTGACTAAGAAGCGCCTACTTGTGGTTTGCATCCCAGCAGGCTGAATCCTGCTTGGGGTTTGCTGAGCTTCTTGGATGTGTAAGTCAATGTTTTTGTCAACTTTGGAAAATTTTTGGCCATTATTTTGGCAAGTACTTTTCTCTGTCCCAATCCTACCTTTTCCTCCTCAGGTTCCAGTCCATATTGTTAAACCCTTCACTATTGTCTGTCGCGTGCCTGAGATTACTTATTTTCTTCCTCATTTTCCTCTCTGTTCTTCAGATTGGATAATTACTGATAGTCTGTCTTTATGTCCACAGACTCTTTCTCATGTCACCTTCAGTCTTCTGTGAAGGGTGCCAACTGATTTTTTCGTTTCAGTTATGCACTCTCCATTTCTAGAATTTTCATTTGGTTCGAAACACCTTCCATTTTTCTGTTGAGATTCCTTTTCTCTTCACTCATTAAACTACATTTTCCTTTAATTATTGAGTATCTTGAAACAACTGCGTTAAAGTCTTTACCTGTCAAATCTAACACTGGATTCAGGATTGGTTTCTATTGATTGTTTCTTTCCTTGATCATGGCCACATTTTCTCTTTTCTTCGCATGCCTAGTGACTTTGTATTGTATATTGGTTGCTGTGGATGATATGTTGTAGAGTCTCTAGATTCTGTTATCTTCCACTGAAAATGACAATGTGCCCTTTCCAAGGCCAGACCACTAAAGACTCTGCAGCTTCTGGCGTCCTCCCCTTTGCATTCCCCCTCGGGGGGAAGCCAGTCCCCATGTTAGGAGGACACTCAAGCAGGCCATCGAGAGGCCCCCATGGGGAAGAAATGAGGCCGCCTGCCAATGACCAGCACCACCTGAGTAACCATTTTGGCGGCCCATCTGCAGCCCCAGTCAGGCCTTTAGATGCTGGCAGTCCTGGGCAACATCTTCTCTGAGACCTCATGGGAGACCTTGAGCCAGAACTGTCCAGCTCACCCACTCCTGAATTCCTGACCAAAGAAACTGCATGCGATAATCAATGTTTACTGTTGTTTTGAACCACTGAGTTTGGGGTAATGTGACACGCAGCAGTAGATAACTAAGACAGGATGTGTCTGGAGAATGTTTGCTCTAGGATGCAGCCCCAGGTCCCAGGGTCTGGATCCTGGTGTCCCAGCTGCATGCCAGGGACATTCACGGTCTTGAATGACGTCTCCACTCTGGCTGGGCCAGAGCTCCCATGGCAGTTGCTCTCTGGTAAATCTGGGGGCCTCATCCTAAGCATGTGCAGCCCAGTCCTCAGCCAAGGACAGTGGGACATCTGAGATTCCTCGACACACTTGTCTCTCCTCCAGTGCACTCCCCACAGATTCCAGCTACTATGTCACTGCCCCCTCAGCTCAGTGGGACAGCGTGTCCTGGTAGGACTCCATTGCCCTGTGCTGTGGTAGGAGACTGCCCGCAAACATAGAGCTGGGGTGGTCAGGGTGTACCTCATGAATTTCCCTTCCCTGGGAACGACAGTCAGCAGTCTCTGTTTCCTACCTGAGACTGGCTGCCTCATCTGTTCTGTCCACGTGCCAGCTGTTTACAGTGGGAGGGCCAGTCTGGTACAGCTTCTTCGTCAGAGCCCGCAGCGGAGGCCTCAATCAGATTTGCTTTTAAAAGAATCCTTCCACATTTGTGGGAAAACTAGTGAGTTCTGAGTCAAGTCTGGAATTTAGTTAATGGTAATGGACCGGCGTTGGCTTCTTAGATTGACAAAGCTATCATGGAAATGTAAGGTGTTGATACTAGGTGAAACCCGCGGGGGGAACTCTGTATTACCTTTGCATCTTTTCTGTAAATGTAAAATTATTCCAATAAAAAAATAATAGAAAGGATCCACCTGGTTGCAGGGGTGGTGGCGGAGAGGGCAGGCTTGGTGTCTCTGCAGCTGCCAGCCAGAGTGGCTCTGAGTGGCTGTTCCTGCTGTCTCTGGTCAGTCTCCCCACTCAGGTTGTGAAGCCAGTCACCAGTCCAGAACAGAAGCGGCCCAAAGCGCTCCCCAAGCTGTTTCCGACGCTTACATCTCGCTGCAGGCCCAGAGCTTAGGAAGAACTTTTATTTTCTTCTCTCTGCTGTTCTGGGTTTTAATTTCCTACAACTTTCATAATGAGAAAAAGAAGAGCTCCTTTAGTACAACACAATGTTTCTTTAACCAAAGGCTGAGTGAATAGGCAGTGGTGGCAGCGGGCCCTGCCCTGGGTGGTCCTCCATCTGGGGCAGGCCCCGCGGAGGATGGGGGAGAGAGGCCGCAGGAAGGGTGGGGCGGCATGGCGAAGGACGCCCATCTTCTCACCTTTGCCCTCGGTTCTCAGGCATCTCTTCCTTTCCTCCGAGGGACCCGGACCTGCAAAAAACAAACAGCTCCCGGCCCCGGGGCGTGGGGTCCGAGGCAGGAAAAGGAGCCGCGGGCGGTGGGCGGGGCCGGGCGGCGGGCGCATGGCCAATGAGGCGGGCGGGTCACTGTGGGGTGGGGCCCGGCGGCGGGAGCCCGGCTGGTGACCGGGCAGGTCCCTAACCCTGATGCCCCAGCAGCCAGGCCTGGCCTCCGCATCCCTCCACCAGGACGTGCGAGCGAGCCTGCCCAGCCGCACAGGCCCTGCCCGACTCCCGCCCCCGCCCCGGGCGTCCCCCGTGCGTTCTGGAGGGAGGGCAGCTGCGCAGGAGCGAGCACGCGCTCTCAGGGGAGGCGGGCTCCGACCCAACGCAGCCCTTCCTTCCTGCAGGTTGTACAACCGGTTAAGAGAGGTGTTGTAGGCTGAGTTGTGTCCCCCCAAAATATATGTTCAAATCCTAACGCCTGTGTCTGTGAATGAGACCTTATTTGGAAAAGGGTCTTTGCAGATGTAATGCAGTTAAGATGAGGTCATTAGGTGGGCGCCAACCCAACGACTGGTATCCTTCTAAGAGAAAACAGAGACAGGTGGAGACACGGGAGAAGGCCACGTGAAGATGGAGCCTGGGAGTGGAGTGATGCTGACACGAGCCAAAGAAAGGCGAGGACTGCTGGCCACTAGAAGCTGGAAGGGGCAAGGGAGGCAAGGAAAGATTCTCCCCAAGAGCCTTCGGAGGGAACTTCTGGAGAAAGTAGGATTCCAACTAAGACCTGCCATGGGAGGGGAAGAGAAGGGGGAAGTTCAGTTCGGTATCTGCCCAGGGTGGGTACCTGTGGCTGTCCAAGGGTCAAGTCCAGTGGGCAGTCAGCTTCACAGACTGGGAGCTCTGGGGAGAGGGCTGGGCTGGAGAGGCAAAGCTGGACATCCTCCCCACTCCTGAAAGTCCAACGGGAGGCTGGCTGAGGAGTGGGCTTTGTGTGAGGGGCACTGGGGAGCCATAGCAGGATTTTAAGCAGGTGGGTGACATGGTCAATTTTGTGATTTAGAAAAATTCCGCTGGCTGGGGGCAGAGATGGACTGGTGGGGGAGAAGGTGGGGTGGGGAACCAGTGAGGAGAAAGCTGCCTTCTAATTCCAAGTAGGAAGCTGAACTAAGGCCCTGGCAGTGGTGGGGCGGAGTGGCAGGCAGGAGAGGAGAGACTGGATTAGAGGAGGATTTAGGAAGTGGAATCTGGGGAGGGGTGTGTGGGGTGAGTCCTAAGCTGGCTCAGGTGGAATCTCCAGGCAGCAGCCTTTGCGGGGTAAGATGGGTCTGCAGTTGCCACCAGGACCAGACTCCTGGAGGTGACCACTGAGACTCTGTAGACAGGCTCCTCAGGCCTCTCAGGGGCTCACTGTAGGTCACCCCTGAAGTGGATGCAGAGAGAGGTAGACAGAGAGGGTGGGAGGCCTCCTGCTCAGGCCTCTCAGCTAGGAGTGGGGTGGGGTGCTCTTCTCAGCAGGGTTTCAGTCTCCACGTCCATGCCTGACAGGGAATCCTACTCAACTGATGGTTGGCCCATGTGACCCTGAGGGGCCTTGCAGTACTGCCCCCTGGCTCCTGGGGGCTGTCCCAGTGGACTGAAGTGGTCCTTGGGCTGGGCAGGAGCTGAGGGAGAGCCAGGCCTTGGGAAAAGCAAGCTTCCAGCCTGGAGAGCAGAGAGGTCAGGGCTGGCAAGGGGCTGCCAGGAAGGTCTGGGGGTGGGAGGCCCCCACCACTGCTCTGCCTGGGCTCTGGGCCTGCCCTGGGCCAAGGAGGGGACCTACCCTCCCACACCTCCTTGGAGGCAAGGGCCACCTGGGGCACAGGAGGAGGGGCAGCTTGAGACCACTGGTTTCCACTTGGAAGCCTTCTTTATTTGGCTAGGGATAGAGAAAGGCTGGGGTCAGAGTGCGTGCATCCCCATGGAAACAGCAATGAGCCTGGCCCCTGGGGGACTCTGACCCTCATGGGGGATTGGGAGGCCAAGACAGGGCTCAGGGGCTCATTTGCTTAAGGGGCCTGGGTCTTGCCTTTGGCGGCAGCTCTCACAGGGAGGTCCAGGCCATGAGCTGTAGGACCCGTGGAGGAGAGGAGCAGGGAGGCAGAGCAGGCTTCAGCCAGGGCCACACAGAGAAGGTGGAGGGGAGAGTGGACTGTGCCTCCTAGAGCTGTATGCCCGGAGTGGGCGGTTAATGGATGGCAGGCAGCCAGAGGTGGTGTGGCTGCAGACCTTGCTGCCAGGGGACTTCCAGTTCCCCCTGACCCCTTGTCCCATGGCTGCAGGGCTGGTCCCAGAGCCAGCAGGCAGGCCTGAGGTACCCTGATCCTAAATGCCTTGCCCAGCTGGACCTCGGCCTGAGAGGTTCTTGTTGGGGGGGGGGGCAGCAGGTGCGAGCCGAGATAGAGGGCAGCTGAACCCCAACAGGCTAAAGCAAGGAGCCCTTGCCCTCTGAAAAGCCTGTTGTCTGTGGTCACTACTTTATGTCAAGACTGGATTCCCAGTCCCTCCGTTGTAAGCAATCGTCCCACTCTGAGTACAGAGGGTTTTTTTTTTTTTTTTTTTTGAGGTGGATTGGCCCTGAGCTAACATCCATGACCATCCTCCTCTACTTCAGTGTGGGGTGCCTGCCACAGTGTGGCTTGATAAGCAGTGAGTAGGTCCGTGCCCGGGATCCGAACCCAGGGAACCCCGGCCCACAGAAGCGGAGCACGTGAACTTATGCTCCCCCACGGGCTGGCCCCTGTGTTTTCATTCAGAAAAATGACAAGAGTCTCAGAGAGACCAAAACAAGGTTCAGCCCCAGCTGCTGCCGTCACTTGAGTGCCTCCCACCCCTCTGGGCCCACCAGGCTTGGGGCTTGGCCTCTCATGGCTCTCGCCTGCCTGCCTGCAGCCTGCTCGCCAAGAACGCCTGTGTTCTCGGTCTGTGGTGCTGGGGAAACCTCCCAGGCTCTCAGAGCTTCCAAGCTGGGTGTGCACCGAAGTAGCTTCCCGAGGAACAGCTGCCCGCGTGCGGGCCTCAGGTGTGAGTGCCTGCGAGGGCCACGTGTGCCCACGAGGGCCTACCTGTTGGGGCTTCCTGCAGTCATGTGGAGTGTCTTTCTTCTTCCACTGACGGAGGGTGACAGGTCCTGGGGAATACGCTCTCCACGGGGCCAGTCCCCTGGTGTGTGTGTGGTGGGGGCTGTCCACCTGCCCAGGCTGGCTGACAAGGGCTCAGACCCTCTGTGAGACAGCCGGCCTGGGCCCAGGGAGGCCTGCACTGGGCGAGAAAAGACCAGCCAGCCCCGAATAACTTTTTTCAAGAAAATCCAAACACACACTTGCATGTTTTGAATAAATTTACAAATTGATTGCACTATTCTCGATGTAGAGTTTTTTTTCAGAAGAGAAGACTCAACTCCAAATCTCTGAACTCAAGTGAGATATGGTGGTATTTCCTGTACTGCAGGGGCTTAAAAGGCACTGGGGAGGCAGCCAGTCTTCAGGCTTGTGCCCCAGAGGGATCCAAGGGCCCAGAGAGGGCACCTATTCTCGCCACAGCCTGAGGATAGCCAAATGCAAATATGAATGGGCCACCGCCCAGCTAGACACCTTCCAGGGCTCCCAGTGGGCTGAGGTACATCCTGGCAGAGGCTGCTGGGAAAAGGATGTCTCTTCTGGTTGTGCAGGATGCCGAAGTGCAGCACGCAGCAGGACCTCACCATTTAGTTCTGGAATGGAATTGTCAACAATTCCCAATCCCTTTCAGCTGGGACACTGGGCAGGGCCTCCTCCAGGACCTGGCATGCCCTGGGCAGTCCCAGCTCTGATGTTGTGATGGGAAGCAGCTGAAGCTTGTGGCTGGTTGAGGCGGGGAAGTCTGACGTGCCAGCTTCCCTGAATTGAGTGCTGCCTACCCGAGTCCGGCACTGGCAGAACTGACCAGGTCTTGGTACTCCATGCCTTCAGTCATGGATGTGACTGTCCCAGGGAAGGGCGAGATCAGTAGTGAGGTGGCTCTCTGCAGCTGAGGCAGACCCTGCAGGAGCTGGCAGCTGGAGGCTGGTCAGGAAGACCCTCCTTGAAAGGGCATTCGAGTGGCACATTTCCACGCCACTAGCCCACTGTCCTCACCACAGCCGCAGTGACCTTCCCAAAGCTGGACTCTGACCACACGCTGGCACTCCTGCCCTGCCCCTCTACCCCACCCTAGCCTCACTGGTATGGCACGCCCCCCAGCAGTTTCAGGGACCCTGAGTCCTGGCTCTAACCACGGATACCCCACGGCACTCAGCTCCGGTCCAGACTCGAGCCCGGGAGGTGGGGGAACGGCTGAATTCATGCCCACAGATACTCTACAGAAAGACCCAACACCACCGTGGCGGCCAGTCTCTCTCGAGCCTGTTTTCCCCGTTTCCTGTAGTCGTGGCCACCTATGCCAAGTCTGTAATGCAGGTTCCAGGAGCGCAAGCATGCGGGGGGCCTCTGCACCCTTCTCTGCGGTACCCGGAGCCCCCTCCAGAGCGCTCCCCTGCAATTCCAGCTGGATTTCCGCGCGCGCGGGGGCAGGTGGAACTTGACCTCCGCCTTCCCCAATCGATCGGGGCGGCACGACCAAGCCCCGCGCCACCGCGCTTACTGCCCCGGGCGCCTCCTTTCCACCCCCGAAGCAGGGGCACGGACGACCCGCTGGGCGCCGGGTCCGCGACGAACGTGGGCTGACCCTGCGGCACCTCCCACACCGGCCGCGGACGGCTCCCGCGCGCGGCGCGTGTGGACGCCGGGCGGCGCGGAGAGAGCGGCGCCGCGGGCCCAGGTCCCCGCTCCTCGGCCGCGCGCCCCGGGCTCGCGGGCGGCGATTGGGCGCGTGGCCGTGACGTCACCGCGCGCTCGTGCGCTCCGGACTCCGGCTCCGGGCTCCGGGCTTTCGGTTTAGCCGCAGCCTGGCGCGCGCCCGGCCGAGTAGCGGGAGCGGGGCGCGCGCTCGGCGCTGGTCTGAGGCGGCTCGCGGGGTCCCGCGGCCCCGGCCCCCGCCTTGCGCCCCCCGCCCTGCGGCCCGCGGCCCCCGCCCGGCCGCCGCCCCTCGCCCCCCGCCCGGCCCCGGCCGCCGCCCCCGCCCGGCGCGGATTTGAAAAGCCCGGCCGCAGCCCGCGAGCGCGGCAGCCAATCAGCGGCGCGCACTTTCCCGCGGCTTCTGCGAGGCGGCGGCGGCCCGGCGGCGGCGGCGGCGGGCGGGAGGCGCGGGGGCGGGGTCGGCGCCGCGCGCGGAGAGCCTCGGCCTGGCCGCGCTGCGCCCGCCGCCGCCGCCGCCGCCGCCGCCGCCCCCTCCCCTCCCTCGGCCCTCCCTCCCCCGCGGCCCCGGCCCCCTCCCCGGTCCGCCGCCGCCGCCGGAGCCGCCGCGCCCGGAGAGCCGCCGCCGGAGGATGCGACGCACAACAGGTCATTGGAACCGCCGGCCCAACCGCCGCGGCCCTGAGGGGCTGAGGGGCTGAGGGGCTGAGGGGCCGAGGGGCTGCGGGGCTGAGGCGCCGAGGGGCTGCAGGGTCGGGAGGCCGAAGCGCCGAGGGGCTGCGGGGTCGGAAGACCGAGGCGCCGAGGGGCGGCGGGGCTGAGGGGCCGAGGCGCCGGAGGGCTGGGGAGGCCGGCGGGCGGGGGGCGGCCGCGGCTAACGGGGCCGGGCGGGCGGCGGGCGCGGCCATGTTGGGCCCGGCCGCCGGCGGCTGCACCTGTGCCGGCCTGCGGGCCGGGCGGCCTTTGTTCGCGGCGGCGGCGCCGGGCGGGCCGGGCCGGCCTTTGTGAGGCGCGGGCCGGGGCCGGGGCCGGCGGTGGGAGGGGCGGGCCGGCCGGGGGAGGCGCTTTTTGTCTGCGGAGGGTCCCTGGGTGACACTCGCGGCGCGGACGCCGGCCGTTGGTCAGCGCGGGCGCCGGGGAGCCGGCCGGGCCTTGGCAGGTGGAGGGGCCGCGGGGCCCCGCCCGGCCGCCGGCAGCCGTCGGCTCAGCCGCGCAGGAACGCGCCGCGACCGCACGGCCGGCTCCGCGCCGCCCGCAGGAAGGGCGGTTAAAATCTCGGCATTTAAAAAGAGCCGGTCTCGAGTTCGGGAGCCGAGAGCGTGGCCCCGCCGCCGGTTCGCGCCTGCTCCCTCGGCGCCCGGGACGGGCCAGCCGCGGGCTTGACATTCAAGTCGAAACTTAGTATCGCGGCGACCTTCCGAAGTTAATCATCTTCAGGCCGATAATTAGGGCTCCGGCGCGCGCGTGTGCGCGTGTGTGCGCGCGGTAGCAGGACCTGCGGGGAGCAGCCCGGCGCGAGGGGCGTGAGCTCGGAGCGGGTTAGGGAAGTTCCTGGCGCTGACAACCCACGCTCAGACTTGCAAGGCTTTGACTTTTAAATGAGTTAAACACCAAGACGTGTGTTCCTTAATCACTCGGCAAGTTAAGTCCCTCCCATTGGTGTCTCGCATCGATTATCTTGACTCTATTTTGTGTGTTTTTTAAGCAAGATGATCAAGGTAAAAAATAAGTCAGAAGCCATCCCGTTTGGGCAGCTGGGACTGTCTTTTATTTTCCCAAATGTTTTAAATGTCCTAGTTACGTATTTCAATGTGGTGAGAGCAACAATATTAGAAAAGCGCAACTCCAAACAATGACATGAAGGAAGCAAGTCGTGTTAGCACAGCCCTTTCCTTGTGTGCTTGGTGTGTGCTCCTACACCCCACAACGGGCCATAGTTCAAATCTAAACTGCCGGCTGGAAGTGGAGAGGACTCATGCCTTAAGCACGATTACTTTGAGTCATTTCCTTTCCTTTTCTTCCATTTTCTCAGACGCCCAGCAGCCTTCAGTTCTGGGCTGATGGCTGGTAAAGTGAGGGCGTACTGCAAGGTTGTGCGTTTGGGTAAGCTTTTGTGAAGAACTCTGCTGTATTCAGTACAAAAATCCTCCCCTCCTGACTGCATTACTACCAATCAGGTTGGCCTCTGATTCCAGAGGTAAACCTTCCAATTGAAGAGTATCAGATAAGTAACTTTATGAATTTTGGAGAACGATGGACAATTTATTCTTCTATGTGCACATATGTGATATATTCATATGTAGTGTGTAAACATAAATTGAAATGTGGGGAGACATACAGAGCAAAACAGTAAGGTAAACAGACTACCAGGTGTGGCTACTGGGCTTATGGTTTTCATGCAACCGATTTTTTCAGGACTGTTAGAACTGTACCTGCTTAAATGTGAGGAACTAGATGAAGAGGAAGTCAGAATTGCAAGAATTAGAAGTCAGGAATTAGAGACCCTGTGGCTTAGTTAAAGAAGAGTGGGTCGAGCCTTCCACCTATTTGGATCTCCTCGCCTATAAGTAGTCCAACTTTCAAAGGTTTACTCATATGGCAGAATGTAAACTAATTAGTTACTTACTTTTTTATGGTTTGATGCTTCAGTGTAAGATGTAAAAATAGGTGGAATTGGACTTACTAAGAAGTGCTGGTGAGAGGACAGAAAGCGCTGTAATAAAATGTGTGCTATAGAAGATATAGGATTCTTGTCACCAAGCACATATAAAAGGATGTGGTAAGGTAGTGCTGAAGTTCATAATCCAAATTTATTTTGCCATGCCCTTTCAATCTGGACAGATAACCTTTCTAAATAAATGCTTTAGTTAATCAGCAGGAACTGAAGGTATAAGACTGTACTCACATATTCTGGTATACATGTTTTCTTTTTTTGGAGGTGAACTGCTTGGTTATAGAATGTATGTAGTTTTGAATGTGCATCCTAGCCTCCTGAGCCTCACTCTTCTCTTTTACCAGACTGCAATAAATGTGTCTTTGTTCCCCAAATATGTAGTGCCCTGTCCTGACTTCAGGCCTTTGCATGAACTTTTGTTGGGTGTAGCCCACTGCTTGTCTTCCCTTTTTAAGCACAGAGTGTCCAACCTTTTAGTGGCCATATGTGAACTTTCTCGCCTGTTGGATGAACTCTCGGAGGTAGGAATCTCATAGCCTTGGGCACCCTGGCCTCTGATGGTGCCTCCTCATGGCAAGCACTTAGTAAATGCTGAATAAATGGGCGTATAACTTAGGATAAACAAACAGTCCATTTTAATTCCAGTATCTGGCCTGTCATGTTGGAGCAGAAAGGAACCGTCTAGAAGAAACGGAGTATGAGAAGTAAGGGGGTGCCCTAAGTTCGCCGTGCTTTCACTGGGGAGCTAAGACCGTTTTTGCCAGGTAGAGCTGTTTCCTTTCTTTTCCTCTTCTCATAGTAGCTAACTCAAATGTTAAATAAAAATTAATTATGAAGCATTGCAAGCATATAAGTACAATAAATAATAGAAGAGACCTGTACCTACCGCCAAGATGAAGCAGGCAGTGATGTTTCTACTGCACTTCTCTGTATCACTGGGCAAGGTAAAAAGAGTATAAAGTATACAAAATACAAAAGAGGTGACATGTAAGTTCTAGAGGATTAGGTTCATACTTTACAAACTATCTTTATATGATTTGTTAATTTCTTTTTCAAGAATGGTTATTTACAGTAAGCACTTGGGGAGAAAAAGACTTAAGTTGGTTACCCCAGGGATTTGTCAGCATTTTGCATTTGTGTGTTGGTTGCAGTATAGCTTTTGCAGGAGTTGATTGATTTGATGAAGTTTGGTTTGCTAGTTTAGAAAATCCAGACAGACCTCAAATTAATTTTGTTCTTGAGCCTGTGTTCCAAAAAGCAAATGGCCAAAGATGAGTTTTCAAAACATCTTAATTTCTGTAATACTTAAGGGTATATCTCAACAAAATATATGAGGATAGAAATTGCAGAGTGTTGGTTGAGCTGAATGCTGGCCTACAGCTCAAAATCCCCAGTAATGAGACTTCCTCAGTGAGTGTCTAGAGAAACAGTGTTTTATCTTACTGGAAGGAGTTGGGACCTCCATTTTTAAGTTGACTGGGTTGTCATTGAAAACGTTGATATGAATTAAGTTTATGTGTTTTTGCTGCTGTAGTACAGAGGCTGACAGATCAGAAAGTGTGTTTCTGACTTCAGTTTTAGTACCCTCAGTTAGCTCTCTATACCCTGCCTGGCCTTTCTGAAATGCCCATGTGATCATGTGAGGCCCCACTCTTCAAGGATCTCCACTGCCCTTGGGGTTCAAGACCAGTCTCTCGCCGGGCTTTCTGCCTCTCACTGCCCTTCTTATTTTGCTCTCACCTGATTTCTTCAGCCCATCTCTTGCTTCCATGCTTTTCCCTTGGGCGTTTGCATGGTCAGTTTTTGCCTCTCCTCTCCACCCCACTTCCATATACACACTGCACACACCCCAATGCATCTGTGGGCACAGCTGGCTTTTCCTGTTAATTCCCTCTACTTCAGCTCTCAGCTTGGAGCTCACTCCTAGAAAGCTACCCTTGGTTCCTTGCCTGTTTTGGGAGGCCCTCGTAGGTATGTCTTGAGCACTTTGTGCTTCAGCCCCCTTTCCCACTCTCCATTCTCATTCTGCTACAGCCATCCTGGCCTCTGTCCTGCCTCAAACACTGCAGCCATACTTGGCCTCGGGCTGATGCGCTTGCTGTTCCTTCTGACTGGAATGCTCTTCCCTGGACACCTGCGTGGCTTACTTCTTGTCTGCCTTTAAGTCTTTGCTCCAACTTCCCCATCTCAGGCACCTTTCCTGACCACTGATTTAAAATACTCTCTTGCCCATCTGGCACTCCCCATCTGCCTTAGCTTTTTCTCCATAGCACTTATCTTCAGATGTTATGTGTGTTTTACTTATTTTTTGTGTGTGTTCCTGACTAAGTTGAGATGACTGTAAGGGCGAGGATTTTTCTCCTTTTGGCTTTGATTGCTGTCATACCCTCAGTGCCTAGAATGGTACTTGAGTCACTGTCAGTCATTCATTCAGTGACTTTGAATGAACAGACCCTTAGCCCCTTGTATGACGTCGGGTGTATAATATATCTCAGAAGTTGTTTGGGTGAAGGGGAGTGGCATGAGCATGCTTGCCCTGGTGTGAGGTTGGAAAGATGGAGGGCCATGGGCAGGTGACAGAGGTCAGAAAGGAGGCTCGTGGACCAGTGCTAGAGAACAGTGGCCTTCCCAAGGCAGAGTAGGTAGGGGGAAGAGTGGACAGATGCAAGAGAGGGGGCCAAAGCGACACTGATGAACTAGGTCACAGCATGGGGCTCAGAGTAGGAGGAAAGAGTTGGCCCAGGTGATTCTAGTATTCACAATTTGATTTGAAAGATTGGATGAATGGGGCACCATTTTTATCTCACTGTGAACTAGTGTAAGGGAAGTTGGGCCTAGTTTCTGACCTACCTCTGTTCCTTCCAAAAAGCAGCTCTGGTCTCATCTACCAGCTGCAAATGTGTATCCCTGGTGCTTTACTTTTCACCCATAAGAGGAAGCCCTAGATCTTGAGCGTGATGTCTGATCCCTGTGTGTTTTTCTAGCATCCTTGCTGGCCAGTCCCTCGTGGCTGTTCTGAGATCTCATTGTCACGCTGCTGCAGCTCTAGTGGTGAACCATGCTCTATCCCATGGGTCTTTGCATGTGCTGTTGCTTCTCCCTAAGTTGACCTGTTTGGCGTTGCCGTGCTTCTCTTGTGGCCCAGCCTTCGTCTCTGTCTCCACCAGTGTTGCCAGCTCTGTGCCACCCTGTGCATTTGTTTTTTCTCTGCTCCCAAGTTTGTCGTTTCTTTGAGAATGCTAGGTCCTGTCTTGACAGCACATTGTGTGGGCTCTTTCTCCTCCCTCTTTTCCAGGTTGTGAATTTTTCAAGACGAAGACCCTCTCACTTGTCTTCTGGGCTTCAGGCAGTGCCCAAAGCCATTCAGTTAACAAGTTGAAATAGCTTTTGAGTCTTCTTTTTTTCTCTAAAGATTTTTATTTCATAAAAATGTGAATTCCTAGATTTTTAAAATTGAGATCTATGTTAGAAATAAGAGGCTTCTGTGTTGCTTCCCCCCAAAGATTTGAAGTTGGTGCCATCTGTGTAGAGCTTCTCCCTGTGAAGCTTTGAGCAGCAAATCTTCTTTACCTCATCTCATTGACTCCTCACAGCAGGAAACTGAATCCCAAAGATGTTAAGTAATGACCCAAAGTCACAAGGCTGTAAGTAATTAGAACTCCTGCAGGGCCTGACCTCTGCTTCTGTACTCTGGGAACTTACTGTTCTGCCTCTCAGGGGACATTTTAACGTGTCACTATCTATATGTGAATAGGAAGGGGGGCCATAATATTTTTGTTAGTGTGGCAGTGTACTTCTGTCAGACATTTCTTCATTCATTGAGTATCAGCTGTGTGCCTGTGATGAGCCAAAACCTATGTCCTTGGTTCCGTGGAGTTTCCAGACCTGTGAGGGGGATGAAACAGGGGAGAGACACTGGACAAAAAGATGACAGCTTTGAAAAACCTGTGAAATAGTCTTGCCAAATAATTGAACCTGAATCTGATCAAGTTTCTATGTCCTACAACCAATTTACAGGAAATACGTGGGGGAAGGGAACATGTTAAACTACAGTGCAGCATCACCATTGGTGGAACTCAGAATGTGGGAAACTAAAAGACCAGTAATCTGATCTCTTCGATAAGGGAAAAAAAAGAAGGGGGCTGTAGATGATAAGAGATTGGAGGCACATCAACTAATTGCACTATGTAGGGCTTATTTGCATCCAAGACAGGCCAATTAGTTAAAGACACGACTAAACACCACTTACAATATTTGAGACAATTAGAAATTGGAACAGTTGTTAGATTGGTTATTGAGGAATTTTTATTATTTCTTTAGCTACCATAGTGGTTTTGTTGTGTTTAAGAAAAGAATTTGTACCTTTTAGAGATGCATACAGGTATTTACTGGTGAAGTGATACACCATCTGGGATTTGCTTCACATTTCTGTGAAGAAGGAGCGGTGAGTGTGTGGCTGGATCGGGACTGGCCTAGGTTGATGGTGGTATGGGTATGTGGGGCTCCCCCTTTTCTATCTACCTATGTGTGTCTTCAGAATTCTCCATAAGAAAAAGAAAAAAAAAGGGTCATGAAGGAAAGATTGGTGTCTCTAGTAGCATCCATAGGGAGCTTATACCTAACTGGGGACTGAGTATCAGGAGACTTCCTGATGGGATTGACGCTGGAGCAGAGAGCAGAAGAGTGCTTGGTAGAGGGTGGGCATGAATATTCCACATGAGGGAACAACCTGTGCAAAGACTCCACGGTAGGAGTGGAAAGAAGGCTGGTTTGACTGGAGCAGAGGGTGAGGGTAACTGTGCAAAACAAGGCTGCAGAGGTGGTGGGGGGCAGGTTCTTTTAGGCTGTATTAAGGATTTACATCCTAAGAGCAATGTGAGGCCCTGGAAGTGTTTTAAGCAGGGGGAGTGGGTGTAATGTGAATCTATTTTCTTTGGGAAGTGCATTTCTGAGAGTCCTCTGCAGAGTTGGTGATGGGAGGGTTAGGGAAGAGTGAAGAGTGGGTACAGGAGACTAATCTGTGATTACCGCCTGTTCTGGTTAGAGTCTTTCCAATTATCCCTGCTTTGGGTACTCTAGGATGGAACAGCCCTGCCCCCTTGAAATTTGGTTTGGCCACATGATTTGCTTTGGACAGTGAAAAGTGACATGTAACTTCTGACTGGAAGCTCTAAGAGATGTCTGCTTTATCACACTCCCTTTTTCTGTCTCTAATTGTGGAAACACACAGATAGGTAGTATGAGCAAGACAGAAACCCAAAGATTTGGGCTTGTTACTGTACCATAACCTAGTTCAGTGGTTATCAAAGTCTGGTCACCAGACTGGCAGCGTCAATCACCTAGGAACTTCTTAGAAATGCAGATTATCAGGCCCTCCCTCGACCTACTGAGTCATAAGCTCTGGAGTGGGGCCCAGCAATCTGTGTTCTAACAAGCCCTTCATGTGATTCTGATGCTCTCGATGCTGAGAACTACTCCCTGCTAGTTTGCTCATTGATAAGCCAGTTAGGAGACCGTGGTGGTAGTCCTGGTGAAAGACTACCGTGGTGGTGGGCCAGCATTGAGATTGTGGGTGTGGAGAGAAGTAGATAGGCTTAGCTAGGAAGGATTCTGGAATAAAACTGTTGTTTGGGGTATGAGAGATGTTGGGGGAGAGGTGTCAGTGATGGCCCCTAAGTTTTTGTCTGACAAAACCAGATGGATGGAAGTGCCATTCACTGTCCAGACAAGATATTCTTTCGGTAAGCATTTACATTTACTTCAGTTTCAATTTTCAGAAACAAGGAGAAGCCTATAAGGAATTTTTAAAAATTTTATTCACTGCTTTGCTCAAACTGCTTTGCACAGTTTCTCTGTGAAGCCCATGTTGATCCCCCCATTTGAAATTGTACATTCTCCTGATCCCCTCTGGCTGATTATTTTCCACTGCAGTCATCACCTTGTTTATTGTCCCCCACCTGCCCTTCTTGGTTGAGTGGAAGCTCCATAAGGCAGGGTGCTTGTCTCTCGTTCATTTCTGTGTCTCTAGGACTGTGCTGCACCAGCAGGTACTCAGTGTACATGAGGTGAATGGATGACTGCCTGTCATATCAGCGCTGAACGCTATTACTGTAGCCAGACCAGAGAGCTGGCAGCACACTTCAGACTTGAGGATGGCGAGGAGGGAGTGTGGCCAGCTCAGAAGCCCTCAGGTTTTGGTCTGTGTGTGACCTGCATGTTGCTGAGCCCTATCTGGTGTCTGGGTGTTGAGGCCCCTTGCTTCTCATCTGTTCAAATTCTTTCACGTGAGAGTCTGAGATGGCAGTGTGAACTGACACGAGAGCTTAGAGAATGTCTGACTTCAGGCAACTTACTCTTCCTCAAGTGGGAGAGAAAAAGCATATTTCAGTGGAAGCACCACTACCCAGTTTAAAAGCTTACAAAAGAGACTGAGAAAGTTGTGTGTTAGGTTTTTATCCTTTTTATTCTGTATCTGAAAATTGTGTACTTTATTTGTGGAAGATGAGTCAGGATTATGTATCATGTTAACAGTTTCTTGGGTTCTTTTCTGTTGAGTTCTGAAATCTGCATTAAGAATTTATTTCTTTAAAATTCAACTGCTTGTAACTTTGAAAAAAATAATAGTGATTCTTGTGTGTCCAGTGTCTACCTTTTGGAGGCTAAGCTCGTGTGCTTTTCTCAGATACCAGTATGCTCTTGGCTGCTTTAGGGATCTCTGTGAATTAGCAGAGTATATCAGTAAAGGGCAGAAACAGGGCAGCACCAGTGCCCCACTGTCAGGCCCCTGCCGTGAGTCAGTGGAGTGTTATTGAGAGCTATCTACTGGTTCAGAAGAAATAGTAACAGAATAAATCTTAGGACATTACCCTCTCTGCTTCCTTTGGAGAGGGGCCCTGGTAATTTTTGTAGGTTGATAAACTTCTGTGATAGAGGAAATCTGTGTCTTAGTGGCCCATTAGAAGTGAAAAATGTGTTTTAATAGGACCTTGCCCTTGCTTTACATTTTGCCCCTCGAGGACTCCTTGGGGCTGAGCATAACACTGGTGCGTAAAGGGCACACACTGGGTGTTTGAGTAGAGCTGCTGGCCACTTGAGCCTGGCCACTGTTCTTGACTGTGTCCTCTTTGTGGGCTGTCCTTGTCTCATAGAAACCATTGTTGCCTCCCTTGGTCTCCACCGACTGCTTCTCTTGTTCTCTGCTATGGGCCAGAGATCTCGGAGCTGATTTTTCTTAGCTACCCAGATCCCGACACCCCTCAGCCCTTGTATCTCTTTGTGAGTTTCTGGTACAGGAATGATGGGCAGGGTATGATGCAGCCGAAACTGAGTTGTGAGTTCCAGCCTAGAGTTTATAAAAGTCTTATTTTCATGGGTGTGCAATTTTTTAACACATCATTGAGGCAAAAATAAAAAGCTTAATTATTATTAATAATAATTTTATAATCGGAAAATATGTTTTATGAAAAATTTGTATGATACAGAAAAGTAGAAGGAAACTTATAACTATAATCTCACCAACCAAAATGTTTGGGTATATTTCCAATTTGTCTTTTATCAAACTGAACCAGGTACTCTAAAGACAGTTTACTCTGAGGGTCATAACAAAATATAACAGTATTTTGCCTCGCTCTGCCTCCCTATTCCACCAAGGCAACTGCTTTACTCTTTCAGCTGTTTCTTGGGATATCTGTACATAAAAAAAAAAAACTTGCTTGCTTTGCTGAGTTGGGAACTTTCAGGTTTATATTTTATGTGTCACGTTCTATCTGCAGGAGATAAGAATTTAGCTTTCTTTCCCTCCTGACCTCCTACTTCCCCTTCTCCACTTCTTCCCAATATTGTGGTGTTTTGGTTATCTATTCCTACGTTATAAGCTATTCCAGAACTTAGTGGCTGAAAATACAACAACATTATTTATTTAGTTTTGCAATTTGGTTATGGTGTGTCAGGGTTAGCTTGTTTTTGCCCTAGGTGGTGTCAGCTTGTTTTATTTGTGTGGCTGGTGTGTTGTTATTGGCTATTGGCTGGAAAGGGGCTGTTGGACATGGGCCTTAATTCTCCCCAATATGGGCCTTCCCATGAGGCTGCTTGGGCTTCCTCATAGCCTTGTGGCAGGTTCCATGGAGGAGGAACTGAAACTTGCCGGTCCTTGTAAAGGCTAGGCTGGCTCTGGCTTGGCATCGCTTTTGCCATATTCTCTTGGTGAAAGCAATCACAGGCCCAGGCCAGACACAAGGGTGTGGAGAAATAGACTTTATCTCTTGGTGGGGGGCGGGGTGGCAAACAATTTTTGGCCATCTTTAATCCACCACAGTTTTATAATACTTTTTGGTTTAAGTGAATATTTGTCAGCTGTTAAGATCGGTCAGCTAAAGCACTGTGATGGGTAATATTTACTTTCTTGTATGGCTTTTTGTTTTCCTGGTGGAAATAATTATGTTCTTTTTCTATTTGCTTGGTTTTCCGTGCATCTATTACTAACCTAGCCCAGGTTTTCCAAATGAACTGTATAAAAAGCCTTTTGCAATGGTTAGTTACAGTTGACTGTCATTTCCTTGTTTTTTTCTTGGAGACCTTCCTCTGGGAGCTGGTTGTCTTCCTGCTCCAGACTGGACTCTTCCATAGGCCTGAGGCACAGCTGTACATTCTTACTCTCTGAGATGGACCACCTGTTTTTTGGGTCTCATGTCTTTTGTGATTTACCTTCATTTTTGGTGATATATCTTCTGGTAGTTATCTTAGAATGTGTGGGAGGCAACATTTTTTGAGACTTTGCATGCTACAATGATCTGTTCTGTGCTTATATTTGATTGATAGCTTGGCTGGGCATATAATTTAGATTGAAAATAATTTCTCTCAAAAACTTGAAGACATAGCTTCATTATTTTTGGGCTTTCCATGCGTGTTTTCTCTTTTTAAGAAACCTAACGTTATCAGGGTTTCTGATTCTTTGCATGTGACCCATTATGTCTGTGTCCTGTCCTCTCCCCCTCTCCCCCCGCCCCGGCCCCACCCCGTGTAGGTCTCTTTTGCATTTATTATGCTGGGCACTTGATGAGTCTTTTTGACCTTTTGATTCTGGGACATCTTGAGTTCTTTCTTTCTTTTTTTTTTTTTAAAGGAAGATTAGCCCTGAGCTAACTGCTGCCAATCCTCCTCTTTTTGCTGAGGAAGACTGGCCCTGAGCTCACATCTGTGCCCATCTTCCTCTGCTTTATATGTGGGACGCCTACCACAGCATGGCTTGCCAAGTGGTGCCATGTCAGCATCCGGGATCCAAACCGGCGAACCCCAGGTGGCAGAAGCGGAACGTGCGCACTTAACCGCTGCGCCACCAGGCTGGCCCCATGAATATTTTCATCTTCTCAGTAAGAAACCCCGTACCTATCGAGCAGGCACTCCCCATTCCCACTCATCCCCCAGCCCCTGGTACTTACCATCATACTTTCTGTCTCTGTGGATTTACCTGTTCTGGATGTTTCATTTAAACAGAGTCATACAATATGTGGCCTTTTGTGACTGGCCTCTTTCACTCAGCATAAATGTTTTCACGGTTCATCCATGTTGTAGCATGTCTCAGTGCTTCATTCCTTTTCATGGCTGAATATTCCGTTGTATGGATAGATCGCATTTCTTTTATCCATTTATCAGTTGTTGGACATTTGGGTTGTTTTTTGCTTTTATGAAT
The DNA here is from genome assembly GCF_037783145.1 of Equus przewalskii. Lineage (NCBI taxonomy): Eukaryota > Metazoa > Chordata > Mammalia > Perissodactyla > Equidae > Equus > Equus przewalskii. Next base: position 118,299,692 of record NC_091833.1, on the reverse strand, counting down.
AATGCTGCTGTGAAAATTCTTGTACAAGTTTTTATATAAACATATATTTTCAGTTCTCTCTTGAGGAGATACCTAGGAGTGGAATTGCTGGGTCACATGGCAACTCTTGTTTAACTTTTTGAGGAACCGCTGGCTTGTTTCCCGCAGCACCTGTACCATTTTATGTGCTCCACCCCAGCGGTGTATGAGGTCCAAAGGTGTGACATATTACACTGAGAATATATAGAGCAAAACTCAGTAACGGGACCAGGAGAGATAGCAACTTCTGTATCATCATAAGGTTAAGATTGGGGTTGCAGGGGAGAGAAGCAGCACAGATGAGTAGGCCCAAGGCTGACATTGAGCTTTGCCTGTGACTCTAAGCTTTTTTGCAGCCAAATGAAACAAGAAACAGTTCAGCTAGAAAGTCTTCATTGTCATAGATGCATTTCTGCAGAGAAGCAAAACTTTTGCTGGAAGTAAATTCTAAATTCTATGAAATAAAGCTTTTCATTAGAGAATTCTTTTGAAGTAGCGGAGTGGTCACTTCCCTCAGCTCCTGCTCTCTAGCAAACTGTACTGATTTTGTTGTTCTTTACATAGAGTTCTTTGATATAAGAATGAAGATCCTGTCATCATTCACTGAAGGCAGAACCAAAATATCTTCCAGATAGATTAGTGTGAAATGTTAGAAAACAAGGGAATGTTAGGGTGTATGTGTATGTAAACTATTTTTGCAAACTTTGATTTTCCATTTAAGTCTCTCTCCTTTCCTTGGAGGAATGACTTGGAGCTTGGTTCCTCTCCTGGCTTGGCTCTGGGGCATGTCCTGAAGGCCTTACTACTGTCCCAGCATCGAGATCTCTTCAAGGTGATTCTCTGCTCAGTTAGATTCACAGAATGAACAGAGTGGGCTGCGGCTGGACATCTGAACAACTGGAAGGGTGGTACAGTGAGGCCTGGTGTGGCTCTGGCATCGGAGCCTTGGGGAAAGGAGCTTTGGGGCTTGCTTAGCCCTGGTCTGGGAGGGACGTTCTTCCTGCCACCTTCTCACCCTCCATCCCATCTTTCTCTTTACTCTTTCCCTAACATATCATATCTATATTTTAAAATCTCTGTCTCTTCCCTCAGGAATATTAGCTCCACAAGAATAAGCTACGTGCTTTGTTTACTGCTCTGTTTCCAAGTGCTGGAACAGGGCCTGGTGCTCAGTGACTAGTTCTGACTGTTGATTGTTCCTTTTGTCCTTCCCTCCACGTTGGGGACCCCTCCTCTATTCCATGTGGCTCTGTAGGGGTCTGCTTAGCTTCCCCAGCCACTTAATCTGTCAGGTCATATTGTATATATTGTGTGAAATGTAAGGAATTAATTACATAATTCTTAAGAGCTTATTACAAAAAGCAGCAATCTGATGCTTAACTCTCCCCACCCCATTCCTGCTTCCTTGGAAAACCACTGATAACTCTGAGCTGTGAGTTTCTGGTTTAACTTCCATATTTTCAGTTTTTTATTTTTTTATTTTGATAACAAAGATTGGCCCTGAGCTAACATCTGTGCCAACCTTCCTTTGTTTTATGTGGTTTGTTGCCACAGTGTGGCTTGACAAGTGGTGCTAGGTCCGTGCCCGGGATCCGAACCTGCGAACCCTGGGCCACCGAAGTGGAGTGTGTGAACTTAACCACTACACTGCTGGGCTGGCCCCTCCATATTTTCAGTTTTTACTCTAAGTGTTTCAGTGTTGTCTTTCCTTTTTACAATGATTATATATTACATTTGTTATTTTAGGACATTTTAAAGGGAAGAATATTTATGAATAAGAGAAATTAAGTTATTAGTCTTCCTTTTTTTTTTTTTTAAAGATTTTATTTTATTTTTTCTCCCCAAAGCCCCCCAGTACACAGTTGTATATTCTTCGTTGTGGGTCCTTGTAGTTGTGGCATGTGGGACGCTGCCTCAGCGTGGTTTGATGAGCAGTGCCATGTCCGCGCCCAGGATTCGAACTGACGAAACACTGGGCCGCCTGCAGCGGAGCGCGCGAACTTAACCACTCGGCCACGGGGCCAGCCCCTAGTCTTCCTTTTACAATAGCACGTCTCTAACATAGATTTGATTCCTCCACATCAGCTTTCCCACCTTTGACATCTGTAACTCTTATTCCTCTGTTGTCTTTGTCCTTGTGGATTTATACTTTTTTTGAAATTCCTTTACTGTCATTTTAATTGGGGTTTCTGGAAGGAATGCAGATAAGTGAGAGAAGGGAAGCCTCATGTTCTTTTTATATATAAAAACTGTTTTAGAATGACCACTCTCCTCTTACTTTTTCATCCTTTTCTTTTAACTTTACATTCTTGCTGCAGTACCTCTTTTAGCATTTCTTTTGTGAAAAGAATATATATAAAACTCCCTTAGTCTTTGCATGTCTGAAAATATATTTTGCCTCACATTTGAAAGATAATTTAAATGGGAAGTTATTTTCCCTTAACACTTTTAGGAGACTCCATCATCTACTCCTATCTGTTGAGGCTAAATAATGGTCTGTGTTACCATTTCTCTTCTTGTACTGAAGTCTGGCAAATTAACTTGTTATTTATGGGTATTTAGGTTTTAAGATTTTCTTTTTATCCCTTCATGTTCTCTAGTTTCAGTATGATGTGTCTAGGTATTGATTTGTTTTTATATGTTTTGCTCAGAACTCTGGGTGCTCTTTTAATTCAAATAGTTGAATCTCCTCTCATCTCTGGAAAAATTTCCATTATTATCCTTTTGAAAATTGCTTTTCTCCCATCCTCCCTAGTCTCTCCTGAAACTCCATTGGAATGTAAGCTCCCTGAGGGCAGAGTATTTTTTTTTTTTTTGGTAGTAAAGTATACATAATATAAAATTTACCATTTTAGGGGCTGGCCCCGTGACTGAGTGGTTAGGTTCGCGTGCTCCACTGCAGGTGGTCCAGTGTTTCGTTGGTTCGAATCCTGGGCACGGACATGGCACTGCTCATCAAACCACGCTGAGGCAGCGTCCCACATGCCACACAACTAGAAGGACCCACAACGAAGAATATACAACTATGTACCGGAGGGGCTTTGGGGAGAAAAAGGAAAAAATAAAATCTTAAAAAAAAAAAAATTTACCATTTTAACCATTTTTAAGTGTACAGTTCAGTGGTAATAAGCACATTCACACTGTTGTGCACCCATCACCACCATCCATCTGCAGAACTTTTTCATCTTACAGAACTGAAACTCTGTACCCTTTAAACACTACCTCTCCATTCCCTTCTCCCCCATTCTCTTGGAACCATCATCCTACTTTCTGTCTCTATGAATTTGATTACTCTAGGTACTTCATATATAAGTGGAATCATACAGTATTGATCCTTTTGTGATTGCCTTCTTTGGCTTAGCATAATGTTTTCAAGGTTCATCCTTGTTGTAGCATGTGTCATAACTTCATTCCTTTTTAAGGCTGAATAACATTCCATTGTATGGATATACCACATTTTATCTATTCCTTTGTTGATTGGAAATAATGCTGCAAATACTGTTTGAGTCACTGCTTTAAATTCTTTTGGATGGGAAGACTTTATTTATTGTTTCTGGAGCAGTTTTAGATTCACTGCAAAATCAAGAGGAAGGTACAGAGATTTCCCCTATATCCCTTGCCCCTCACATGCATAGCCCCGCCCCCCCATTACCAACACTCCCCACCAGATGGTACATCTGTTACGATTGATGAACCTACATTGACACATCATAGTCACCCAAAGTCCGTAGTTTACATTAGGGTTCACTCTTGGTGTACATTCTATGGGTTTGGACAAACGTATAATGACATGTATTCACCATTGTACTATCATACAGAATGGTTGCACTGCCCCGAGAATCCTCTGTGTTCCACCTGCTCATCCCTTCCTCCCCCGAACCCCTGGCAACCACTGATCTTTTTATCTCCTGCATAGTTTTGCCTTTTCTAGAATGTCATAGAGTTGGAATCATACAGTGTGTAGCCTTTTCAGATTGGCTTCTTTCACTTAGTAATATGCATTTAAGGTTCCTCCATGTCTTTCTGTGGCTTGATAGCTCATTTCTTTTCAGTTCTGAATAATATTCCATTATTCCATTGTGTGGACATAAGTTTTCAACTCCCTTGGGTAAACACCAAGGAGTGAGATTGCTGGATCATATGGTAAATGTATGTTTAGTTTTGTAAGAAACCGCCAAACTGTCTTCTAAAGTGGCTGTACCATTTTGCATTCCCACCAACAGTGGATGGGAGTCTCTGTTGTTTCACATACTCTCCAGCATTTGGTGTTGTCAGTGTTCCAGATTTTGGTCATTCTGATAGATGTATAGTGGTATCTTGTTTTAATTTGCATTTCCTTGATGATATATGATGTGGAGCATCTTTTTGTATGCTTATTTGCCACCTGGATACTTTCTTTGGTGAGGTGTCTGTTAAGGTCTTCAGCTCATTTTTTTAGTTGTGTTGTTTATTTTCTTATTGTTGAGTTTTAAGAGTTCTTTGTATATGTTGCATATCAGTCCTTTATCAGATATGTCTTTTGCAGACCTTTTCTCCCGTGTGTGGCTTGTCTTTTCATTCTTTTGACGTTGTTCACAGAGCAGAATTTTTTTTTTTTTTTTTAGTTCTAATTGGCTTTATTCAGTGATTTATGAATAGGGCAGCATCCCATCTAGCAAACAGAGAGATACTCCCAGAAGATTTTTTCTTTTTAAATGAAGTCTTATCACTGATCTCTTTCATGGATTCTGCCTTTGGTGTTATATCTAAAAGGCCAGTGCTAAACCCAAGGTCATCTGGGTTTTCTCCTGTGTTAGCTTCTAGAAGTTTTATTGTTTTGCATTTTACATTTAGGTCTATGATCTATTTTGAGTTATTTTGTGAAGGGTGTAAAGTCTGTGTCTAGATTCATTTTTTTGTATGTGGGTGGATGTCCCATTGTTCTAGCACCATTTGTAGAAAAGGCTTTCTTTGCTCCATTGTCAGAGATCAGTTGAGTATGTTTATGAGTCTCTTTATTCTGTTCCACTGATCTCTTTGTCTGTTATTTTGCCAGTACAACACTGCCTTAATTACCATACCTTCATAGTAAGTCTTGAAGTCAGGTAGTGTCAGTCTTACAGGTTTGTTCTTTTCCTTCTATATTGTGTTGGCTCTTCTGAGTCTTTTGCTTCCCCACATAAACTTTAGAATCAGTTTGTTGATATGCATAAAATAACTTGCTGGGCTTTTGATTGAGATCGTATTTAACCTATAGATCAAGTTGGGAAGAACTGACATCCTGATAATACTGAATCTTCCTATTCATGAACATGGAATATCTTCCCATTTATTTAGTTCTTCTTTGGTTTTATTCATCAGAGTTTTATAGTTTTCCTCATATAGGTCTTATATATTTTGTTAGATTTATTCCTAAGTATTTCATTTTGGGGAGGGTGCTAGTATAAATGGTGTTTTTAATTTCAAATTCCACTTGTTCATTGCTAGTATATAAGGATGTGATTGGCTTTTGTGTATTAGCCTTGTATCCTGTAACCTTGTTATAATTATTTGTATCAGTTCCAAGAGTTCTTTATTATTTGTTTTCAGAGCGTTTTTTGATTCTTTCACATTTTCTGTGTAGATGATCATGTCGTCTGTGAACAAAAGACAGTTTTATTTTCTTCCTTCCCAATCTGTATATCTTTTATTTCCTTTTCTTGTCTTATTGCATTAACTAGGACAGCAGAATATTTTTTATCACATTTTGTTCAATGCTGTAACCCTAGCACCTAAAATTCAGTGTCTGGCACATCGTAAGCACTGTAAATTTTTGAAAGAATGAAACACGAACGTTATGTCTCTTAACCCCTCTTAAATTATATACTTTTTTTTTGAGGAAGATTAGCTCTGAGCTAACTACTGCCAATCCTCCTCTTTTTCCTGAGGAAGACTGGCCCTGAGCTCACATCCATGCCCATCTTCCTCTACTTTATACGTGGGACGCCTACCATAGCATGGCTTGCCAAGCGGTGCCATGTCCACACCTGGGATCCAAACCAGTGAATCCCAGGCCACCAAGAAGTGGAACATGCAAACTTAACAGCTGTGCCACCGGGCCGGCCCCTTAAATATTTTTTATCTATCAGCCGTATGTCTTGGTGATTTGTTTGGATTTGTCTTCTATTATGTATTTAGCTGTGTTCAGTCTGCTATATTCAGTGCAACTATTGAGTTTTTTATTTTAGTGCCTGTTTTTCTTTCCAAATCTGCGATTTTTGAAAAAAATATTTCTTATTCTGTGGAAGACCTTTGATATTACCCTATGCCTAGCTCATTGGGTATTACTCTCTGATGGTGGTGGTTTTGCATGCTGTGTAATCTTTGTCTCCTCGCTCACTTCTGCAGAGAGATCTTCCAGATGTGCTCTGGGCTGTAGAAGCTCCCCTGAGCGGTTTCCCAGCTGCCTTTGCAGGGCCCTGCCAGCTTCATGCATACTAGACCCATTTTTATGTAAGTTTCTTGGCTCAGAATTTGGGGCACCACAGCCTTCTGAGACAGATTTCTTGAGAGTGATTCTGTCTCCCCAATGGCTTCTAGTGGGTTTTTGCTGAGGGCTCAGTCCTGGGCTGGCCAGTGGCAAAGCTCAGATGATGATGGTGCTGTGACAGCAGACACTCTGGTCTGCTCTGGGTGATGCCTGCTCTTTCTCCTCAATGGCTATGACTACCCTGTGGGGCTGGTCCTCTGTCCTCAAGAACTGGAGTGTGGATGAGAGGCTGCAATCACTTGCCATAGTTAGTAAGTGATAGAGCCAGAATTCCAGCCCAGGCAGTGGCCTTCACACTCTGTGCTCCAAACCACTCTAGCCGGCCACTCTCCACACCCTTCTGACCTGCTCTGGGCTATCTGAAGGGAGCCTAGACCCTTGCTTTGTGCCTCAGCTCTGTATTCTGGCTGCCAAGCCCAGCCCTTGAAGCCTGGAGTCCTGCCCCATGGAACCTGAGCCCTATTAGGTTGATTGCTGTTCCCTCTTCATTTCTGGACCCAGAGATTTCCCTTTCTTGCTTTGAATTAGGTGAATTAACTTTTTTCTTTAACGAAATAATTTGGCTGTCTTCACTGGAAATCTCCTGTAATGTGTTAACATAGTGATATAATATTAATAGAGTTTCTGATGTTGAATCATCATTTTTGGATAAACCTTCTTAAGCTGTGGTGTCTTATGTTAATATTGTAATGACTAGGTTTGATTTACTTCTGTTTCGTAATTTTTCTTTTTACAATCATGCTCGACTGAATTTGGCCTGTAGATCTTTTTTGCATTCATTTGTCTGGTTTTCGTATGAGAGTCATGCCAGCCTTGTGTAAAGTTTTGGGAAACTTTCTATTATTTTCTATGTTCTGGAATAATTTAAACAATAGGAGTGATATATTTATGTAATGAGTAATACACAGCACTTGAAAAGACTGAGCTAGACTTGTATATCAACATGGGGAAGTAAAGATATGTTGATCAAATTACAGAGCAAAGGTACAGTACGATAGCATTTATTGAAATACAAACTCCATACGAGAGTTCTGTGTTAATGGATAGATACCATAGACTGGAAGGATGCATAGTAAATTCATGATGAGGATTGCCTTTGGGCGAGAGTAAATGAACTTATGTTTCCAGAATAAGTAGACTGCATGTTTGCTTTATTCATTCATTCTTCACCGCAGACCTGTGGAAGGCAGTACTTGGAGCCAGACTGCTTGTGTCTGGCTGCTGCCCCTCTGTCTTCTAGCTGTATGACTTGGATGTCACAGTCTCTGTAACTGTGAAATGGAATAATAATGCTGCCTTGCAGTGTTATGGGTGTGAAGAGCCAGAACCCGCCAAGAAGCTACTGAGGGCATTTTTTGGTGGTAGGCTGTCTGATTAGATGAGTCTGGCTTCTCACTCCTGGGAGCCCCTGAGGTTCTGGATGTGTTTCCGTTCCTAGTTCTCAGGTGTGGAGGAGTACCACAGAGTAAGCACTGAGTACATATCTGTAGTTGTTGTTATCCAGAGTTCTTTTTTCTTTCATGTAAAAAAGACTTGGGGCAAATGTGGCAGAATGCTAAAAATTGTCATTTTGGAGTGGTGGGTATATGTTTGTCCTCTTGTTCTTTTAAACCCCCCCCCCCCCCCAATATAAGAATGATTGGTTATTGAAGGGTGGTGCGACTCGCCAGTGAAGCTCTCTGGGCTTTTCTTCTGTGGTTATTGGGCTTTTCAGATTTTCTACCTCTTGGTTAGGTTTTATATTTTTCTTGAAATTCTGGACAAAGTGAAAGATTTTCTAACTTATTGGTATAACTTTGGAAAAATCAAAAACCCTAGAAAGATAAAATTAAGTGGTCAGTGACTTGCAGTGCTGTGAAGAAAGTAAAAGCTTGACCTCTCTGGAGGGGCCCTTGCCTTTAAGAGTTCTCATGGGTAGAATCCTGGGAAATAAGCAATCCACAGTCAGATTAGGAGGAAAAAAATGACAAAACACACAAAGAAACAAGCACCAGGAATGAAAATAAAAACAACAGTAGAAACAGACCTCCAAAGACCAGGTATTTAAAAATTATATTTAATATATTCAAGGATTTAAAAGAAACTTGAAAATAACAACAGAAACAAGCAATGTTGAAAAGTGTGGTTCACACACAGGTCGTGATTAATACCGACTTAGGCTTGGAGTTAAATCCTGGTCCCATGATTTCCTAGCCTTGTGACCTTGGGTATGTTCTAAGGGAAGCCAGAAATATGAATTTTTGTGTAAAATATCCCAAACTTTAATTCTTGGCAACTAAACTCTTATCTGTCTATTGGCTCTACTTCTTAGCATTATTTTCTTAGTGGTTGCTCTAGCTAGGATTGCAGTTTGCATCCTTAATTCATCACAGTCTGCTTAGAGTTAATATTGTTCCACTTCATATAAAATACAAGAATCTTGCAACTGTCTAGATTTGTTTGCTCCCTGTCCCATGCTACAGTTGTCATATGTATTATGTGTATTATTATACATGTTAAGTTATAATCCCTACAGTGTTATAAATTTTGCTTAGTTATGTGAATTTTAAAGAAACTAAGAAGAACAAATAGTCTTTTTGTGTGTGTGTGAGGAAGATTGGCCCTGAGCTAACATCTGTTGCTAATCTTCCTTTTTTTGCTTGAGGAAGATTGTCCCTGAGCTAACGTCTGTGACAGTCTTCCTCTATTTTGTATGTGGGACGCCACCACAGCATGGCTTGATGAGTGGTGTATAGGTCCATGCCCAGGATCCAAACCTGCAAACCCAGGCCGCCAAAGTGGAGCACACAAACTTAACCAGGCCAGCCCCCAAAATAGTCTTTTATATTTACTCATACATTCACCATTTTTGGTGCCCTTCATTTCTTCCTAAAGATCTGAGTTTCAGTCTGCTCTCATTTCCCTTTAACCTGAAGAGCTTCCTTTAGCATTTCTTGTAGTGTAGATCTGCTGGTAACAGCTTCTTGGTTTTTATTTCTCTTCAAATATATTTTGTCTTTATTCTTGAAGGATATTTTTTCTGGATATCAAATTCTAGGTGGACAGTTGGTTTTTTCCCCCGTTACTCAAAACATGTTCTTTCGCTGTCTTCTGGCCTGTTTCTTGTGGGAAATAAATGATCATACACATGATAGTTTTTTGTGTAATTGGTCTTTTTTTCTTCTCACTGCTTTTGAGATTTTCTCTTTATCTTTGTTTTTCAGCATTTTGACTGATGTGCACCTGGGTGGGGTTTTTTGGTTTTTTGGGTTTTTTTATTGAGTTCATAATGGTTTTACATCAGCGTGAGCTTTCAGTTGTACATTCTTTCTTTCTTTCTTTCTTCTTTTTTTTTTAAGATTTTATTTTTCCTTTTTCTCCCAAAGACCCCCAGTACATAGTTGTGTATTTTTAGTTGTGGGTCCTTCTACTTGTGGCATGTGGGTTGCTGCCTCAGCGTGGCTTGATGAGTGGCATCATGTCTGCGCCCAGGATTCTAACCAGTGAAACCCTGGGCTGCCAAAGTGGAGTGCGTGAACTTAACTACTTGACCACGGGGCCGGCCCCTGTACATTCTTTCTTTTTTATATTATTATTATTATTTTTTATTGAGTTAATGATAGGTTACAATCTTGTGAAATTTCAGTTGTACATTATTGTCTGTCAGTCGTGTTGTAGGTGCACCCCTTCACCCTTTGTGCCCACCCCCCACCCCACCTTTCCCCTGGTAGCCACTAATCTGTTCTCTCTGTCCACATGTATAAATTCCTCATATGAGTGGAGTCATACAGAGATTGTCCTTCTCTGTCTGGCTTATTTCACTTAACATAATTCCCTCAAGGTCCATCCATGTTGCAAATGGGACAATTTTGTTCTTTTTTATGCCTGAGTAGTATTCTGTTGTATATATATACCACATCTTCTTTATCCAATCATCAGTTGATGGGCACTTAGGTTGCTTCCACATCTTGGCTATTGTAAATAATGCTGCAATGAACATAGGGGTGCATGGAACTTTTGGAATTGCTGATTTCAGGTTCTTTGGATAGATACCCAGTAGTGAGATAGCTGGGTCATATGGTAGTTTTTAATTTTTTGAGGAATCTCCATACTGTTTTCCATAGTGGCTGTACCAGTTTGCATTCCCACCAGCAGTGTGTGAGGGTTCCCTTCTCTCCACACCCTCTCCAATATTTGTTATTTTTAGTCTTAGTGATTATAGCCATTTTAACAGGCATAAGGTGGTATCTTAGTGTAGTTTTGACTTGCATTTTCCTGATGATCAGTGATGTTGAACACCTTTTCATGTGTTTATTGGCTATCTGTATATCTTCTTTGGAAAAATGTCTGTTCATCTCCTCTGCTGGGTGGGTTTTTTTTGATATTTATCCTGCTTGGAGTTTGCTGAACTTCTTGAACTTGTAAATTTGTCTCACTAAATTTGGGAAAGTTTTCTGGCTTTTTTTTTTCCCCCAAACATTTTTTCTGTCCAATTCTTTCCCTCCTCTCCTTCTGGGTGGAAGTGGGAATCCAGGCGTTTTGATATGGTTCTATTGATTGCTGAAGCTCTGTTCTCTTTTTTTTTTTTTAAGATTTTTTTCTCTTTTTTAGGCAAGATAATTTTTACTGATCAATTTTCAAGTTTCCTGACTCTCATATCTATTATGCTATTAAGCCCATTCAATGATTTTTTTTTATTTCAGTTATATTTCTGTTATAGAATGTCCATTTGGCTTTTTTTCATTGTTTTTGTTTCTTTGTTGCTATTTCCAATTTATTATTTTGAATATTTTTTCCTTTCTGTCCTTGAGCATGGTTATAATAGAACTTTGAACTCCTTATCTGCTGAATTTCAGTATTTGGGCCATCTCAGGATTGGTTTCTCTTGTTTCCCTGTTTCTTCATGTGTTTAGTAATTTGGGGTTATATCCTGGATATTGTGAATGATATGCTTTAGACACTCTGGATTCTATGTTCCCCTTAAGAGTGGTCTTTATTTTTTATTTTTTTAAAGATTTTATTTTTTTCCTTTTTCTCCCCAAAGCCCCCCGGTACATAGTTGTATAGTCTTCGTTGTGGGTCCTTCTTGTTGTGGCATGTGGGACGCTGCCTCAGCGTGGTTTGATGAGCAGTGCCATGTCCGTGCCCAGGATTCGAACCAACGAAACACTGGGCCGCCTGCAACAGAGCACGCGAACGTAACCACTCGGCCATGGGGCTGGCCTCAAGAGTGGTCTTTATTTTTAATTGTGCTAAGATACATAGAAAATTTGCCATCTTAACCATTTTACATGTACAGTGCAGTGGTATTAAATACATTCATGTTGTTTTGCAGCCATCAGCACCATCTGTCCCCATAACTCTTTTCGTCTTGCAAATCTGAAATTCTTTACCTATTAAACAACAACTCCCTGTTCCCCCCTCCCCTACCCCCCAACAACCTCCATTCTGCTTTCTGTCTCTATGGATTTGACTCCTCTAGGACCTCATAGAAGTGGAATCACACAGAATCTGTCCTGTTGTGACTGGCTCATTTCACTCAGCATAATGTCCTCAAGGTTCATGCATCTTACAGCACGTGCAAGAATTTCCCTCTTTCTTTAAGGCTGGAATAACATTGCATGGTGTGGATGGACTACATTTTGGTAATCCATTCATCTGTTGATTGACATTTGGGTTGCTTCCACATTTCAGTTATTGTGAATAATACTGCTGTAAACATAGGTGTACAGATATGTCTCTGAGACCCTGATTTCAGTTCTTTTGGGTATTACCCAGAAGTGGAATTGCTGGCTCACGTGGTAAGTTTTAGTTTAATTTTTTGAGGAACCTTCATACCATTTTCCACAGTGGCTGCACCATTTTACACTCCCACCAACAGTGCACAAGAGTTCCAGTTTCTCCACATCCTCGTCAACACTTGTTGTTTTGTGTTTTTTTGATAGTAGCCATCCTCGTGGGTGTGAGGTGGTATCTCATTGTAGTTTTGGTCTTTAGAGTGGTGTTTTGAGTTGTTTTTGTATAGCAACTAGAGTCTCCTTTCAGTCATTTTACAAGCTAGGCTACTTGGATTCTGCCTCATACATGTGTCAGCCTCAAATTTGGGCTGAGCTTATATGCGGAATTCGGCCCTTCCCTTCCTGGCTCTCTCCTGTTAGAAGTGCTCCCTTTTGTACAGCTGTTGCGGTTCCCTCAGGCTCTCCTCAGGCACAAAACTAAGAACCCGGACATTGGCCCAGCACTGCTCCTTTCTTTAAGAGGTGACCTCCATTTATCTTCCTGCTTTTGGTCTCTCTCCAGTGCCGTCAGGTAGTTGATTTTTATATTTTTGTCCAATTAGTCTGACATGAGCTAGAATAGGAACCTACTCTGATTTACTTTTAAGAAAAATATTGTGTGAGTCACACACAACACCTTTATATGTGTTCAGGTGTTAAAAGATTGTCTTGGGCATGTGAAGCTAAACTGGAACTTGGAGTTGTTAAATTTGCTCTCTTTTCTTCTGTCCCTGCCTCAGCTGTCTGGCTTCCACCCCATTTGTTTCTGTGGAAACTGCAGATTGCAGTCATTGGCAGCCCCTTATTGCTGCACATTAGTTTCTCCACCTCAACACTACTGGCATTTTTGGCCAGATAGTTCTTTGTTGTAAGGGCTGTCCTGTGTGTTGAAGGATGTTTAGCAGCATCATGACCCCTCCCCAGTAGATGTCAGTAGCAGTCCCCAGGTGGTTGGTAACCAAAGATGTTTCCAGACAGTGTCAATGTCCCTGGGGAGCAAAATCATCCCCAGTTGAGAACTGCTCCTGTACATCGGTGGGCAGCTCCAGTCCTTACCCTCAACTTCTCCCCAGAGTCTGATGCTCTTGGTTGCCACCTTCTTGGGAGCGTGTCATTGGTGGCTGTCATTTTGCACTCTTGGCAGGTGTCTTCCCAGCTGGAATGGGTGCCTCCCTGTTTCTTATTTCTAGCCACCCTTTGGAGTTTTGGCACTTTCATTGGCTGTCCCTGACTGGGGACTGTAGCTGTACAGTGAAGACTCCACATCACCACATTGCAGCCAGAGAAGTCTTCCTAAAACCACCCCCCAGCTGCACTTGGGCCTCATGTGGCCGGCGTGCCATGTTGCAAGTAGTGCATGTTGTGGCTCAGCAGTGTTGCCCTCAACTAGTTCATCTTCAGGTGATGGCTAAATAAAATTTACCATTACTGCAGTGCTCCTTGTGATAAGCATGTAATTTGGGCCTGAGCCAGAAGGAGGAGGGGGATAGAGATTGGAGTACTAGCCTGAGCATAAACCAGAGCTGATGCAGGGTGCTTGCTCACTTTCTAACTTTTGGCTTTTTGGCAACGGCTCCCCCCACCCCCACAATAGTCTAGAACTAATACTGTGCCAAGCATTGAAAGATCTGGTTTTAAACTTTGCTGACCAGGTAACCTTGGGTGCATCGCTGAACCTCTGCCTGGGAGTCCTCCTCAGCTGTGACAAAAGGACTGTTTGTTTTGTTTTTAAAAAAGCTCTTGTCTTTTATCCTTTTGCACGGGACTGGCTTTGTGTTAGCTGCCTCTGGCACGTATACCTGTGACAGGTGGTAATCTCCGTTTGAAGAGTGATTAAGGAGATTGAGTGTTGCGTCCATGGCCACATTGCTTGTTAGTGGTGATGGCACGACTTAAGTTTCCTTGCCTGACTTGTGTTCTCCTTCTTAAAAATTATTCGTATTGCTTTCCTTTAGCTTTATCATTTTGTGATTCTGTCATTTTTGTAATATTAGAACTGCCTCCTGTGACCTAAATCATTATGTAAAACATCATAAATTGCCTCAAAAAAAACCCCCACAAAGCTGTAGGGGTGTTGGCATACTTATCTTGGGTTTTAAATATAATATGTTTCTTTTTCTTTTGTTTTTTTTAATATTGTAGTGTTCTAAGAACGGAAGCATCTGGGCTGAATGGAATTTAGCATCAAAAAAAATCCTCTTTCTGTTCAGAAAGTTGTAAAGTGCATAAAGATGAAGCAGGCACCAGAAATCCTTGGCAATACAAATGGAAAGACACAGAACTGTGAAGTGAATCGCGAATGTTCTGTATTCCTCAGCAAAGCCCAACTTTCTACCAGTCTACAGGAGGGGGTCATGCAGAAATTTAATGGTCACGATGCACTTCCTTTTATTCCAACTGAGAAGCTGAAAGATCTAACTTCTCGTGTGTTTAATGGAGAACCCGGTGCTCATGATGCCAGATTGCGTTTTGAGTCCCAGGAAATGAAAGGAATTGGGACACCACCTAACACTACCCCTATCAAAAATGGCTCTCCAGAAATTAAGCTGAAAATCACCAAAACATACATGAATGGGAAACCTCTCTTTGAATCTTCCATTTGTGGTGATGGTGCTGCTACTGTGTCCCAGTCAGAAGAAAATGGACAAAAACCAGAAAATAAGGCAAGAAGGAACAGGAAGAGAAGCATAAAATATGACTCCTTGCTGGAGCAGGGCCTTGTGGAAGCAGCTCTGGTGTCCAAGATCTCGGGTCCCTCAGATAAAAAGGTATTTATGAGGAGTTCTGTCAGGGATAGGGTGGGGTGCAGCAGTCAGTTCCTGTGAACAGAAGAACCATGTGAGGACACCTCCATATGCTGGGTGGCGAGGGTGGAGGTGGGAACAGGCTACTTGTGTCTGCTCTCCAACTCACCTTGTCTACACATGGTCGATGATGAAGCCTTGGCTGTGACTTGGGCTCCCAGCTCCAGGATACCCCGATGTTGCCTCCTTTAGGCCTCACAGCAGTTGCTGAGCCATTTGTGAAGCCTAGGGAGGTTAACTAAGTGTTAAAGACTGAAATGGCTAACAAGAGGTAAAACTAGTTTCTGAACCCAGTTCTGGCCAGTTCCAGAGCCCTTGACCTTCAGTCTATACTGTTTTCCTGGATCTCCTCTCCAAAGATGTCCTTTAGCCTGATTATGGTCAGTGGAGTTGCACTGGGATCTAGCATGAGGCTTCTTCAATCTGTACCATCTACTAAGGAGTGGGAAGTGGGAAGCAGGGCTATGCCGTGCAGAAGCGCTCCTGTCATCCTTCCCACATGGTTCACTGTCCCCTCGAGGAGGTTCACTGTCCAAAGGGTTTGTCTCCTTGAGGATTGGAGCTGTGTCTTACACCTTCATGTTCTTGGTTCCAGCACAGAGCCTGACACTTAACACTTGTGAATGAGCATTCACTCATCAAAGGCTGGGATGGAGAACCCTAACTTATGATGAAAGAACATGGTGGTTTATATCACCAGGCCTTAAAGTGACACTCAGGATGGCCCACCACTTAAATGGGTGTCAGCCATATAAAACAGCCAGGGAAGCTTGGCCTTGGCAGAAGGAACTAAGGAAGGTGCCACAGCCTCCCCTGTTCATCTAGGGGTTGACAGTCTAGATGAACAAGGTCTACAAGGCATCTGATATTCTTCGGGCTTTAGTTGAAGCTCCAGGTGCACTTGCAGGAGTGGGGAGAGGGAACTTAAAACAGTTTGGGTTGGTATCATCACCAGTGTTGGAATATTTAGTTTAAAATTATAGTTGAGGAATTTTATTTACGATTTCTACAGATAGGAGGGGAAAGATCCAAAATTTCCTGGAAATTGTTAAAATAATGAAGAACTGTGAGGGTTTTTTTTTTTTTTTGAGGAAGATCAGCCCTAAGCTAACATCTGCTGGGGATCCTTCTCTCTCTTTTTTTTTTTTTTTTTTTAAAGATTGGCACCTGAGCTAACACCTGTTGCAAATTTTTTTTTCTTCTGCTTTTTCTCCCCAAATCCCCCCATACATAGTTGTATATTTTAGTTGTGGGTCCTTCTAGTTGTGGCATATGGGACGCCGCCTCAGCATGGCCTGATGACCGGTGCCATGTCCACGCCCAGGATCTGAACCAGTGGAACCCTGGGCCACCAAAACAGAGCGCACAAACCCAACCACTTGGCCACGGGGCTGGCCCCCGATCCTCCTCTTTTTGCTGAGGAAGACTGGCCCTGAGCTAACATCTGTGCCCGTCTTCCTCTACTGTATGCATGAGGTGCCCGCCACAGCATGGCTTGACAAGTGGTGCATAGGTCCACACCTGGGATCTGGACCTACAAACCCCAGGCTGCTGAAGTGGAACATGCAAACTTAACCCCTGCACCACCAGGCCAGCCCCCTGCTTTGAGGGTTTAAAAAGATGCTTTTTGAGTGCTTAGGAGCTATTTGGCTATTTCTAATATAATTATAATGGCAATTTTTTAAAAGACTAGCTTGGTGACTTGGGCTGATTCACTGGTTTTTGAAGTGCCCATGGTTGTGGTGAACCTCATTCTTTCATGAGGAAGAGGCTGGTGCCAGTTATTCCTAGTTCTGCTGTGTGGGTTTGTTAAAACTTGGGGAAGTCACCTGAATTTTGTCTCCCTGTCTTCAGAATGAGGACAATAATACTCATTCTCAGGGGGTTGTCATGTGGCTTAGATGACAAATGTAAGCCTGGGATGCTTGTGGAATAATCTGAGACTTATCTTTTTTTGGCTGAGGAAGATTCGTCCTGAGCTAACATCTGTGCCAGTATTCCTCTATTTTGTATGTGGGTTGCTGCCACAGCATGGCTGCTGATGAGTGGTGTAGGTCTGTGTGTGGGAACCGAATCCAGGCTGCTGAAGCAGAGTGCACTGAACTTAACCACTAGGCCATGGAGCTGGCCCTGAGACCTATCATCTTTTGAAAGTGTGTAATGTGACAGCTCTGTGCTAGCCTGCACCATCATGTACTCTGATCTTTTTTTTTGAAGAAGAAGATTAGCCCTGAGCTAACATCTGCTGCCAATCCTCCTCTTTTTGCTGAGGAAGACTGGTCCTGAGCTAACATCCATGCCCATCTTCCTCTACTTTATATGTGGGACACCTACCACAGCATGGCTTGCCAAGCAGTGCCATGTCCGCACCCAGGATCCTAACCGGCAAGCCCTGGGCTGCCAAAGTGGAATGTGCAAACTTAACCAGTGCACCACCAGGCCAGTCCCCGTGTACACTGATCTTGGTAACAACCAGTGAGATTTCAAGGTTTGCAGATAGGGAAACTGAGGCCCAAAGTTGTTCAGCAATTTGCCCAAGTATGTGGAGCTCTTAGGAGGAGGCTCAGGAATTCACTCAGGAGGAGGTCAAGGGCCATGCTGACTGTGCTTTTCTGGAGAGCAGAACCAAGAGTGGTGTGGGCAGGAGGTTGCTGTTGTCAGGTCTTTAGCCTCCTGACTGACCTGTGTTCTAAGATGGAGAAACTGAGCCTTAGAAGGCCTCAGGACTCAGATCACAAGTGGTAGAACTGAGACTCACTCCCAGGCCCTCTTAATGTCCTTACCTTTTACACACTGGGTCCTTTCATGTTGGATGATGCATATGCTCCAGAGAATTGATATCAGTCAAACATGTGACTGAGGGGCAGGAGGGTCACAGTATGGATTCGGGATTCCTTGAGAATGTCTCCTCTGATCAGGTAAGTAAGGCATTGTTAAAGACCATCCACCAGGCCAAAGAAATAGATTTATGTAGAGAACTTCATAAGGTTGAGCACCTACTGTGTGCCAGGCACTGTGCTGACCCTGTAGCTGAGGGGAAGAGACAGTTTTGATAAAGTGATAGCAGGGTTATCATCTGAAAAACAGTGAGGAGAGCATGTTCCTTTTGTGGGGGGATGTGTTTTGAACTTCTATCCTGGTTAATCCTTGGATAGAAGGATGGATTTAGGGGTAGTTGTTGGATGTATTAGTATGTCTTGTGTTGTTCATTTTCAGATTCCAGCTAAGAAAGAGTCCTGTCCAAGTACCGGCAAAGACAAAGACCACCTGTTGAAATATAATGTTGGTGATTTGGTGTGGTCCAAAGTGTCCGGTTACCCTTGGTGGCCATGCATGGTTTCTGCCGATCCACTCCTTCACAGCTATACCAAACTTAAAGGTATTGCATTTTGGGCTGTTTTTTTTCTCTTCTGTACTTAATCTTTCTCATCTCCAAACTTTTTTTTTTTGTCAGGAATATTGGCCCTGAGCTAACATCTGTTGCCAGTCTTCCTCGTTTTTTTGCTTAAGGAAGATTGTCACTGAGCTAACATCTGTGCCAATCTTCCTCTATTTTATGTGGGATGCTGCCACAGTGTGGCTGGTCGGGCAGTGCTAGGTTTGTGCCTGGGATCCGAACCTGCGAACCCTGGCCACTTGAAGTGGAGCGTGCGACCTTAACCACTTTGCCACTAGGCTGGCCCCCTCCAAACTTCTTTCTTACTCTTACTTAAACAGGTCTCCTGTGGTTCTGGTTCTTTTTTTTTTTATTGTGTTAAAATACACATAACGCAAAATTTACCATCTTATACATAACATAAAATTTGCCATTTACCGACCTGTGTATCTGAAGGAGTCTTTTGAATGTCTCTTTGTTCCAGCTACTGGGATTAATTACCTCAACTTTAATTTCATTACATCTTCCCCTTGATTTAGAGTTAAATAATTCCTGTAGTCTACAACAGCCTTTCTGAATGACATTCAGACACACTACCATTTTTATCCATCACTCTCTTCCTGTTTCTTTACTCCTGGGCCCTTCACTCTGCTTAAGCACTTTTACTCTTGCTTAAGACACTGCAGTATTATTCTCCAAGTTGAGGCATGGGTTCTAGAGTCAGCCTGCATGCAGGAGTCCAACTCAACTGGTTGATCTGGTAGTGAACTACTTAATTTCTTTAAACCTTAGTTTCCCTATATATGAAAAAATGAGGCTGGTGATAACACCACTTGTTTGGAAAGGGCTTAACGCAGTGACTAGTGAGGGCTCAGATATTAGCGATTGTTGTCATCCTCTTTTTTTACTTTTAAAACCTGAATTTTTATTGTAACTGTCTCCTTTCCCCTGATCACCTCTAGGGCCCTTTCCTGAAAATATTCCTGTTTGACGAGTTATTTCCGCTGCGGGATCCTAGTGTTTGGCCATTTAATTTTAATAACTTTGTACCTATTTTTAGTGCCTTTATGTCACCACCTATTCCTCCAGTTTTCACAACAATGCCAAGTGGTTACACGTGGATTCTACCTTGTTTTTATGTGAAATATTTATTGTTTACTCTTTTTTTTTTTTTATTTAAAAACTTTTCAAGCCCACTGTTCAAAGTGGAGTAGTACAGTGGACACCCATCCACTCTCACCTAGATCTGTTGCCCTTAAACATTTTGTTTTACCTGCTCCACCTCTTTCTTTCTATATATAAACACACTCCCCTTTGCCACCTCATCTGAATGTAGGCTGTAGACGTCATGGCGCTTCACCCCTAAATATGTCAGCAGGATCTTCTAAGAACAAGGACAGCTTCCCAACCAACCCAGCACCCCAACCACATTTAAGAAAACATTACATTAGTAACATCCATCGTTAGTAATCCTTGCTCAGATTTCCCCAGTAATCTTCAGTGTTTCCCATACCTGCTTTTTTCCTCGCTCTGAGATTGATCAGGGTACCTGTGTTGTGGTAGGCTGTCATGTCTCTTCAGGCTCCTGCAGTCTAGAACAGCACTCCCTGCTCCCAGCCCCTTTCTTCTTGACTGCTCTGGTCTCTTGTGATCAGATTCAGGTCCTCAAGGCTAGGCAGGAGCACCATGGAGGTGTTATTGTGGGAAGGGGCTCACACTTGTCCCTTTACTGAAGGCCTTTGTGCAGGAAGAAGGGGTGCAACGCCAACAGTGCTTCTCTAGGAGTTGTTTTGGGATGCAGGGGAGGGAGCCCTTGTAATCACAAGCAAATCACTTTCAGAAAATTGATAATGTGTGTTTGAAAAGCAGTTCAGAAGGGAGACAGCCAGGGTGAACACTCTCCAGATGGAAGGAGATTCAGATGACCTTTGAAAAGAAAGGAGGTCAGAGGAGGCTGGGAGAAGAACATGAGGGTAACGGAAGGACACATGCACTAGTTGAATTGCATCAGGAGCTCCTGGTGTCAGATGTCCCACATCCCAGTAGGTGGTGGCCAACAGAACTCTCCAGTGGAAAGGCACGGTCTCTTTTTGTCATTAATGAATGATCTGTCGCCATGCTTGGAGACCAGGTTCCCTTATAACCTTTCCCTGTAGTTTTAGCACTCCTTGATGATCCATTGGCTTTATAAAATGGTAACTGTCCATTTTTATCAGACTTTCCGTGTTTAGTTAGCTGACAGTTTTCTGTGAAAGTGAGCTCCCTCCTAAAAGTAATTAGTTAGGTATTACAGTCCTTACTCTTTTTAATGTTCAGGTTGTCCCAAATTTGGCCAGTGGGAGTCCAATTAAGTCCTTTTCAGCTGTGTCCTTTTGACATGTCTCCATCAGCACTTCCTTACATGTGGCCCAGTGAGGTGTTCTAGGCTCATTTTGTACCTTATTTATCCCACTCCTGGAATTGGCCATTTCTTGGAGGAAACCTGGGGGCTTTTAGTAGAGTATGGTATGTAGAAGCCCAGATCCTGGGCACTGGTTGTGTTCATTGCTACAGGAAATGGAGAATCTACCAGAGATGTGTGAAGTAGGTCTCCAGGCAGTGCTGAGACCTGGCTCCAAGTGGAACTCTTGGGTCCATTTATAATTCCCTGACACTTGGTGTTCAGCACCCCCATGGTGGGAGTGAGATGGCGAATGAAGGGCATGCTTTAGGGGTTTAGGTGTCCTTGTTGGAGAAGGACAGGGACATGAAGAAGGGATGGCTTCTGGCATGGTGCTGGCTGAGCACGGGGTCTTGTGAAGCAGGCACTTTTTTTTCCTGTAAGATGGAACTCCCTCACCCTACCCCCTATTTCCACACCAAATTTCCTTTCTTTCTTTCCTTCTTTCCTTTGTTTGTTTGTTTGTTTCTCTCTCTCAATCTCTCTCTTTCTTTCTTTTTCTTCTTTTTATTGATCATGCTTGGGATTTATAGATATACTTGAATCTTGATCTTAGTAATGCACTTAAATTTTCAAAATTGAAATATAACGTACATGCAGAAGGGAACACAACTCATAAGCTGCAGCTCAATCTAGATTCTTTTGAAAGTTTAAATTTCCCTTGAAAATCTAAGTTAATGAAAGTCTTAATAGCATTTTTGTGATATATAGCAGCAGAACTTGTCTTGGCTGCTGCCTACCAGGGCATCTAGATGGACTGGCAACTTTGAGGCCTGACGCTTTAAGTCGAAAACAGAAGATAAATATATGTCTTAGATAGTATACTATGAAGAAAACTGGATTCTCTTGCATCTGAGAGCTTCACCATCTCCTGGCACACCTGGATCCTACTATTCTTCTCTTTAGATAACTGGGGTCTGGAATCAAGTAATTTTCTGTTGTGGAAGTTTTTGCTGTCGCTTTTTCTGTGTTATAGAAGGGAACCCTCATTGCTTTATTTCTAAATTCGAGAATTTTCTAAAAATATTACAGGTAATCTGGCTTTCTCATGTCTTGGGGTATTTTATAGTATAATCTCCTCACAGATTTTTTTCCTTTTTGCTTGTTCTATCAGCTACTAAGAGAGGTATTAAAACCTTGCACTTAGATAGTGGATGTGGCATTTTCTACTTGTAATTTTATTGGTTTCTGTTTTACCTATTTTGGGTCTCTGGTGCCCCCCAGGGACTGAACCAGGAAACTCAAGCATAGTGATGCTTGTCCTTTGTTTCCCAGGGAACTCTGTGGTCTCATGTCCTTATGACTTTGTCCCTGCGCTGTGCTTGTTTCTGTAGACACTTGGCCTTGTCTCCTTCTTTATGGCTTCTTTTCCTCCCTGGAGCCTCAGCTCTGGGCAGCCTTGTCTCTTTGTGAGGTCCATTCTGCGTGCCTGAATTGTGATTGTCAACTCAAAGGCTTCACAGAATCTGGAGAGAGACTCTGACTTAGTCTAGCCCAGAGGGTCAGGAGTCAGCTTGAGTCTGATGGGCCGTGATGGGGAGGAAAGGAACGTAGTGCAAAGTTAAGTACCTGGGCTGTTGGTGGAGGCCAGGTTCTCTTAGAAGGGGATGTGGGTCGGGGAGTCAGTACAAGTATTTCATACCAACTGTGGTTAATGAACATCAGAAATCAGCAGGGAAGGAAGGATTACTAATAAATGGTGCCGGGACAACTGATTAATTATGTGATAAAACAATGAGATATTCACCCTCAACTTAGATCAAAATAAAATTTATGTAGATTAAAGAAACCCATAAAAATAGGAGAAAATTGAGTTACATTGTTACCAAATTTCTGGGCAAGAAAGAACTTAGAAAATGTTACATTTATTTTACAAATTTGAGATTAGACTATAGTATTCTTCCCTGATTTTTTCTACCTCACATGTAGGGGGGATTTTTCTGTGTCGTTAACTATTTATAAAAAATCTAAGTTCATAGTATTTCATCACATGTACTGTAACAGATTTTCTTTTTCTTTTTTTTTTTTTTTGGGTGAGGAAAACAAAAGCCCTGAGCTAACATCTGTTTCCAATCTTCCTCTTTTTGCTTGGGGAAGATTGTTGCTGAACTAAGGTCTGTGGCAGTCTTCCTCCGTTTTGTACGTGGGATGCCACCACAGCATGGCTTGATGAATGGTGCATAGGTCTGCCCTGGGGATCCAAACCCGTGAACCCCAGGCCACTGAAACAGAGCATGTAAACTTAACCACTACTATACCACCACTGGGCCGGCCCCTGTAACAGATTTTCTTTATTATGCAAATGCTATGATATATATCTATATTCATTTTCGTGACCAAGGAAAGTTCTTTCAAAGTATTAAAGTAACGGAAGAAGTCACAAATCCTTTGATATATTTTTTAATCTTAGCTGTTTTAAAATCGAAGAATTATATATACTTATAAACACATCAAATTGTATGGAGAGGTTAATAGTGGAAAAATAGTCTTCTCCCCTACCCAGAGGTAACTACTGTAGTCCCCCCATATCCAAGGTTTCACTTTCCACAGTGCAATTTCAGTTATTAACGGTCAGCTGTGGTCTGAAAATACTAAATGGAAAATTCCAGAAATAAACAATTGACGAGTTTTAAATTGTGAGCCTTTCTCGGTAGCATGATGAAATCTTGCTTAGTCCATCCGGGACTTGAATCATCCCTTTGTCCAGTGGATGCATGCTGTATGTGCTACCTGCCCATTAGTCACTTAGTAGCCTTCTCAGTTATCATATCGATGGTAGCTGTATTGCAATTGTGTTCAAGTAACCCTTATCTTAATAATGCCCCAAAGCACTGGAGTAGTGATGCTGGCAATTAACGTATGCCGCAGAGAAGCTGTAAAGTGTTTCTTTTAAATGAAAAGGTGAAAGTTCTTGACTTAAGGAAAGAAAAAAAAAATGTATGCTGAGGTTGCTAAGATCGTCGGTAACTTTTATTATGGTGTATTGTTATAATTCTTTTTTATTATTATTTATTGTTATTAATCTCCTCCTGTGCCTAATTTATCAATTAAACTTTATCCTGGGTATATATGTATAGGAAAAAAAATGGTATATATAGGGATTGGTACTATCCACTTTTTCAGGCAGCCACTGAGCGTCTTGGAATGTATTTACCCACAGATAATGGGAGCACTACTGTATGTTTATCTCTTTGAATATTTTCTAGCTTTAACTACTATTTAACTCACTGTTTTGGGGGGTTTTTTGTGTGTGTGAGGAAGATTCGCTCTGAGCTAACATCTGTTGCCAATGTTCTTTTTTTTTGCTTGAGGAAGATTGTCTCTGAGCCAACATCTGTGCCACTCTTCCTTCATTTTGTATGTGGGATGCTGCCATAGCTTGGCTTGATGAGTGGTGTATAGGTCCATGCCCGGGATATGAACCTGCGAACCCTTAGCCACCAAAGTGGAATGCGCATACTTAACTACTACGCAACGGGGCTGGCCTCAACTCACTGTTTTTATTTCATCAAACAGAAGTGTTTACGTAATTTTGGCTATGTACATCATACAGTGGAAAACCAAGTTGTATTCTGTAATTGCATTTTCTTGCTTGTACAATCTTTTTTTCCCCCCACCGAGTTAATTATTGCCTTTCTTTCTAAATCATATACTTTGCTGTTCACACAGTCTTAATTTTTTCCAAGTATTCGTTTCTCTGTCCTCAAAACTCATCCTTATTATGTAGTTAGTTTCTCCTATTGGGGAAAAAAATGAAAAGCTGTGTTTGATTCCCATTTTCCTGTTCTGCTCCTTTTATCTCATCTGTTAATCGTCTTTCCTTGCTGCTCAGATTTCTTTTTTGGTGTAGGGGAATCCTTTTCTCTCATCTTTTCTTTCCCTGGAACTCTCTTCTAGAATCTTCCTTTTTCCTACTTCAGTCTGTATTACTGGCACTCTTAACCTTTTGCATAGCAATAATCTTAGATTTTCTTTAAGATGCTTTCCTGAGTTACATGCATTATCTTTTGTGGTTCCATACTGTGCTTTTTCTTGATGAGTTTTCCTTTTTTGCTGGAGTACATTTTTGGCATCTTAAGAAAGTGTGTATGGGAGGTAAATTTGAGTCACTGTGGTTCAGAGGACGCTACTTCTCTGTCCTCACACTTGATTGATGGTTTGGCTGGGTATAGAATTTATGTTGAAAATAATAATTCTCAGAATTTTGGAGATATTACTTAATTTCCTTCTAACATTTCCTTCTTTGAAGGTCCTGCTTCATTTCCTTCCAGAGTTCCTCTTGAAGTACTCTGCCATTCTCTTTCTCATTCTATTAACATGGAGACTGTCCTCTTCCCCCTCCCAGCAGCTTGCATGTCACAAAGATGTGCCCTGGTGTGGGTGGTGGATGAGGCATTTAGGGAGGTTTTAGTTCTGGGACATGTTCGTATGTTGTTAATTCCTTGAGGAGTTTCGCTGGTTCTCTTTAGAAGGACAGTTATTTGGGTATTGTACCTCCTGGATTGAAAGAAACCTATAGGTTTCTTAAGGGAGTAGATGTTTTTCATCTTAATCTTTTTCTTCTTTCTGGGAGATTTCTTAAGTTACCCTCCAAGCTTTCTTTTTGAACTTTATTTTCATAATTGTATTTTAAAATTTCTAATGGCTCTTTCTTTTTTCTTCTCTTTTCAGAGTTTTCCTTGTCAGGTGTCTTCTCTTCCTGGCGTTGTGTCTGTGGCCCTGCAGAGACTGTTGATTTCTGTGTATTTTGGAATTGTTCATGCCGGAGGCTTCCCTGGGTCCTGGGGGTCCTTGGTGCTGGGCTTGTGTCTGAGAGGGCAGCGCTCAGAGCTGTCTGTAGCCTGCGTGTGGGGAGACTGATACCTTATTTAGGAGAGTCTTGCTGGCCATTGGCCACTTAGTTGGAGGAATCTTCAAAAGACTCAGTAAAGAGATTTTTCCTCTGGGGTGTGTTGGTTCTCTAGGAAGTGTTCTTTGATTTCTTGTGGTCAGCGTTCTGTATGAGGGAACAGGGACTGGCAGTTGCCTGATGGAGAGTCCCGTTTCTCCCCTCACTTGGCACAGGGATCTGACCTTTTAACCGGCTTACTTGTTTGCAGCCTCACCTCTACCTCAGCTGAATCTGGTACCCCCCTCTCTTGGGTTTTGGGCCAAGTGTCTCTTTCCTCGCCTAGGTCCCTTCTGGCTGCACTGTAGGATGTGGCTTCTTCGTTTCTGCTAAGAGTGACCGCATGGACATCTGAGGGGTTACTCTGTGCCCTCATGGCTTCCCTGGAGGTGTGGAGGTCATTGGTGCCCTTATCCCCTCTCTGAGAACTGTCAGTGAGTGGCCAGCCTAAGGCTGCCCAACTAGTAGGTGGTGGGGCTTGAATTTGAACCCAGGCTGTCTGATACCCCTCTGTGCCCCTTCACTGCTGTCTAGTCCCCTCTTTGTTGAATGGCCCTTTTGCTGATGTCCTCTCTTGTCTTACTTATCTTTTTACATGGACCTTGGAAGGGAGGAATTAAAGGAGTGCATTTCATCAGCTTTCTTTCCCAGTCAATTTTGAGCCTTATCTGAGTCTTATCATAAATGCGTTTCCCTCTTTGGCATGGAGCATGGTGGGGATAAAAAGAGTAGGATTTATTCAGAGGTTAGCAGACTCAAACAGCACCAAGTAAAACAACTTTAAGACAGCTCCCAACTTCATATCAGTAATTATTAATAGATTTGTCTAATTTCATCCCGAATTCTAACTTTCAAGTTCTAACATTTTATTTTAAAAACTAGGTCAGAAAAAGAGTGCACGCCAGTATCACGTACAGTTCTTTGGTGATGCCCCAGAAAGAGCTTGGATATTTGAGAAGAGCCTTGTAACTTTTGAAGGAGAAGGACAGTTTGAAAAATTATGCCAGGAAAGTGCCAAGCAGGCACCCACGAAAGCTGAGAAAATTAAGGTGATAGATGTTCCTTAAGTACAATTTTAGACCAAAACTTTTATTTTTATTCGTAATTATTTATCTTGTTTTGAACTTTTGGTTCTTGAAATACTGTAGTGGCTTCTTATGTCTCTCATTGTTTACTTGTGCCCAAGTATGCTATGTTATAAAATATAGTAAGTTTCTTTAGAGACACAATGTATTCTTTTTACTCACTTGATAACTCCCAGAGATAATTTGTTTTATGATTTTTATTTTCCTTTATATATATAAAAATATGTATAATATTATATATAATATATCATATATTAGTATATTTGTATATTATGTTAGATAAATGTGATTGGAATTGATTTTTAGTTTAAAGAAACAGTAGAGTTATTATATTGGGCTAAATTCTGTCTGAAACATTTAAGTTAATTGGTTATTACAGTTTTTGATTCCTAAATTTGTGTGAAATTCTGAAAGTATCCTTCTTTAAAGTGGGTTAACTTTTATGTTTGTATAATGAAACTTAAGATGGCTTATGTTTTTCTTTTCAGCTGTTGAAACCTATTTCAGGGAAATTGAGGGCCCAGTGGGAAATGGGCATCGTTCAAGCGGAAGAAGCTGCAAGCATGTCCGTAGAGGAGCGGAAAGCCAAGTTCACCTTCCTCTACGTGGGGGACCAGCTTCGTCTCAACCCTCACGTAGCTAAGGAGGCAGGCATTGCTGTGGAGTCTCTGGGAGAAATGGTGGAATCCTCAGGAGTCACTGAAGAAGCTGCTTATAACTCCAAGCCCATGAGAGAAGAGGGCATTCCTATCAAGAGAAGGCGGAGAGCCAAGCTGCCTAGCTCTGCTGAAAACCAAGAAAGTGACCCTGGGACAGTAAAGACTACTCCTCAAAAGACAGCAGAGGGTGACTCTAAGAGGGGAGTAGGATCTCCTTCTGGGAGGAAGAAGGCCACAGCCTCCACTCCGCGGAGCAGGAAGGGAGATGCGGCATCCCAGTTTTTGGTCTTCTGTCAAAAGCACAGGGATGAGGTCGGTGCTGTGATAGGTTCTAAGTTGTTTTGTTTTCATTCTGGGGAGTTTCTGAATTTGAGGAACATCCATTCAGTGCAGAATCATCTGTTTCTTAGCATTATCAGCACAGTTTATAGTGAGAATTATGTAGGTTTTAGATTTAATAAGTAAAAATTGTTAGGGAGCAGCCAGTTTTAGCCCTTGGGGGCAACAATACTTGCCTTTTCACTCTGGGTTACTAAAGTGTTCCTCCCAGTGTGTATGAGAAGACACTGGACAGTGGAAAGTGGGTTTCATTGAGCTCCCTTTGCTGGAAGGTCAGCCTTATCCTTAACCTCTGGCTTTGGATTAGCATCTTCTCCAGGAGGCTGTTCTGAAGCTGCCAGTGTGGGGTAAACCCGTTTACAAAACCTAATGTATCCACCAGCACTGAATATGTTGAGTACTTATTTCCATGATATTTAAAAAGACAGTAATATGTTAATGATTAAAACATTTGAATAATTTTCTTAATCATTGTCATAGAATACATGATCTGTTAGTACATTGTAAAGACTTGATTCCATTGTGAAGCACTGAAGGGATTGGGCTCCCATTTTTGGTTACATTCACTATTACTTGAAGTGGGTTGGTAGGGCTTTTCTCAGGAGTGCTAGAATGGAGTGATGTTAGAAAATCTATTATTGTGATACACTATGTCGTAGATTAAATGATCATCTCAATAGATGGAGAAAAGGCATTTGAAAAACTTCATTGCTCTTTGATACAAAGTTAGCCAGCCAGCATTAGAAGGGAACTTCCTTAACCTATAGAATGGCATCTATCAAAAACTGAGCAAACATCATACTTAATGAAACTTTAGAAGAATTCTCTTTAAAATCATAGACAAGACAGGATGCCTTTCTGTCAACACTTATATTAAATATTGTAGTGAAAATACTCACCAGTACAGTAAGATAAGAAAAAGAGATAAAGAAGGATAATCATAGAGGAAGAAGGAAAGCCACCGCTGTCTGCAGAGGCCTGTGTAGGAAACTTGAGAAGATGCACAGAGAGTCTCTAGACTCAACAAGAGCTCGCCAGGACTGGTGGAGAGAAGATCACTATACAACACCAGCAACCAAGAGAAAGGTAGTATTAAAAAGATAGCATTTGGGGCCAGCCCAGTGGCATAGTGCTTAAGTTCGTGTGCTCTGCTTCAGCAGCCCAGGGTTTCCGAGTTGAGATCCTGGGCGCGGACCTACACACCGCTCATCAAGCCACACTGTGGTGGCATCCCACATACAAAATAGAGAAAGATTGACACAGGTGTTAGCTCAGGGACAATCTTCCTCACCAAAAGAAAAATAAATAAAAATTAAAGGGGTCGACCTTGTGGCTGAGTGGTTAAGTTCACATGCTCTGCTTCAGTGGCCCAGGGTCTCACCAATTCGGATCCTGGGCAGGGACATGGCACTGCTCATCAGGCCATGTTGAGGCAGCATCCCACATGCCACAACTAGAAGGACCCACAACTAAAAATACAACTATCTACTAGGGGGATTTGGGGAGAAAAAGCAAAAAAAAAAAAAAAAGATTGGCAAGTTGTTAGCTGAGGTGCCAATCTTTAAAAAAAAAAAAAAATTAAAAAGATATAATTTATGATAGTAACAAAAATAAAAGGTATTGAGGAATAAATATAACAGTTTGTATAACTTCACAGAAAAATAACTTGGGTATTTTAGCAGACTTAAATAAATGGAAATAGAGTATTTATATATAGGAAGGTTCAGTATTTTGAAGTTGAAGTTGTCAGTTTCCCCTATGTTAAACTATGAATTTAGTATAATTCTAATAAAATTTCCAACGAGAATGTTTGTGCATTTTTTAAGTGGTTGCTAACATAGCCACATTTGAAGAGAAGTTTGACCTGAGGACTTGCCCTCCCACATAGGAAGTTCTGTTGTTGAAAACAGTGACATTTGTGCTGGAGACGTTCAGGGCAGTGAGATTGCCCAGAACAGAGACGGGAAGCAGATGGGAAAGGGCTGCAGGCCAGCTGAGCGGGCTGGCTGCTCAGGACAGGCACGGGGACCTCACCAGTAATTTCAGGAGTCAGCCACTCCAGAAGAAGAACTTTGTCGCTCTGGAAGAGGGGAGCACTTCTTAAGCCAAACTGATCACAGACCATAAAGGAACTATGGTAAAATGAAAATTTTTGTACCAAGGACACCATGAACAAAATGACAAGCTATGTGTACAGAGCTCAAACAATTCCAGAGGAAAAAGGGGGAAAGCTATGAAAATGGCAATTTACAGAAGAGCCTGGATGGCTAATGAGTCCATGAAGAGATGCTGCTCACCCTCACCAGCAGCCAGGGAGCTGTGTGCCACAATCACAGTAAGGTAGTCCTTCGCAGTCACCAGGTAAGCAGGGCTTAAGGGCTTAAGAAGATGAGCAGCTGTGGGAATCCCCATCCAGGGCTGGTTGAAGATCATTTCTTAGACCTGGTTTCAAGAGAAATTTGGCAATATCTAGTGAAATTGAAGATGCACATTCTTTTTGTCTTATAATTTCACTCCTACGTATTTACCCTAGTGGAATTTTGCCCTTGCGCCCAAGGACACAGTACAGTCTTCAAAACTATAAAAAGTTATTAAATAAATGACAGACTGTGATGTTTCTGCAGTGTAACTCTGTACAGCAATTAAAGTGAACTCACTAGGTGTCCAAGAGGAAAACAAGTTACTAAAGATATCTAGCTCCTATAACTTATATGAAGTTTGAAAAGTACAACATACCCGCTATTTAGTTTGCCTTCCTGTCTACCTATATCCATCCAAAAAGAGTGAATCTGTAGCTGTGAAGGTACCTATCTCTGTCCAGGAGCTTTGAGGTCTACCCCAGGGAGATGTTGACACCTGGTGGAGGAGCTATGGCCACTGTTGGATTTGAAATGGTGCAGAGCACTGAGCAGTATGGACAGTTACTGCATTGGACCTGCCGTGGGTGAGAGTGTGAGTGGTAAGCTCTGAATGTACACCACCTGGATTTGACAGCTGGGTTCCCATCACACCTGGTGAGGAGCTGCACACTCTCAGACTTTGGAAGCAGGGCAAGGCTATGACAGATGAGAACTGCCCAGCCAGCCATACTCTGGCCTGTTCTAGTCTGTTTCTCTGTGGTCTCCCCATTTGTTTGAAATTATAGAAGTAAAGTGGGTACCTGAGAATTCAAACCACTTCCCAAAGACTACTTTTTTTGCTTTGGGGGACCCAGCTTGCTCTCAGACGACCCTTTTAGCACTAAGAAATGGACCAAGAACAAACAAGCCTATCACTCCAGAGACTGCTTGACAAGCTGTGCCCTGAAGGCCGGCACATGTTGAGTGCTCTGCACTCGGAGCATTGCTGTTGCCCTGGATCCTTTGAAGCTCACGCCACAGCTCGTCTGGCTCTGAGCATCCCTCCAGAGCCCATGCTGCACAGTTTTGCCACTGGCATCATACTAAATGCAAAAACCAAACTGAAGATGCACAATTAAAGTTCTGTTCTGCATTAGAGACAAACGCCCTGCCCTGTGCATACCTGGTCCCTGTGGGGAATGAGGCGCCTGAGCCCCTTCCCTCTCAGCTGGGTTTGGGTGCTGGTTGGTTTTAAGTAATTATGTGTTGTCAGATAAGTAGTGACTACTAGGATGTTCTTTAACTGTTTCATTTCCTTTGTTGTTATTACAAGTATGTTTGTGCTGGTTGCGTAACAGGTAATTCTAGACTTGAAGAGGAAGCTGCTCCCGATCCTACCCTGTAGGATAATCTGGGTCTTGCTAGGTGGTTTTTTCTTTTTTGGGGAGTGGTGGTGCACCCAAGGAGGGTTTTTGTTTGGTGGTTAATTGATTAATCAGTGGCCAGCCCTTGAGGGACAGAGTTGGATGGAGCCTTCCCTGTGCTTCCTGAACCCTCCTTTTCTAGGGTCGCTAGATGGAAAACTGTGGTTATTCAGGACATTTGGTTGACACTTGCAGACTTTTTTTTTTTAAGTTTTTATTTTTCCTTTTTCTCCCAAAGCCCCCCAGTACATAGTTGTGTATTTGTAGTTGTGGGTCCTTCTAGTTGTGGCATGTGGGATGCCGCCTCAGCATGGCTTGATGAGCGGTGCCATGTCTGCACCCAGGATTCGAACTGGAGAAACCCTGGGCCGCCGAAGCAGAACGCACGAACTTAACCACTCGGCCACGGGCCTGGCCCCCACTTGCTGACTTTTTTTAAGGTCAATTTCTAGCTTCCTTCTTGCAAATGAAGAAGAGTATTATGCTTCTTGAAATGGGCTGAGTTCTTCATTAACATGTTTTGCTGGTTAGTCTTTGTCAGGCTTAGTTTAGATGTACAGCTCATAAGTATATTTTGTGATATTCCTGGAATATAGCTAAAGGGGCTGGACTAGGGGCAGGTGAGGAGTGTTCTGGAAGACGAAGTCCACAGTGGGTATGGAGGCCCACTGCTGTGAACCTAAGTAGGGGAGAGGGTGGACAACCCTGGCAGTAGTCAGTGTAGTGCCCTTATTTTGGTTGCATGCGAGGAACTGAGAGCAGCTGGAGGAGGTTCCCCACCAGAAGAGTCGGAACAGTAAACTTGAACACAGGAAATGTTTACCAAAGACCCCAGAGTTAGTAGCAATTTCATTAGCAGATGTTTTCGGCCTCAGTTTCCAATTTTTAAAGAATCTTTTCAACCTTCCCTGACCCTAATTTTTATAGATCCGTTAGAGTTGAACCAATGCTTTGTGTCTCAGTTTTTTGTGTATTCATTTGTATCAGTTATCTATTGTTGCATAATAAGTTACCTCAAAACTTAGTGGCTTAAAACAACATGCATCGATTATCTTATAGTTTCTATGGGTCAGAAATTTGGGAGCAGTTTAGCCAGGTGGTTTTGCCTAAGGGTTTCTCGAGAGGTCACAGTTAAGATGTTGGCTGGGGCTGAATCATCCAAAGGCTTGGCCGGGGTGGGAGGATCTTCTTCCAAGGTGCTGCAGTCATATAGTGCCTGCAGGCTGCCTCAGTTCCTTGTCATGTGGCCCACTCCATGGGGCTGCTGGAGTGCCCTCACAACATGCAGGCTGCTTTCCCCCAGAGCAGGTGAGCCGAGGGCAGGGCAGATGTCTTTTATGGAGGTCATATGCCACTATGTCTACATCGTATCTTGGCCACACTGGAAGTGCTGTTCAGTAGGGAGGCATGAGTACTAGGTGTCGAGGCTCATGGGGGCCATCTTAGAGGACGGCAACTTCAGCATTCTTCTGAGAAGTCTAAAAAGTGACACAAAGCTCTCAAAAGATGTGTGAGGTGGCCTGTGGGATGAGGGAAGGGAGTGCAATCTCTGAGGAGTACATAGAGTCTTGGATTATACTGGTAATATTTTAGTCAGCTATGTGGGCTTATGGGTATTTGGTTTTCTGTATTTTTTGTATGTCTGAAATAGTTTATTAGAAATGTAAAAGTAGCCACTATTGAGCGTTTACCATATGTCGGATATGTTGCCAGTATGTTATCATGAAAAATTGTATTCATTTCTCATAATGGTCTTTTGAGGTTGGCATAAATTATCCCTGTCTTATAGCTGGCTAGAGTGAGCTCAAAGATGTAAAGCCACTCTCCTTGACCAGTGAGATGACACAAGCATGAAGTAGAATTGGGACCTGACCCTAATTGTGCATGCGTGTATATGCACATGTGTGTGTGTTTAGAACTTGTAACAGTTGTACAGTGCTGCGTCATTATGAAACCTGTAGACTTTGATGAGCAGCCATTGCTTTATTAACCTAAGATGATAATGCAGACACTTCCTCGGCCTCCTTGGAGTACACGGTATATGGTGAGGAGATGAAAAATGAATGGGTGATTCCCCCAGAAAGTGAGGACCATGGGGCAGGATGCTGGCTGCTGTTACTGTTTTGTCTCCTGTCCTTAGCACCAGCAGTGCTTGAATGAATGAATGAAAGCAACATTGTATCTGAAACTTAAAAGGATGCCTGAAAGTCAGCCTGGTGGAGGAGAATGTTTCAGGGAGAGTGTGTAACCTGTGGAAGTGGTAAGAGGTAGAGCCTGCTGTGTCCACAGCCTGCTGGGGACTGTCCATTGTGTAGCTTACATGCAGAGTTGCTGCAGGAGTGACAAAGTAGGAAGAGAATGGGCTCTGGGTGATGGGGGCCATAGAAAGCCTTGCCGAGTGGCAGGGATCTATCCAAGGTGTGGGCTGGGCTGTGGTCCCTCTGGTTGCAGGAGGGAGACCTTTTGGGATGGGAATGTCAGCAGATGGATGGACAGCCCCAAGAGCCATGGGACTGGTTGCTGAAACCATGGCAGTTTGGGTGGAGGTGGGCGGATATGAGGATGTTCTGGAGTGGAGCTGGCCAGCCTGACATGGATTTACGTGCAACAGGAAGGATGGCCTCAAGGGAGAGTCAAAGAGTCTTGTTTGATGAATCAGCTGTGAATGCTGTTATGATTCATCATGATTGAGGACATTGTAGTCTGGAGTGGGTGACTGAGGAGGGCAGCAGGTCCACAAATGAATGTGCTAATCTTGAGGAATCTCCAGGTAGAGAGTTCTACAAGGCAAGTGCCCTGTGAATCTGAAACTCAGCACAAAAACCTTTGCTGTGTGAAGGTCTGAGACCGTTGGTGCTTGAAGTGTTGGGGGCTGGTGAGCTCACCTCTAATGAAGAGTGGGGTGGCAGGCAGGCAGACAGGCAGGATAGAGCCCTATTGGGCCAAGAGGGGAGGGTGCCCCAATTTGAGAGGAGGAAGCAGGTGTGTGTGGGGCTGGATATGCCCAGGCAGCGGTGAGGTGGGAGTGGTGACAGTAAGAAACATGACGACTCACGAGGGATGCTGAGAAGAACACCCGATGGAGTGCAGGAGGTCAGATTTGGACTTCAGATTGCAGAAAATGTCCTTGTGATGGGAGGACAGAGCCGGGCTGGGTGTTTCTGTGAGGTGTCGCTCACCCTTGCCTGGAAAGGCATCTACCCTGAGCTCGAGGGTGGGCAGGAGTTGGTGATGTGCCGGTGTCCAGCAGGGCCAAGGAGGACATGGTGAGGTGCAGGGGACACAGGAGGCTATAAGAAGCTGTGATAACCACATTGTGCATAAGGGTTTGTGTTTTGGGGCAGAGGTTACCTATGTTGGCTGGGCAGGTGGTAGATCTAAGTGGTAATACTAACCAGCCGGCATTAACCCGTTGATTCCTTACCACTGCCAGGTGAAGTGTTACTGCCCCTGTGTCACAGAGAGAAGTGGAGACAGTACCTTAACTTACCCAAGTTCATGAAGCTGCTGAGTGGAGGAGCCAAGTTTGAACCTAGGGTCTGCTCAAAAGCAAGCTGGCTAGTGCTCTGAACCAGTTGGCAAACCTTTTTTGAAAGGACGTTGAGAACAATGAAGTCTCTGTTGCGATTCCTCAACTTTGCTGTTTTAGCATGAAAACAGCCATAGGAAACATGTAAATGAACGCCTGTCTCTGAGTTCCAATAAAACTTTATTTCTGGACTAGTATTTGAATTTCCTATAATTTTTATGTGCTATGAAATATTCTTGTTACTTTTAACCGTTTAAAAATGTAAAATCGATTCTTAGTTCATAAGCCATACAAACACAGGTGGTGGGTCAGATTTGGCCTGCAAGCCATAGTTTGTTGACCTCTGGACCTCTGCTGTTGATGGCTCTCAAACTCAGGTGCACATTAGAAACCCATGGGAAACCATTAAAGTACTGATGCCAGGCCCAGTGAATTGAATTGGTCTTGGGTGGGACCTGAACACCATGGGTTTGAAAACTCCCCTGGTTATTACAGTGTGCAGCCAAGGCTGAGGACCCGCTAGTCAGACTTTAATGTGAATGTGAATCACCTGGAGACCTTGTGAAAATGCAGGTTTCTGGTTGGCAGATCTGGGATAGGGCCTGAGAGTCTGCATTTCTAGCATGCTCCCAGGGTGCTGATGCTGGCAGCCCTGATAGTGGCTGGAGGGCCAGGGAACCTCTGTGTCTTGGCTGTGCAGAGTGATTGTCTTTGTGTGCTGGCCTGGACTATGACAGAGGTCAGGGGGCACTCCTTGGCATACCACCTTTGCCATCCTTCCAAGTGTGTACCTGAAAGAGGAGTGTGGGTGCTATGGCCAATGAGAAAACCAAGAGAAAACCAAGGCAAGACCTCACCTCCATGTTTAGAGGTAGTGTTTCTATAGGACTTTTCCTACTACTGATTTTTCAAGGATGCCTAGAAAATTGTAACTTACTGATAATTTAGTGATTTTGGAAAAGAGTATTTTTTTCTCTTACCATTTATCATTTCCTGCATCTACATAAATACAGTTTAGTTTTTTGTTTTTACCAGTGCTATATTCATTTATGAGTTTTCAGTGAGTTACAGCATCAGTTAAGCACTATTTTTCTTCTTCTTTTTTTTTTTTGAGGAAGATTAGCCCTGAGCTAACATCCGCTGCCAATCCTCCTCTTTTTGCTGAGGAAGACTGGCCCCGAGCTAACATCTGTGCTCATCTTCCTCTACTTTATATGTGTGACACCTATCACAGCATGGCTTGCCAACCGGTGCCATGTCCGCACCTGGGATCCGAACTGATGAACCCCGGGCTGCTGAAGTGGAATGTGCGCACTTAACTGCTGCGCCACCGGGCTGTCCCCTAGCACTATTTTTCTTTGAAGCTTTTACAGGACATAGTTCCATGATGTGGGAGTAAAAATGCAACATGCTGAGTTCTGTAGGTCTGTGCATTGGATTTTTAGTTCTAGGTTTTTGGCTTTCTTACCTCACCCTTTCCTATGTTCACAGGTTGTTGCTGAGCACCCAGATGCCTCCAGTGAGGAGATTGAAGAGTTGCTTGGATCCCAGTGGAACATGCTCAATGAGAAACAGAAAGCGCGCTATAACACAAAGTTTGCCCTAGTGGCCTCTTCCCAGTCTGAAGAAGACTCTGGTAAACGTAAAGCTGTGCTAGTGTACTCTGCCTAGGTGTGATGTGTGTAGTGTAGCAGACCGAGCTCCGGTCTTGGGACTGTAGGGAAGCGTGTCCGCTCTCCCCAGCTCTGAGCTGTGGTGCTTGTGCCAGCAACCAGAGTGCGTGTGGTCACAATAAAGCAACCTCTGCTGTCTGCATTTCCTCACTCGTTGTCATGAGAGCTGTTCCGTGTGATCCTCTGTCTGGCCTGCGGGTCCCTCGCTCTTCTGCCCAAGTGGAGTGGGCGCTCTAGTCTCTGCAGTCGATGGGGTGGTGTGAGGGAGGATGCCAGAAGGAAGGGAGCCCAGGCGGTCTCTAGTACTCCAGGCTTACGTGACGTGGTAGGGTCAGACTTCAGGCCTGTGTACCCGACTGAGGTTGTCCTCCTGGCTGAGGCTATGCCTGCACCTCACGAGGGGTTCACCTCTGCGGGCTGGAGGCTCTGGACCTGGGGAGGGGGCATTCCTGGCCTGTTTGCTTGAAAGCTCGCAGGGTGAGGAGGGTGACTGTGGACTGACCTTAAATGTGGGTGCCTTCTGGTTCTTCTTAGGCCTTCAGTTTAAAAAACAAAAAGTGCTACTTTGCTTTGGGCAATGGCAAGAGAAGGGAGACTTAACATTGTAAGCTTTGGAGAAAATGTGTAACAATGGTCAGATTTGTCGTCTGTGCGTGCTTGGACACACATTTTGTGGAAAACTGACATTTTTAATGTAAAAATAAGTGTGACATATTTGGGTATCGATTTAAAATACAAAAAAATTCTGTATCTCTCAAGGTTCATCATTGAAGAGTTTTGGAGAGGCCAAACGTAAAGTGTTTCAAGACTCACCTAAAAGGAGACCGAGACCCAGAAGTAATTGCAATTTGCATTATGTGTACTAGCTTGTGCTTCTAGATCAGCACTGTGTATATTTGACTGTAATTGCGCACGTACCGTATAACCTTTCTGTTTTGTTCACAGATGTTTCCATCTTGATTTTAGGGCTTTCTAGATCTTCACATCAACTATCTGATTATATTAATATTGAATTTTATTCAATTTGTTCAGTGTTCATTACAAATACTATGATTTAGAATAGTGAGGATGTTTAGGACTTGTGTATTTTCTTTAAAAGGCAAAAGTTCACCTGACTCTTCATCAGTACGCTAAATCTAGAAAAGTATCCCTTTTCAGTGACTGGCGTATTTAAGAATGAGAAAGGTTTTCCTGAAGCCAGATTCAACTTATCTTTGAAGAGTAAGTGTGAATTTGATTGTGTGTCACATTTTGTCATTTTGGACTGTCACTGAGTAATTAGTAGACAGGAGGACGACAGGGGTCAATTTCTGCCCTCAGTGTGTGTCAGGTGTGTGCTTCTCTCTGGATGCCCTTTAACTCTCCCTTTCAGGGCCCCCAGTGCTAACAGCCAAGATGATGGGCCATGTCTGTGGTGTCAGCTGTCCCCCTTGTCTCACTGTTAGGAGTTCAAACAGATGCCCATATTGCTCATTTCTGTGAAAAACGACTGTGGTCTCTCTCTAGTATAGGGGGAGGTCCTTATGTAAAGGGCTGTGACTTAACCTCACCTGTGGGAAGACGAGGCACTGGGTAACAGTTGCTGCAGGCAGGTGTCTGTAGCTTAGTGAACACATGCTGATGAGGGGCGAACCTGATTGAGGAGGTTCTGGCAAGTCAGGCTGTGCCCTGTAGTGGTTATACTCAGGCAATAGCTGAGCAGATCTCATTGCCCACCGCTCTGCAGGCCTCGTCCTGGTATTCCCTTGTGTCCAGCCCATGGTACCGTGGCCAGGAATGGAGCTTAGTGAAGGCCGGTCGCCAGGCTGGCTCATGTCAGTCTGAGACTGGTGTGAGGGCCAGTGCTTGGCTCTTCTCTAGCAATACCAGGCCTCGACCTGAGGCAGTGCCCTGTGTGCATGTCAGCCTTGGGTGGGATGACCTGCACCTTCTCCCAAGGCACTGCTGGACGCTACAGAGCTGAGCACTCCTGGCTGGTGTGCTCTGTCCCACCAAGTAGTAAGATTTGAGGATGACACTGTCCTCCCACAAGATGTTTGATGAACAGTCCAGGAATAAACCCTGAACCTCTCTGTACAGCAGTTATGCAAATGGAAATACTGGATTTGTATTCAAAATAAACATTGGCATGTTTAAATTAATCATCTCTCTAGAATTTGCACTCTTATCTTACGTCTTATTTTCCTAGGTCAGTACTGTTTGGACACCTTAAATCTTGGATTAGTTGATATTCCTGGGAACACCTAATACATGGCACAGTTAAGCAAACATGTAGAAAGCCTTTAATTTGCAGATACAAATGTAGTATTGCTACTCAAGATACTTCTTTAAGGAAATGTATAAAAAGTAGCAAGTTGTATATTTTTTCAAAGTTCAACTTAAATTCCACTAGTCTTTGAATATTAGTAAGTAAAGGATTTTTTAAAAATACTGGTCACATTTAAATTTAACACTATAGTACATTAAAATATAATTATGACAAATACCAATATAATAATCCCTAGATTAGATAAGGATTTCCAGTATTTGATGTTATAGGAAGTGGTCCCTTGCAATTTGCAAAATGCGGAGAGATTTGATCTATAATACCTATGCCCTGGAAATCAACAGGATTACAGGAAACCCATCGTGGGCTGGATTTGCACATTGAATGCCCTGGGTAGGTGCTCAGTGCTTTGGAGGGCGGCTTGTAGAGTGTTTTTCATGTAAGTTTCCCCCATCCCCATTCCAAGGTAACTTAAATGGGAAAAAAAGAAACCACACAAAGAGGACACAGGACCCAACAGAGGACGTTGAAGTTGAGGATGCACCCAGGAAAAGACTCAGGACCGACAAGCAGGGTCTTCGGAAGGTAATTGTGCCCGGGTTTTTCCTGGGTGGAGGGACGCGTGCTATGTGACTGTAATGGCCGTGTTTCCCTGCAGACAGGATGCAGGAGGCACTCCTGGTGGTTCTTCCTGGGTTGTGCTCAGTGGATACCATTCCAAATGTAGTAAGGCTGGCTTTTCTCTGAAACTCCTTTGAGAAGGCCACTGAAGAGAGCCAGTTTTTATCTGCTGGGGACTTTAACACAAACTTCTGATACTTGTCTATCAAAGAAAAACATCCAGTTTGAGTAATACTTCATGTTTAGATTCAACAAAGTTGTATACTAAAAATGACTCTTATCTGTAGGGCTTCTTATTCAGTGTGTAAATAATGAGTTGTCGTGAAAACATCAAAATTTATTAGAGATGTAGGTTGTACTTCAGTGAAAAGTTAAAAAAAATCCATTAAAGGCATTGAAAATAGATTTTATGCACTCATTCAATTTATTAGTAATTCATATTATTGTTTACTTAATGGGAATACTAAGCAGGCTGTGTAGGCCTGTTTATATAAAGGCAGCCCCAGAGCCTTAGCGTTCTAGCATATTCCAGCATATGTCAAGGGGCAGAGTTTGCCTGGTACCTGGAGGAAAGTGAAACTGACCAAGGTCCTTGTATCCAAAGGAGCAGTGGATTATTCTGTCTGGCGTATGGCACTCATGCATGTGGAAGATGTGAGCCCTAGCGTGTGCTTAATGACGGTGCACTTCTACTTATTTAAACCATCTCAGACATCGAGTTAACTTCTTCATGAACTGAGAGTTTAAATAGACTTTGTATCTTATATTCGAGTTTATATTTATTTAATAAAAGTTCTGACACAATAGTTGTACTCTGATTTATGATTTTGAGTAAAGGTTCATACTGTCTTTTACTCATCTGAATTAAGAAGTTGCTCTTTTTATTGTTTTGTTTTACTTTGAAGAAGGGAAAATAAATCTCATATATTGCTAAAGTGTAAATATGTGGCCACCATATTATCTTATTTCTTTAAGGCCATATTTGCAGTTAAGGGGAGCAGGCAGGCCAGGCTCTGCCCCATTTTCCTGGCCGACAAAGCATTCTTTCACGGCACCTGTCAGGTCAAGTTGTTAGTGATCAAGTGTCCAGCAATGAGCTAGGTAAAATTCACTTTGAGTCACTAATGTTTGAAGTTACCTGGAAGCACATCTTTATATCTCCTCTGGCCTCCTACTACTAAAACAGTCCTTTACTGGCAATCATACTGACATTGGTTGCTTTGAAATATTTTTATAAACAATTTACCTAAAAAAAATGTGTGGCCCTAGACATTTGAAACAACAACATTCACATTAAGTAGCTAGGTAAAAATGTTTTTATTAACAGCTCAGGAAATAACATGATAAAAAGAGTAGAAGTGGCTCCTCTGGTTTGGTTTTTATAAACCTGAGTAAGCCATATAATGTATAATTCCTAATATGCATCGAGCACTTTTCTGTGCCAGGTACCATTCCAGGTGCTGTGCACCTGCTACCTTGTCCACAGTCCTGTGACTGCCCCTGCTGGAGTCCTGTTCTACCTGCCCTGTCCTGGGCAGGTGTGGGGTGTGGGCTTTGAGTGCAGGAACTTGGGCTCCTGGGGTGGCAGATTGAATGAGGTAGCACTGCCACAGTGCTATTGAGAGCTTATTTTCAACTATGTTATTCAAATTCTGAGCTCTAGACAAAATGTTCATGATCTCCGCCCCCCCCCCTCTTTTTTTTGCTGTTTTTCTCAGTTGTGAAATGTGGTTAATTGATGGTCTTTGGGAGTTTTATCTAGAGCTTGTCTGAGAATTGGAAATCCTCAGTATAGTGAGTTAGAGTGGTGATCTTGGCACTAACTTAATGAAGCTCCACTTGAACTGGACTGAGCAACCTCAAGAGTAGAAGGATCCATTTCCTCTAATTCACGCTCCACTTTGAATTCAGAGAAAAGTTTAGGTAGCATATTGAATACAACTCATTTAAGGTATCTCAACAACGTGACTTAAGTCAGGTTTGGTATGGCACCGTCAGCCGCCCCAGCAGATGCTAGAGTGGGGTTGGGGGTGGGCAGGGGAGAATGGGTTGCAACTGTAGAAGACAGGTAAGGTTGGGCAGCCGCGATGACTTGGGAACGCGTTTCCAAAGGAAGAAGTTCTGTCGTGCGACTTTTCAGCAAGCCTTGTTAGTTCACATCAGATTTTTTTCCTTTCTTTCTTTTTCCCTCGTTCTCCTCTTCTTTTTTTTTTTTAATAACAGAGAGAGATGATCACTGACAAAACAGCCCGAACAAGCTCTTGCAAGGCCATAGAGGCAGCCTCCTCGCTGAAGAGCCAGGCAGGTAATGTGGCCCGTGCTCCTTCCTTCTCAGCTCCTTCCAGGTGCTCTGGGCTGGGCTGGGGTTGAGCAGGAAGGCCTGAGCCTGTCCTCACGGAGCCTCCTTTCCAGTGGAGGTGGGGGTAGAGCTGAGAGTGTCATGGGGAGGCTGGGCTGGGATCCAGGGAGACTTCAGAGGAATTGACAGTTATGCTAGAACCTAAAGGAGGAGGTGGAAAGGAGGTGCTCATGCAATTAAATAAACATCTTTAATGTGTAAATTGTTTTAATGATTCAGCTAAATTTTATTGAAGTTACTTTTCTACTGATTTCTACTTGGCTTTATTGTTTTCAGTTTAAAATTATACTAGCGAAGTGATTTAAATCAGAAATATCCAGGTTTCTTACTTGATGGCACCAATTTGTTGCTATAAATTCCACCAATTTTCAGTATCTGATTCTTTGTGTATATTAGCTAAAAGTAAAAATAATGGCTAGTTTTCTGTTTGACGTGTTGAAGAAACTAGTTTAAATGTTTGTGAAAAATAACTGTCAAAGCAATGGAAAGGAGAGTCAGGCTGTCTTTTAACTTTCATCAATTATCTGTTTGATGTATCTGTCTGGTAGTTTGTTAAAAGAAAGCTTACCATCTCCAACTCTTAATGAGAAAGGAAAAAAATATTCAGGGGAGAATGAGTACATGAAGATTGCAAATGGCTCTATTTTCCTTGTTTTGCATGAGGTGTGTACGGGTTTTTAAAAATCAATTAAAC
Source organism: Equus przewalskii (assembly GCF_037783145.1). Classification (NCBI taxonomy): domain Eukaryota; kingdom Metazoa; phylum Chordata; class Mammalia; order Perissodactyla; family Equidae; genus Equus; species Equus przewalskii. Next base: position 118,256,914 of record NC_091833.1, on the reverse strand, counting down.
AGGGGCTGGCCCAGTGGCGCAGCGGTTAAGTTCACACGTTCCACTTCTCAGCAGCCTGGGGTTCGCCAGTTCGGATCCCGGGTGCGGACATGGCACCGCTTGGCAAAAGCCATGTTGTGGTAGGCATCCCACGTATAAAGTAGAGGAAGATGGGCACAGATGTTAGCTCAGGGCCAGTCTTCCTCAGAAAAAGAGGAGGATCGGCAGTAGTTAGCTCAGGGCTAATCTTCCTCAAAAAAAAAAAAAAAAATCAAACAAACTTAAAAAGACATTTGTGAGGATTATGAACACTGAGTGGATATTTGATGATATAAAGGGATTGTTACATTTAAGTATGATAGTAGTATTATGGTTATATGTAAAACCTTATGTTTTAGAGATATGTACTGAACTTTTTATGAGTGAAATGATATTTGTGATTTGCTTCAGAAGAACCTGGCAGGGGGAGGGGACCCAGGTATGGATGGAACCGTGGCGGCCCTATGCTAATGGTTTTGGGGACCAGGCAGCGAGGGCATTGGAGTTCATTGTATAGTTTGTCTGCCTTTGTTTACATTCAGATTTTTCCACAATGAGGAGCTAAGCCCTTAGTATGACAAAGGAGCCCAGGAGGTTCATCTTTAGAACTTCATTTATTAGAGGAGTAATTTTAAAACAGTAAAGACATTGAGGGTTTAAGATTTCAAATTTACTTTGTAAACCAAAATTATTTTACAGCAACGAAACATCTGTCTGACGCATGCAAACCACTGAAGAAACGAAATCGGGCTTCTGCAGCAGCGTCTTCAGCTCTTGCGTTTAGCAAAAGTTCATCTCCTTCTGCATCCTTAACTGAGAATGAGGTAAAATAATAATAATAATAATGATAACCATGGCGTTCGTATGAAGGCCACTTAGTTACCCATGTTGAAGCGTGAGTAAAGGTCAGACTTAATAAGCATAACATTGGTGTTCTCCAGAAATGTAGGTGAGTTTTAGGTTCTCTCAACTATGTAAAAGTCATGAAATGGAAAAAATCACTATTTTAGTCTATATGAGCACTTCAAATATAAATATACACACATGCACACAGTGTATGTATAAATGTACGTGGATATACTTTATTATTGACGCATTTAATTGTTCTCGAAATCTGTCTTAAAAATGCTGTGTTCTATTTAGCTCTCATGTTGTAATTTTTCACACGAAACTAAGTCCGCTTTGGTCTTCATATGACACACTGTGTCATTTGAGCTGACTCTGGTCATTGTGCACTCACCCTAGGTGGGATGAAGGGTGGCTCACATGCTATACCGGAGTCCTGTGGCTTCTGGACCTAGGCTCACGGAGGAACCTCCTTATATGTTCCGTGGCTTTGATCTTTTAAATTCTGGCATATTCTTAGATACTTGAGTGTTGAAGTGAGTCAGAACTACCATGGTAAAATGACTCCTATTTTCTGGACTTGCAAAATATATAATAACAAAATAATAGCTATTTGAGGCTATTACCATCATTGTTTGAAGACATCTAGACTTCATCATCAAATCTAAAGTCTTTGCCATTCCTAAAAACAAAACAAACATGAGCCTCAGAATGCAGGGAGGACACTTTTTTGTCCAGAGGGAGTTTTGTTTTCCTGATTTCAGTGATTGCCCAAGAAACTTATTTTCAGGTTTTAATTCCTAGTTATTTTGTTCCCTGTGATTCTCTTTTTCTCTTTGGCAACATGAGTCCTGTTTTTAGAATATTTATGAGGAGATGCTAACGTTGGGCTTTTTTGCAACAGGGTAGTAAGGCAGGGAGTGGATAGACTCCTCACCCTGTTGGGTCAGCAGGTGGCACTTCTGACCTCGTCTCTGCCATGATCCCTGGTGAGGACTGGGCCTTCTCCTGCTCTCTCAGCCTCAGTTGCTTCCTCCTGTTAGACGAGAGATGGGCCTTCCAGTGTGAGGTGTCTTCCCTCGCTGAAGCCCAGGGACCAGGCAATCTGATGAGGTGTGGAGTGCTCTGCAGCTCGTTGCTCAGAATCTTCAGTGATCTTGCAAATACAGAGCCCTCCTCTGAGTAGGGTTTTCTTCAGGGACTTGAGCCAGCTCAGTAGTGGTGAGGAGCTGCTCACATGTGCGGGACTGGGGCTTTCTTATAGTTTGGTATGCGAGGGTAACTAAATGTTTCTTACATTTGGGCACACCCAAAAAATGCAGTAAGAATTCTTCACTAAACTTCTAGAAGCTTATTGAAACGTGAAAAGGCAAATTCTATTACAAAATATTTTTCCTCTTTTTCTTGTCCAAGTGCAGATTAGTATCCTAAAAAATTAAATGAAAGGTGGTCTGCAATTCTAAAGAAGAAGAATACTAAAAATAAGATGTTTCAATTCCACAGACCCTTTTGCTTAAGTTGGCTTTTTTGTTTAAAAACATTTTTAATGAGTTTTTCTTGCATCATATTTTGGTCCACTTATTTGGTTGAGTTTTTACTTATACTGTTGTCAGATAGAATTGAAAGAAAAACGCTGAGGCTGCTGAAATCTTGTCTGTTGTTCCTGATCCTAAGTCGTGTGTGTTAAAGGCTTGGATTTAGAGTAGCACCTGAGGGCACAGCTGGCAGGGCAGATATGGAAATACATTGGGTAGACATGCCTAATAGCCTGAGACTCATTTTGACCAGGGTGAGTTTAATCCTTCTGGCTTAGACATTTGTTCTGAACTTAGGAAGACTCAGATGAAGCGTTTTATAATATTAGAGTTAATTGATTTTTGATTCTTTATAACTTCAGAAATGGATAGATTATTAAATACGTTTATATTATATATTAACTACATTAAAATCATATACCTTCCTGCATTTTGAAGGTGATACATAGATCCTTTAGATCACTTAGTGTGCATTCTGTTCCTTATAAAAAAGATTTAAATTACTAGGCTTTTTCCATCAGGCCACTTTTGTGTGGCTTATATAAATCTTCCACTAGAGTTCATTTTTTACAGAATTATACCGTTTGTTAAAACCACTTTAGGTGAACCAAAAGGCTTACTTATTATGTATTAACTACTGAATGACAGTATGCGTTTACAGTGTATACCATGCTGAATCCCTTTCAGCGTGAGGTAAAGTGTAGTGTTATAAAGTTCATCCTGTAAACCACAGGGTTTGATTCTGATGGAAGTTAGGCAACCATGGGAGTTGCTGTTTGGGGGTTCATGCTGGCCCCTAATTTGGGTCACATGCCCTTTGCATGTTTGTATTGCCTTCCTTCCTTACCCTTGATTGAAATAAGGAATTTTCACTTGGTTGGTATTTTAAGACATTTTTGATCATGTGGTGGCTTAAATTCTTCTCAAAAAAAGTATATGTGATAAATAAAATTTATATTAGTATAATTATTACGTAATACTACATCACCCTAATGAAGAGGATGGATTAAAATTACCCACTTGCATGACAGAGGCCTGTGAAGGAATTACTGTGATTTAAGTGTTTTGTAACTTCATTTCTTATTCCCTTAGTAGAGCAAATTCTTATTTTTTTCGCCTTCACTGGTAACAGCTTTTATGGGAGCCCACATCAGTCAAGTTGGATTTGAACTCAGCTGCCCTGTACTGCACTTAAAATGATGTAATATTCCAAGATGTCTGCTGCAGGTGGTATCATCGTACACACTAAGTGACATTCCTATCACAATCATTTTATGGAAGATGTGTGATAATCTGTTTTTACTGGTATTAATAAACACATACAATGAAGAAAACAGATAACAAATTTTAAGACCAAGGTAAGATACCTAATCAAGGCCATTTAACCAATCACATTCATCTCATAGTAGAAACACGTTCATATTCTAGTGATCAATGTAGATTTCAAATTGAAAGGATGCCCTTCAATCAGGGGCTGTCCTGGACCTTTGACAAGGATGCCCTACTGAAGGGGTTAGTCTTGTTAAAGGTCATATTTCTCCTATAGTTCATAACTTACTGAATTTTTATTGAAAAATGTCAGCATCTGTACCTTCAAAACCAGAACAAATAGCACACATTAAAAGGAGTCCTTGTCACCTATTCTCATTGCCAATGGAATGTATTCAGTACTGTAGATATGAAACTAATTTCCAACATAAAAGGCAGGAAGAGTTTTGATTCTGTCCTTTTTTACTAAACAGTTTTACTATGACACTAGATATAGTAAATTTGTAGGAAAAAATATAATTTACAGTATCATTGTGAACCATTTAACTCTACTATTTTGATTCAAAGACTAATATCTAGGGGATACCATAATCAGGTTATTTACACCAACCACTTCATCAGTTCTTTTGTAGAACATCAGCCATCATGTTAAATGTCTCAATCTGGGTGACCTTCTGGGGTTGTGCCCCAGGGTGTCCGCATGTTTGCATGATGAGGAAAAGGCCTCACGTGCCCTTCAGCTCATAGAGGCAGAAGGAGTGCTATTCATGTTACCATGTTAATAGCACTTGGTTCATTCCCAGCAGACTCTCCAGATGTGTTTTACCTTTAATGAAAGTTTCTGACTAATACTTGTGTTCTAAACCATTAAGTAATGTAACGCATGTAAGACACTTAGGGTGCCTGGCGCCTTGCAAGGACTCAGTGGTTCGCTATTGTGACAATAATGGTTATAACAATAAAATTAATAAAATCACCATCATTCCCTTTTTATCCAAAAGTATAAATTTTGCTTTGGCATGAAAAGCAATCCTCTTGACTGCATTATGCACGTGGGGATAAAATAAACCAAGAAGTGGCAAACACTGGGTTTGAGTGACATTTGAGGGTACTGGACTGTGACTGAGGGCTGGTGGGGTGGCTCTGCTCAAAAATAATTGGATCTATGGCTTCAAAGACGGTCTAAGTCATGCTGTTCCTAAAGGACATGAAAAAGCTCATGAATAATGTAGGATTCTCAAAAAAAAAACAGTCACTAAATTAAAGACTGTGAAAAAAGGTGATACAAAAATGGCCCTAGTTCAAGAAATGTTCACCCAAAGTAACGACTCTAGCTTGAAAGGCCTTTGACAGGAATTGAGAGACTTTATTTGAAATTATAGTCATGATTTTGAGCAGATGGCCAGCCAGCTACTGCTATGTGATAGCTACATTAGAAGTCAGCCAACGAATAGGTGCTTTCCTCTCTATGATGAAAGTGAGAACTGTTAAAATGACTGGATGGTATGCCTACAAGAGCAGTATAAAATTAGTATCAGCTGAGTACATAGGGGTGGATGGGGGGACAAGGATGGGCATTATGTAGTGTTTCGCAACTGGAGGAGGCATCGTCCTCCTGGGGATTTTGGGAAGGTGACCAGGCAGGCAGAAGCAGGTGTACTTAGCATCCTGCAGTGAGAGGGACAGACCCACATATGGCAAGATTGTCCTATTCCAAATGCCAGTAGTGGTCTTGCTGAGGGATGCTGGTGGAGGAGTGGAGTTCATGAGAGGCTCCACCCATGGCTTCCTGAAGGAGGTGAGTGGAAAGGACTACTGTTTTGAAAAAGCTCAGGGATGAGCAATAGTTTGTCTGCAAGAGTACGAAAATTCATTATGCTACTAATTTAACATGGAATTCCTTCATTTCCTGAAGAAGTCAAGATAACTCCAGTACATTCTAGTCTTAAGTCATTTGAACTGCCTGTTATTGAGATGAATTTTGCTTATGCTGTACATAGAATCGTTGTAATGATCACATTGACTTGCTTCAAACCATCTTCCATATACGACATTTGTGCCTGGTAAGGGGAGGTAACTATGAGAAGGAGCTCTCTAGGATAAAAGATGAGGCATTTGCAAGAGGTGAAAACTTGTCTGAATATACACAAGTTACGTTGTAGCTGTTCTAAAAATGAAAGTACTCCACTGTAATAGAGTAGCACCTTAAGTAAGTGCGTGTGTTGGCAGTAGGTGTGTCGTTTAAACTGCCCACCTGCTATAGATAGATTCCTGTCTCCCCTGTGGCCTTTCTTCAGAGTTAATACAAAAGTTAAGTGTCGGTTCTTCAGTTGTGATGAATTTAGGTGTGGTTGCATCTCAGTACTCGCTTTAGTATCCATTATATTTCCCAACTCAAAATAACCCCAGTATTTTTAAGAGGATGTTTCTAAAAACCAACAAGAAACCTAAGTGAAGTTTCAGGACAAGGAAGCAAAGCTTATGAACATAAAGCAAAGGGTGGCTCTGTGCAGTGTGTGGAGGGGTCCATCTGTCCCACCTCCTCCAAGGAAGGTTAGCCTACTTCAAAGACAATCTCTGTAAGGTCATCCCCGGCTTTAGATGTACCTGGTTCTGTGGTTTTCATTGAAAGTTCACACAGGTGCACAGGAAGATTTAAAATGGAGTACTCAGGGATTGGAGATTTGGACAAGGGTACGGCCATTTCAAGAGGTTTATGTAGTTGGGGATGTTAACAGCTGAATACACTAGAAGAAAGAATGAGGAAAACTCTTGAGACCAAACTTGTCAGTAACAAGTTTGTTACTCTCATAGTCTCTTTGGCCCTGACCTGCTTGCCCAAGATTTGTGACCAAAGGTGTGTGAGAATGGCTAGACTTGAGGGCAAAGCAGAGCCGATGTTTGCCCAATGGCAGGTGACTCTAATACTTGCTGAGAATCTGTCTTTGAAATTTTCTGAAAAAGAAGAAAAGTAAGACTGTAAATTATCTAGTTCCCAAAGCAAAAAATATATCCATGTAAGGGTATAAAATTAAAGTGATTAAAAAATGCCCTTGAGATTGTTCTTGGCCCAAAGCCTGATGTGAGTGGACATTGGGTTTGCTGTGGCAGACTCTGAGTTGTGATTTTGTTCATCATTTCAATAGCAGTATAAGGGTTTTTAAATAAAGTCCTCCGTTCATCTGATCCAGTCCAGTAGAAAGAAGAGTGCTTGGCAAGTGATGCTTTGGTAACTTACATAAACACAGCGTGTGGGCCTGAGGTGTGCGAGAAGACCGGTCGAAAGCTGAGGCTTCCCTCATGTCTGAAAGCGTAGATGAAAAATATAATCGCTGTATCTTTGGCAAGTTTACTTGATTTCTTGTTCATTTGATTTCTAACTTAACATGCTTCTCAAACATATCTAGCCTCTTTAAATTCATTTTTAAGGTTGTTCTGGTTAGGTAGACGTTTGTACATAGACTGGATGAGAGCCCTTTTGACTTAGTGTGAAACTGTAGCATTTTATGCTTTTAAAATGAATAGTTACTGTCCGTGACAATCAATTGACTGTCCTTAGCAGGTGGAAAATTACATGCATTGTATCCATCTTATTCTATGTACCATCTGGGTAAGGGGCATGCTCCCTTTGGGGCGTTTTCACCAGCGAGGGCGTCCCTCCAACAGCCAGCGGCACTCAGTGTCAGTTTAAGAACCCACCAGACCTCGTCATCTTAGATGCTCTTGTAACTACATAGTTGCATGTTAGATCCACATTTATAATTTTTTCTGGCCTCATGTAGTTGGGTTTTTGCATATAATTCTTTGGCATATATGTTGAAACATGCTAACCATTCAGGCATGTTGGTATCTTCAAGAAATGACTAGGGTGGGGGTGGGAGTGGCCTGGCCCAGCAGGAGGGCGTTTGCTTAGCTGCAGATACTAACTGAAGCGACTGTAGGAGTTTTGTTACTGTGTTCAAGTCTGCGACAGGCAGAGCACAGTCTGTTGCCTGCTGCCGGCCAGCCTTGGCCCGCCACAGCCCATTCTCTACGGGATGGCCACTGCCGAGGACACAGTTTGGACAAAGTTGGGTTGTTAGGACATTTCAGAAACTCATTTTACCTGTGATGAGAACTGGCCTTGAATCTGGAGCAGCAGCCGCATGGTTCTCGCTGGCACCTTCTGGGGCTGTTGGACTACACAGAAGCTGCCGAGGTCAGAAGGTGGGTGTGAGCACAGCGATGCTGTGTGAACTGGAGATTTGTGTGTTCTCAACAACTCAGACCTAGCCCTAGGATTTAGGGGCAGCTAGGAAAGTTCTAGTCTGTGTCATCTAGAAGGGTCACTTTAGTAAAAGTTATGAATTGTAGTATTTTAGGTGTTGAATTACTAATTTAAAAATTATTTTAATTCCACTCCATTATTTCACTGTGATGCCTGCTTGGAAGACCTGTTCGAGATTAGTCTTTGATTTTAAGCTCATTAAATCTGCTGAGCACAGGATTCTTATCATTTGTAAATCCAAAATACTATGTGAAAGTACTTCTAGTTATCTATTTCTTCCTTTACAAAAGAGTAACTTAAACATGAAAATATGTTGGTTTATAGAAATATTTATTGTTCAAGGTCTGTAACTGTATTTCAAAAATGATGTAGTTTTCAACTTGTGAAGGGATTTGTTTTGTCAAAAAATTAAAAATTCACTATGTATAACATCATCTGAGGCGTAGGGGACTGCTTTCCAGTCACAGCAAGGAGCACCTGCCTGGGATTTGCATAAGTCACCCTAAATGGTTACATCGTTTCTAGAAGTTGGTTCAAATGTGTTCACTAGGTTACATTATGTTCATTAATATCATCTTGAAAAATCCCTGTAATATATATGAAGGAGATTGCATTCCCTGCCCATAAAATAATGTATTTCTAAGGCAAACAGGCAATTTGATACTATCGATACTGAGTAGAGAGTAGAAAAAGTATTTTCAGACTCAAGAAAACTTTGAAAAGTCAGGAACTAAGCTGCTTGGAAATCAGTGCTGCAAGCGTGGCTTTGTTGGATTCGGGAAGCAACGGGAAAGTTCTTGACAGAGTCTGTGTCCGTTCAGTTACTACATTTTTCTTTTTCCAAATGCATCCTATTGGATATGGAGTAGACCGTAGATGTCGTAGACTGAGATTTGGGACTGTGTTGGGACTGTACAGGTGAATGTGTCACTTTCACACACGGCATCTCCGAGTAAGTACCGTCACCTGGTGCACATGGAGGTGGAGCCTGCAGCTGGAGTAAGGCGTGCTGGTGTGGTGCCCTGCCTACTTTGCTCTTCTTGCAAAACCACTCCGCTTGGGTGGTTTGCCCAGCGGAGAGCCGTTGGATCCCCCCGACTGTGTGCTAGTTGTCTGTCAGTTGCTGGGAAGGGGTTTGGTGGGGTGAAAGTCGGAATCTCCTGCAATCTGTGTCATGGACTGTAATATTGTAAGGTCTGTATTCTGTATGTGTATCTTAGACCCCAATCAGGAAACGAGCCTCATGTGTGTCTTTAACATTTATATTTCCATTCAAAATATGTATTCAGTGTTTATTTCCTCAAAATAGACTTTGTTAATTTAGGAAATATCTCCAAGTGGAAACGTGCTAACTTTTCTGTAAATCTTAAATAAAAGGTGCTGTTCCTTCCTTTGACCCAGGACTGGTCTGTGTTTTCTGTCTTTCTCTCCATGCATTTTCTCCCTTTTTTTTTTTTTAGCTTTAAAATTTGTTCCAGCCACGCTGAAGGAAGAACATGGGTTGGTGGGCAGGACACTGGGCTCTCTCCCCTTGAGCCCGTGATGAGGGCTCTCTTTGGGCTTCGGTTCCTCCTCAGATGGTCGGCCTTGGGCAGCCATGTGGGTTACTCTCTGAGTGGGGCCAGGGCCCGGGCGTGCAGCTGGTCTTCCGGATGCCCCGGGCTCCCCTGGCGCCCACTGCAGTCATGCCTCCAAGTCTTCAGCTCCATTTGTGACCCCTTCTCTGATGGACATGTTAAATTTGGGGTTTGAACTCAGAGCATTTTTTCAAGTTGCCTTCTTTCTGGATGTAAATGTTAAAGTAGCAGGAGGCGAGCTGATAGGGAGGGGCTGTGGACCACGGTGGCTCCATCTGGGCAGCCTCATAGTAACAAAACCTTACAATGTGAGACCCCTGTAATTTAGTGTTCATTCACACTGTTTCCATCTTCCCGGCAAAGGTGAGGAAATCAGGTTTAAAAGGCTGCTTTCTCTTGATACTGTGTTGTGGGATGTGTCACACATAGAGTAGTGAAGCTGGAACAGTGGGCCCACACACCTGTCACCCTGCCACAGACTCCAGTCAGAGCCAACAAATCACTCAAAAGAAGTCAACCCTCTGAAACCAATTTTAAGTGAGCAAAACACCCTGTGTTTATTGGGTTTTTTCCTTCTACTTCCTGTAATTTCAGTGAGCTAAATCTGGAAAAAGCTTGTTGATAAGGCTACAGAATTGGGTGGATTGCCTGGTGGGGTTTGGTTTTTGTTTTTGTTTTTTTTAAATGTGGCCCAATTTCAGTTTCTAGCTTTGTGTTCGCTGGCAAATAGCAAGCTTATAACATGATTACTTGTGATTATTGAGGTGTACAGGAAATGTAGTTTATACTTTTGCTCTGTTGAAAAATTTTCAACATTTATTTACCTAACATCAGATAAATACTAAATGTGTTTTTAGTATTTTTTTTGAAAAACATCTGAATTTGATATACAAGGAAGATTTCTAATTAAAGATTTATTGATTTCTATTTAAAGATTGATTATTGCTGGTCAAGTAAAGGGAAAATGCTGTGTACAACGATGAGGCAGAGCTTTTAGCCCAGTCTTAATGATCTCTGATGAATGAAGGCGAGATGGATGAAATACGATCTGTGAGTCATTTCATTTGCTCACAGATTCCCTGTCTTTCTCCCAGGCCTTTTGCTTAGCCTCACGTTTAAAAGAGTCGTCTCATTTGACCTTGCCTTCTCCCACCTTACCCCTCTGGTGGGGAAAATAGGCGATGGGAGGACCAGGAGAAAGGATGGTCAGTTAGTTACAGGTGCGACGACAAGTCTGGAAAACTGTTTCCTGACCTTTGGGTGAGCACTCTTGTATATGCACCTGCTTCTGAAATTGTTCAGTCTCTACCACAGCAGAAGTGAGTTGAGCAAGATGAGGTGTAAAGGCTTACGTTTTGACATCGCACTTTGGTTCTTTCAAAAATTCATTTGGTATTAACATGTTTCTCTTACCTTAAAATAGTTGGACCTTAACAGATCGGGTAAGAAAGGTCAAGATTCTTGGTCCCAAAGCCTGTCTTAGGTCACCTGTTAGAGCAAATTGGGTTTTCATAAGTTACTTCATTTTTAAGGAATATTAAGAGAACGTTAAATCTTATGCCTCTTATATACATATATAGACTAAATACTAAGCAGAATAAAGTCCAGTTTTGAATTTCTGCACAGCTTATTGACAAGTTGTATTGTCACAAAAACCAGTTGATGTACATTTGCAATAAATAACTGGCACTACTCGGCGAGTGTTCAGAAAACGTGTGCGCGCGCGCGCGTGTGTGTGTGTGTGTGTGTGTGTGTGAGTGGGGGGGTGGCGTGTCTCTGAAGTCATGTGACCACCGCTGCTCTCTGCGACTAGTGAACTGTCGTCCACCTCCTTCATCTCTAGGTATCAGATGGCCAGGGAGACGAGCCCTTGGAGTCCCCATATGAAAGTGCAGACGAAACGCAAACTGAAGTGTCCGTCTCGTCTAAAAAGTCTGAAAGAGGAGTAACTGCCAAGAAGGAGTACGTGTGTCAGGTGAGGAGTATGTGTGTCAAGAGAAGAGTACGCATGTCAGGTGAGGGGTAGGTGTGTCAAGTGAGGGAAGGAGCCATTTGATCCATCGTTTACAGTACTCACCTGGGTCCCAGTAGATAGGAGTGAGTCTTGATGCATTTTCTCTTCCCTGCAAACCCCCTCTGCCCCCAACCCCATCATCACTCACTAATTTTTGTTTTGAAGGTGTTAAGCTGCCAGCTGTATCCTGGGGTTAAGTGCCCCAGTAGCATCATCCATTCATGTGTAGGATCTCATGTATAAATTATATATAACATACACACAGATGTGCATATATAGTTTTTGAAGTGTGTAAAAACTGTGTATGGGCCAGCCCTGGTGGCCTAGTGGTTAAGTTCTTTGCACTCTGCTTTGGCAGCCTGGGTTCAGTTCCTGGGCATGGACCTATACCGCTCTGTTAGCCTCCATGTTGTTCTGATGTCCCACATACTAAAAAGTAGAGAAAGATTGGCATGGATGTTAGTTCAGGGCAAATCTTTCTCAGCAATAAAAACTCCCACAAAAAACGTTGTGTGGTTGGAAGAGGCCGGTGCTGTGATGATGTTTCACTGCCGGCATGCACACCAGGTAGGCAGGCTGGGCCCACTGGAGAGGCCCGGGTCAGTGTCCCTCTGCCACAGTGACCTGGGGCTGGTCACTTAGCTTCTCTGCGCCCCGGCCCCTCTGTGGGATGGAGATGAAGTCATAGCTGCCAGAGGCTGTGGGGAAGCCCCCTCTGTCAATACATGAGAAATGCTGGTCAGCTCTGTACCTCTCAACTGCGTTAGGATGAGTTTGATTTCTGATGAAAATGTGCATGAGTTCTCTTGATTTTCAAATCTGATTTTAATCCTCTTGAGTGTGTCCTTTAGCGTTTTGATCCTGTTTGTTTCCTTTGCTGTTGCTGAGGGATATCTTTCTGTATCCTGTCGCCGGGTTTTAATCTGATACCGGATGTGTTGTGGGTTCTGCTCAGGCCAGCTTCTCACATGCATGTTTAACTCTTCCTCTGAGTAGCACAGGGGTGTAGAGGGGCTGTGCTGGGTGTTGCTTCACTGCTGTCCCCTCTCCGCCCACAGCTGTGTGAGAAGACCGGCAGCCTCGTGCTCTGCGAAGGCCCCTGTTGCGGAGCTTTCCACCTTGCTTGCCTTGGGCTTTCCCGGAGACCAGAAGGGAGGTTCACCTGCAGCGAGTGTGCTTCAGGCAAGTTTTGTTGTAGCTTTTAATTCATGCGAGGCTTGTTCCCAAGGACAGATAGTTCTGTGACGTCCCCTCCAGCCTCGGAGTCTCCCTCCTAGGCTCCCTTCACAAAGAGTGCTCTGGTCCGCCTTTACAGGTGCATCCTGACGCATTTATTTCCTTTGGAGACCTGACACCAGCAGACAACAAGTCACTGCCCACCCCCTCACTGCCTGTCTCTGTGCTTAACCTCCCATGGGTGCTTGCAGCCCTGCCCCGGCAGACATGCTCACCCCTTCTTGGCCCCCACGGTTTGCTCTCTGATTTCAATTTTATGCCCTCCCCTTGGTACCTTCCATCAGGTGGTCAGTGTTATTACCTTAATGAAGAAGTGTCATTCAGAGTTTAGTTCAGCATAAGGGGATGGGAGAGTGGTGAGATCATAGGCCACAGGTTCTGCCATGCCCCTTCCCGTGGGCAGTGTGAGCCTTGCTCTGTCTGTGGGGTGGCTGTCATGGGGTGCCCTGGCATCAGAGGTTCCAGCATTATCAGTACAGGTAACCTAGTTGGTCACAGAACCCCGAAGTTCACAAGAATGTGGAGTCTTTGTGGAGATGCAGTGTGAATCTGAGCTTCAGTGTTAGCAGAAAGAATGGCTCCGTGCTTGTCCCTGCGTGATCATTGCTTTTGTTCTGCCATACTGGGTTTCAGCAGAACAGTCTGGGGGATAATGGGAAGACAGGCTGCACAGCTGTGGTCACTGTCTACCTCCTATCCACTGGCCGGGCCTGAGGGTCTCCTGGCTCTCCTCGGAAAATGTCCTGGGTCAGGAAGATACCTGGAGTTCCCCTAAGTCAAGACCATTCAACACAACACCACCTGACTTCTGCGGGCACCTGCCTGCCTATAATTTTAAGTGATTCTTCATTGTAGTTGGCTAACTGATCTCAAGAGTGAGAGTTAAAACCTTTCTTTAAAGGAGTCCCTTCCTTCAAGCTTCTTGTTGAGTGGGTGTCCCCACTTAGGCTGCCTAGAGAGACTTTCCTGTCTTCCAGGTGAAGCTGGAGCTCAGATCGCAGCCAGGTAACCCTCGAGGGCTGGATTATTTCTGAAGCATGCTTGGACTAGTCAGTAAGGTTGGAAATATGGCCAGATGCTTTAGCAACACAGGCTACCTCCCACAGAGAGGCGCTTGATCCAAGTGGCCTAGGATCTACAATTTATTTTTTGTTCTTTGCATTTCTCTCTCTGCCCATCTTTCACCGTTTGTTAGGGATTCACACGTGTTTCGTGTGTAAGGAGAACAAGACAGATGTTAAGCGCTGTGTCGTATCTCAGTGTGGAAAATTTTACCATGAAGCTTGTGTGAGAAAATACCCTCTGACTGTGTTTGAAAGTCGAGGCTTTCGCTGCCCTCTCCACAGCTGTGTGAGCTGCCATGCTTCGAACCCTTCAAACCCAAGACCGTCGAAAGGTACAGATGCACCTTTAGAGCTTCAGTGTTGGTTCACTATGGTCACATAGGTGCATGGAAGGTGGGCAGGGTGGCTATTGGGCTTGTCACCAAGGATGTTTAGTTTTTATTTGGAATAACAGTTGTTTTTCTGTTACTGACTCCACACAGGTTGGGTTAGGGTTTTTCTTAACAAAGGGCCTGCCCCCCACCATTCTCCCTTCTTCCTGCCCTGTTATTTTAAAGACTCTTAATTTTAGGACAGAGGACCTTTGAACCATTTTGATAGATTCTGTTTGTTCTGGTTTTAGTGGTCTTTCATATATGAAAAAAGTATTTTAAAAGCAAATCATATCTGCACTATTTCGTGTTTTTAGCTGTGAGGATGGGAGGTTATCTCTACTTCTTGACACTAGTGACTCTCAACCAGGGGCAAGTTTGCCCTCCAGGGGACATTTGGCCACGTCTGGGGATGTTTTCGGGGCATCTACTGGATAGAGACCAGGGATGCTGCTAAACATGCTCCAGTGCACAGGGTGGTCCCCCATGGGCCTCACATGCCATGGTGTCCAGGCTGAGCAACCCTAGTCGACCTTGTTTAAGAATATGGCATTTTAAATGCTTGACCCTTTTCCCAAACGTGGTTTTGAAGGACCTTTGCCTTGAGGAAATGTGTTTTCATGACGTCTATTAAATATTCTTACCTTCCCCATCCTAGTTCTTTTCTTTGTCAAATACGTCATTTATTTCAGCATTAGCTTTCTAAATTCATGGAGGTGTGGTTGTTTCTGGTTGCCCTGTTCACTGTGTTGGGGTCTCCAGCGTATGTCTCTTTGCCTTCAGGTAAAATGATGCGCTGTGTTCGCTGCCCCGTTGCCTATCATGGAGGGGACGCTTGTCTGGCAGCAGGCTGCTCGGTGATCGCTTCCAACAGCATAATCTGCACGGGCCACTTCACTGCTCGGAAGGGGAAAAGGCATCATGCTCACGTCAATGTGAGCTGGTGCTTTGTGTGCTCCAAAGGTGAGGGCGGGACGGCAAGTTTGCGCACCAAACGTTGCCACCTGGTGTTCGAAATTGTCATTCCGTTGGATCATTTGAATGGTTCAAGGGTGCTGCTTCTCACGGCTTCTCTACATACACAGCTCTTCTGGACATTCTCAAGAGCCATGTGTGGGGGGCGAGCTCTGTGCTTAGCCAGCTGTGTGTATTGATATTCATAATCTTTCCTGTGTTTTCACATGTATTATTATAACATATTTCCAAATTAACCATCATAATTTCAGACTTATGGGAAATTATTTGTGGTGAAATATAAAATTTGCTTTTGTGTTTATATACAGATTACTGTTTTTAAACTAACATCTAAGAGATGTGTAGTATCTGTAGATTGTGAAGAGGCAAATCTGGGCTGAGCCATATGAGACAAACCTAAGCTGGCCCGCCCTCCTTTGCAGGGGGAAGCCTTCTGTGCTGCGAGTCCTGCCCAGCAGCCTTCCACCCTGACTGCCTGAACATCGAGATGCCCGACGGCAGCTGGTTCTGCAATGACTGCAGGGCCGGCAAGAAGCTCCACTTCCAAGATATTATTTGGGTTAAACTTGGGAACTACAGGTGTGATACATAGAATCCTCTGCTTTTATGTCTTTCCTTGTTCAAATGTGTTCGTTTTACTTTACAGTGCTTAAAGTGTTGAAATTATTGTCACTCTCTCTGAAGAGTCTGTGAATCCTGTTTTTAATATTTATAATAGATGGTGGCCGGCAGAAGTTTGCCATCCCAAAAATGTTCCCCCAAATATTCAGAAAATGAAGCACGAGATTGGAGAATTCCCTGTGTTTTTCTTTGGGTCTAAAGATTATTACTGGACACATCAGGCGCGAGTGTTCCCGTACATGGAGGGGGACCGGGGCAGCCGCTACCAGGGGGTCAGAGGGATCGGAAGAGTCTTCAAAAACGGTACGGAGATTTCCAGGGAGTGAAACACTGATCTCGGGTGCTTTTTCCTAATCCTAATTTCTGCTTTTTGAAAGTTTGATTTCTGTAGAAAACACTAGACTAAGCATTCTAGCTGTACTTTAAATTAGAAAAAAGTAGGATTGCAAACTGATTGTTGAGGCATAGGATAACATACACTGTTTAATAACTTTTGTAACATTGGCTTCTGATTAATTTCACTAAAATGCATTAAAGTTATTTTTGAGAAATTATTTTAGTACTAATTTGCAGAAATTCCTTATAGCTTGCTTTTCCGTAAGATGGAGAGTGGAGGAACTTTCCTGCAGTCTAGACCTTACGCTCCTGCTTGCAGTGGCTCACAAGCAGACACTGCGACCTGTCAGCAGACACTGGGCATCAGGGGCTTCATAAGGTGCCAGGTGTGGGCAGGTAGACAGGATGCCCTGCCCCCGATTCCACAGCTGGGGTGGGAGACAGCAATGACCATGCAGTGTTGTTCAAGTGACAAGACAGGATGGGAATGCGGCCACTTGACTGGAGGAAGTGGTGTTTACACTGGGCTGGGAGTGAGTGAGGACAGCAGGGGAAGATCGCAGCGTGTGCACACAGCTGGTTCAGGGAGAGCCAGGAACATGTCGTGGTCGGTGGTGCCGAGGAGGCTTGATGAGCTGCAAAGAGGGTGCAGGCTGCACTGAGCAGTGGGAGCCTTCTCCTCTCCTTCAGATCCTCAGCACACAGTAGGCATTCAGAGGTCTGAATGAGAATGGGTAGGCATCAGAAGATTTTCAAAAATTGTATTAAGAGAGATGTTGAAATTGAGTGGTAGCTGAATGTGTTCAGTGTTAAGTCAGCTGGTAAGTGGTAAAGTCAAGATTTCACGATCTCCTGACTCTTCATGCAGGAGTCCTGTGGAACTAGACCTATTAAGTGACCTGACTGGTGACTGCCTGACACAAGGCAAGCCCCCAGCACACCCAGAGCTGAGGTGGGGCTGTCTTCCCTGGGCACATCTTAGTAGCTCATGGTTCCTCTGTTCTTGCTTCAGCCTGTTGCTTACTCCTCAGAGCCCTTTTTCTCCTTGAGAGGAACAAAATTGCATTTTTGTTTTCTGTCTTCAGACAGTGAGTCCTAAGTACTAATACCTGGTACTTTGTCATTAGATCACAGCAGAGGGTGGTGAGCTGTAGAACGGAAACCTGCCCCTGGGGGCCCTTCCTTGTAGTGAGGTGGCGCAAAGCACCACCCAGGGTTCTTAAGCCAGTGGCGTCCTCCAAGCACTCTTCTGCTTAAAACATTTTGCAACATTTAAAAACTCCTGCCCTTTTAAAGTTTTCCATAATCTCTAGTTTTATGGAAACTGGAAACTACACTTAGCAGTGAAATGAAAGCTTTGAGCAAACCATTAAAATACAGAGCTTAAAGGGTAGGTGTATTTACATACTGAAATCTTTTAATCCTATTTCATTGACTCTTTAGCGCTACAAGAAGCCGAAGCTCGTTTTCGTGAAATCAAACTCCAAAGGGAAGCCAGAGAGACACAGGAGAATGAGCGCAAGCCCCCGCCCTACAAGCATATTAAGGTGACGTCAGAGCAGCAGGCTCTGGGAGGCTGCTCAGAGGGCCATGTCCGTGCGCATGCAGATGATTAAGTAATTGCTGAGGGGGTTGTAAGTGGTTCTCAGGCATGCAGACTCTTCATTCCCAGGCTGTGGCGGGTGAGAGGGTCATCATGAGCGAGCTGTCTGTAGCCGCAGGGTGGACAGTGGCATGAGAAGTCATAGGCAGATAGCAGATGCTGTCGCCATCAAGCGTGTGTCCTTTTACACGAGGGTAACTGGGTACAGGGCAGAGGGTTTCTGCATGGGAGGTCTCGGTTTTGCTTTAGAGTATGAGGCTCAGCCTGATAGCCAGCATGAGGCTGGAAGGACAGGGGGTCCAGGCTGCCTGGAGCAGGAGGGGCTGAGGGACCAGCTGAAGTCCTGGACCATGCCATCACCAAGCACTGCAGACAAGCTCAGATGAGAGGTGGTCATCCTGGGCCAGTGCTCAGCCGAATCGTGGCTTGTTCAGCTGGAGCCCCTGAGATAAAATGATCTTCCTGCCTCAGAGGGTGTGGAGAGCAAGGAAGGCCTGGGGGTGTTCCTGAATATAGTCCCTGTGTTTACTCCAGTGACCCCAGGAGCCCCAGCAGGAAGCTGGTGTCCACACGTCTCCACAGTGTGGGAGGAAGCGTAGCCAGGGCATGGCTCTGAGATAGAGCAGTGCCCTCCTCACAGCTGTTTGCACTCGGTGAGCTGGTGCCACCTATATCCTATTGTCCAGGGCCTGGCTGCCTCTTAACACACGTGTGCTGGTCATCTTCTTGCTGGTCAAGGGCTCAGTCTTGCTCCTAAAATCTGGGCTGTAATCAATATCTTTGTTTGTAAAGGATGCATTCTCTACACCAATCTGCATTTAGAATTATCTTTGGGATAAGGTCCCAGAAACAGAATACTGGGTCAAAGAGCATGAAACTTTTAGATTGTTGAGGTCAATTTCCAGATTGTTTTCCAAAGTGTTGCATAGTTTGTCACACCACAGCAGTGAAAAGGGTGTCTTTCACCACATTTTCCCTAGAATTATTCCTTTCTGCTTCAGTGTCTTTTCAGTTCCCTCTGCTGCTTCATTGTTTGGTTGTTCTTGTTCCATTAATAATAAAGCGTGAGTTCATGAGGGCAGAGACTGTGCCCTGGTGCTCACCACCAGCTCCCTGGGTGCCTCTGTGGGTGCTCGGTAAGCAGGGATCTGATGTGTGTGTGGAGTGCTGAGAAGAGAGCGGGTCTCACCAGGTGTTTGCTGGGTGCCCTGCATTATGCTGAGCAGTCGCATGTGTTTCTCTTACCATGACAACAGCCCGACTGGATAAATGTCAGCTCTCTTTCATAAAGGAGGAACACAAATGCTAAGATTAAAGAACGGGGGTGTTGGGATGGGAGCTGCACTGCAGCTCGCCTTCTAAAGCTCCTGGGTCAGGGATGGGCCTGTCTGCCGCCTGTGCTATGAGGAGCACCTGCTGAGATCTGGGCAAGAGGCCGTTGTGATGAGTGTGTAGGCTGTGGGACCCTCCTGCGTGACCCCGCTGGGTTCTGAAGCTTAAAGACCACCAGGAGGCTGGGCGTGGCGTGGCAGGAGTGATGTGCAGGGCAATCAGGAAGCTCTCTGTTTGATGTGTGGGCTAAGGCAGCTTACTTTTTCCCTGTAGGTGAATAAGCCTTACGGGAAAGTCCAGATCTATACAGCTGATATTTCCGAAATCCCGAAGTGCAACTGTAAGCCCACAGATGAGAATCCCTGTGGCTTTGATTCGGAGTGTTTGAACAGGATGCTGATGTTTGAGTGCCACCCGCAGGTGTGTCCTGCAGGAGAGTACTGCCAGAACCAGTGTTTCACCAAGCGCCAGTACCCTGAGACCAAGATCATCAAGACAGACGGCAAAGGATGGGGCCTGGTCGCCAAGAGGGACATTAGAAAGGTGTGTACCATGCCCCTGTCTCCCCGGCTTTTAAGAAATTATGGTTCAGCTGGTTACTTAGATGTAGATTTGCTTATTGTGCTGTTGTACTCATGTAAGAATGGTATTTAAAATTTTTTTTTGACTTACTACAATTGAATATTGTAAAGTGTTACAAGAAAGATACCCATCAAAGTAAAATTCATAAATTCCCTTAAAACATGCCTTAGTCAGAATTGCGATGGTTGTTCTTATGAAGTGAAAGATCTGTGAACTAACCACTTTTCAGAGATGAGCAGCCAGGATGCTCAGGAGGGATCACTGAGCAGATGTGAAGAGGCAGCTCTTGTTAGAGGCAGATCCAGGACAGAGCAGGACCAAGTTGCTGGTAAATGCCGGAGACCACGCACAGTCTGCCTCCATTCTCAGACTGAATTACCATGTGCATCCAGTGCGGAAAGAGACAAATGGAATTGCTTATCTTATCGCAGCTCTGCCACGCTTGGGCGTGGCCTAGGGGTGGGCGGCCTCAGACCCCAGGTCTCTTCTAGGGCTGATCCCCAGCAGCAGCGAAAAGGCTGCTTTGAAACATGCAAAACCTCAGCAGCTTCATTCCCCCACCTGCCTTGATTGCTGATTCATCTAGACTCTTGCAGTGTAGCCTGTCAAATTCTTTCTAAACTTTTTCTGTACTAGGGAAATAGACCTATAATGGGGAGTGATGTGGAAGCTTGTAGGGTGTCATTACAGTGTCTCCAGAGACAAGATATTGTAGGAAGCAAGGGTTAGAATGTTGTTACTTAGATAATTTCTTCATCGACAACCTTCAGAAAATATGTAGAAAGTCATTTGAATTTACTTTACCTTATAGGGACTTTGCAAGACCCTGCTCCTGATGGTATCACAATGTGCATGGTGCCCTGCTCTGGTTGTTCCTGGTGTGGACTCTTGAGCTCTGGTACTGAGAATTGGCCAGTCTGTTCTTTATTATCATCACACTCTTCTGATTTCTAGGGAGAATTTGTGAATGAGTATGTTGGTGAGCTGATAGACGAAGAGGAGTGTATGGCAAGAATCAAATATGCACATGAGAACGACATCACTCACTTTTACATGCTCACTATAGACAAGGTAATGCTAACTATATTTTCATTGCTAATCTTTGCAGTGTCCTGAACCTGGTACCCTGATGGTTTATCTGTAGCACTGGGCCTTGCATTGTGGTGATATTGTCATTTCATCTATGTAGTTGCTTTGTTTCAAACATCTGCACGTTTTCTTCTGAAGTGCACAGTATCTTGAAGTGTGTGAAGGCCAGAGCTGATAGCCTCTCAGTGTGAGAGCATCCTGGGAGCTTTATGGGTCCCACTGATGCATGAAGGATATACTAAACAGTCATACTAACAGTCAAGGAAAAGAAGAGAAAAGCACAAATTAGGAGAATTATACATATTTTCAGTTACATAGTGGAGTTTTTTTGGTTGTTCATTGCTTGTCTGAAGCCCAGATTTATAAACACTTTGGAACATAAGTCTCCTACGGGAGATCATTCTTCTCAGAAGAAGGACAGATAAGACGATTTGTTTACGAGTGGGGATGGATAAAAGAAGGTGTATCTGGGACGCTGTCAGGTCCATGACTGATGCCTGACAACGACAGGCCCTTTCTGGGGCGCTTCCTTTAGTTACCACAAGTACCCCAGGGCAGCAAATTTACACTTCCTCTGCCATCCGCTTTCCTTTTTTGGGGGGGTGGTGAGGGAGGTTATTTTATTAGAAATTGAAACCCCAGGCCGGTGCCTTACCATGTTTTGGCGTTTAAATTTAAACCACTTGTGTGTTGTAAAAAATGCCAAGTTGATCATTTAACACACAGATGGGTCCCTGAAATGGTAATTCACCTAGGGCACCTGGCTGAAGCAAAGATAAAGCCCATGACACATGAGAGATGCTTAAAACATGTATTTCCTATAAAAACAAAAAAATAAAAGAATAAGCCCTACCTAAATGTTTACAAAGCACAGTAGAACAAGATCTCCGTAAGCAGACCCTTCACACAGAAGGCTTAGCTTTTGGTGAGAACCTGAGATAATAAGACTGTCTGAAAGAAAATATTAAATAAGTGTGTTAGAAATGGTTAAAACCATAAGAGGAGATTTAGAGAAAAGAACAAGACATTGAGGGATAAATCACAGCTGATTTGAACAATTAAAATGGAGTTAACATATGGTCATTGAAATTAACCCAGTAGATGGGTTAAGAGATATTAGATAGCTAAGAGAAAATTGCTGAAGTAGAAGACTGCATCAAAGAAATTATCTAGATTGCAGCACAGAAAGATAAAAAGATGAAAACTCTGTAAAAGAGATTAAGAGACATGGAAGATAGAAATGTTAAGTAGATGTTCCAGAAGGAAAGACAGGAGAACTGGGGAAGAGGTAATGTGAAAAAAGAATTTTCTGGAATCTTGGTGACATGTATCATCTTACTGATGAAACTGACAAAGTTTTGAGCAGGAGAAATAAAAATAAATCTGTACCTAGATATGTTGTTAAAAAAAACCAAACCTGTAGGATAACGAAGACTACGAGGATTAAAAGCAACAGAGAGAAAAAAGTAGAGTACATTCCAGGGAACAACAGTTAGATGGTCAGACTTCTCAAAGTGTGGTAGAAGCCAGAAGACACTTCCATTTCCTAAGGGAAAATAACCCTTGACCTTGCATTCAGTGCCCTGCTAAACTAGCACTTCAGTTAAAGACTGAGAGAGCTGACCATCAACATAATTTGGCTAAAGGAAATAACAAAAGAGGTACTTTAGGAAGACGAAAATTGAACTTCAGAAGTTGAGGTGCAAAAAGGAATCGTGAACAAACAAGTTCACAGATATGTGGGTACATCGAAGTAAGTTTGGTTGTATAACATAATGAAGGATGATTGGCAGGAGGAGAGAGTATGGCCGTAAGGGAGTGTTAAGTGCTGATGGTCACAGAGGGTATCAGAAGTGGTGGGATGAAGCCAGTGGGAGCTGCTTGTTTTGTGTGGATAGAGGGGAAACAGTGTATTAACTTTATACTTTGTCAAGTATCCATGTTAAAACCACACAGGAAATTCCCAAGTGAGTAGAAATGGAAGTTGTAACTTCCACATAATTAGAGTGAAAAAAGACATAAAGAAAAGTTAGTCAATCCAGTAGAAGCCAGACAGCAAGGGTAGCTGAACTGGGAACTCGGAGAATTTGGGAATGAAATAAAAGGAAAAGACAAAACCATTTCTGAAGCAAAGCTTAAACCACAAGGAGCATGTAAGAGAACAGAAAGCAGAGGAGCAGACACGGGTAGAAATGAGGGCTGAACAAAGTGCAGTGGGAAGGAAGACTAGAGGGAAAAGCATAACACAGGGAGCAGGCCGAGGAGAGTTTCTATGCATGAGTATAAGCCAGAGACACACCAGACAGCAGGTGGGAGAACATGAGAGAACCAAAGGAAGAAATTGCTAAAGGCTGAATTTCAGATAGTCAGTGTAATTCCACTGAAGCTCCAGTACAAATAACAGACAGGGTTGAGGATGACGGAATGAAATACATACTCAAATTGTTATCCCTAACAGAAACAAAAATGGGGAGAGAATAGAGAGGAGGATAAATTCACCTCTGATATCTAACAGTCAGAGTTGATAAAACCCAGTAATAGTAATTTAAGCATATTTAAGAATAAAGGCAAGCATTAAGATAATTAAGCTACTGATTAAACTGGGGTTGTAAGGATGGGGGAGGTGAGGGAAGGAGGAATCAGCTAATTTTATTGTTGGCCAGAGTCGTGGGTCACTGGATACTGCTGCTTAATGAGGAGACTGAAGATGTTATATACAGGTGTAAATGCTAGGGTGTTCTTTTTTTTTTTTTTTTTCGCTTTATCTCCCCAAACCACCCCCTGTACATAGTTGTATATCTTAGTTGCCGGTCCTTCTAGTTGTGGGATGTGGGACGCCACCTCAGTGTGGCGCACGAACTTAACCACTCAGCCATGGAGCCGGCCCCTAGGGTGTTCTATAAAGGACAAGCAGTAGGAAAAAAATTACAAGTTCCCAACAGGAAAATCAAGATTTAAAAAATCCCACTACTTCATAGTGAAAGGCTTAAAACCCATATAAACAAACAAAATAGACCCATATGTTAGAATTTGCCCAACATATCAGTCAATATCTGTAAAAAGGGATTGGATTAACTCATCTATTAAAAGAAGAGATTTCCAGACTGGTTCATAAAGCACAGCCTAATCCTCTGTTGTATGTAAGGAACAAAGAGACTCTGAAAGGTTAAAATTGTGTGCAGACGTATGCCAGGTGAAGTTAAATTTTTAGAAAAATTTGGTTGTTTTCAGACAAGGTGGAATTCAGACCCCACCACATTCAGTGGGTACAAAGGAAGGAATTTATCATGCTAAAGCAGCTACCAGGGCCGAGATCCGTTCTGTGGAGTGTGCCCCAGATAACACCACAGCAGCTTTCCCAAAGCAGCAGTTAGGGGAGGCGCAGGGGAGAGACAAATGAGGACAGTGTACTGTGGATCTTCTCTTAGTAAGAGGCAGAGATCCTGGGCAGACTGTTGGCATGAATTAAGCACTGACTAAAAAGGAACAACAAAATTAATAAGGAATTAAAGACAAAGCAGAAATTTAGAAGTTAGAAAACAGAAACAGTAGGAAGTAATAAGTAAATCACTTTTTACAAACACAAAATGGCAGCATATATTTTTCAAAGACATACACATATTCAAAGGTAAATCCCAGGCCCAGTGCAATAGACTTTGGGTGCGAATGTGACAGGGAAGAAGGGAGTTGGGGTTGGGGCTCACAAGAGTGAGCATGATCAGCTGTGGGTGTACCTGAGGAGTATAAAAAGAAGTCGCTTGTGACCAAGTGGAGTTCATCCCAGGATTGCAAGGATGGTTTAACACACCAGTAATTAGTTAAAGGAGGAAAACTGAAAAATCATTTGAGAAAATTTGAAACTATTTTTGATGAAAATTCCTCACGAAATTAGGAATAGAAGGAAACTTCCTTAGTTTGATAAAGGCTGTCAGAAGTCGCCACAAACTTCATGCCTAAGATGAAAGAAACATTCGTGCTAGATTCAGAAACAAGACAGGGTGCTCTTGCTGCTGTTCCTCCTAATCCTGGAGGTGCTGGAGGGACAGTGAGGAGAACAGCAGAGAGGAGGCACGTGAGAGGCAGCTAAGCTGAGTTACAACAACACAGGGAAGTCGAGTGCACAGGTTTCCTCTCTGCCCTCCTCCCACATATGCAAAACCACAAAAACAGTGAAAATGCATATGCATAAATGGAGCAAGTTTTTGTGGAAAAAACTTTTGATAGTTTTACTTCAGGACATATAGGATGATATGAATGGACGATAACACATACCAGTTTTTGGTGGGGAGATGAAGTAAAGACATAAATCTTCCCAAACATAAGTTCATTGTAATCTCAAAAATATTAACAATTTTTAAATAAACCTTGACAGGCAATTCCAAAGCCCATATAGAGTGATAAATCTGCAAGACTAGCTGCTGCTGTACCTTAAATGACTGTGAGGGGTGGACGTGTTCTGGGAGGCGTCAGGGCACTCTCTGTGGCAGTCCTGTGAAAATTGGCCCAAGCGGGGCAGCAGATGACAGGGCGTTGGGCGGGGACGGAGGCCAGGGCCACGTGTCTGCTGATGGCGCCTGCGTGCCTGGGGCAGCAGCGAAGGCCCTCCTTCACAGCAGGCACTGATGTCCCCCCATCTCTGCACTTTCCAAACAGATTCCAGATGAATTTAAGAGGTAGGGAAATAGGGGAGATGTCTTTTGTAATTTAGAGGCAGGGAAGGGCTGTGTTACGCTAAAACTCTGAATACATATAGCAACAGATTGATCAAATAGTTGCATAAAACTGAGAAAGTTTTGAGTGAAGAAAGGCATTATAAAGTTAAAACTCAACTGTTATCTTATGAGAAGGATTTTGACACAGTTAACCAGGGTCTAGTTTTCAGAGTATATATAGAGAATATCTGCAAATCGATAAAAAGATAAATAAAACAGAACAAAGACATAGCGGGCCATCCCTAGATGAAAAAATATACATGCCCAGCACAAAGGAAAGGATGCTGAGCCTCACTAATCATCCGGGAAGTGCAGATTAAAACACTTCGGGCCCGTCAGGATATTGAAGTTGTTGAGGGCTGCTGCTGTCCTCATTCCAGGGTGCGTTCTAGAGAAGTATTTGTGCGAATGTCAACATATGTACATGAGGGTGTTGATTGCAGCATTGTCACAGTAAAAAAGGGAAACAGCTTAAAACTTCACCCATAGCGGCGCAGATGAGCATCACTACGTCTATGTTAAGGAATATCATGCAGCTGCTAAGAGGAACAGAGTTAGGTTGTTTGACAACACTTAGTCTAGGGGAAAAGCACACTGCAGAGCAAGCATGTTCTGATCCCACTTCTCTTTTTAAAGGAACAACTGGCAGGGGTGTAGATTAAGTTGGGATGTGAGTGTGGGGAAGAGATGCGTCAGGGCCAGGCTGTCCTGGGGAGTTGTGTCACAGGGCAGGGTGCTGGCCCACATGGGCAGCACTCCTGGGGCCACGGGAGACCTATCTCCTGGGTGTCTGTGTTTCCATGTTGATTTACCCCTACTCACAGACCTCACTTTGTGCTAACTTGTGACTGTGATACTTGATGTGGCCTAATTTTAAGTACCCTCCTGCTCCCCCACATTTCTTACCTCGGTTGCTCCTATCACAGAGCAGGGACCCCTCCCGGTTGTGTGGCTAGTCTGGAGACTTAGGGTGAAGAAGCCTGAAGCTCTGCTCTGATCTGTCTGCCACTTCGCTGTGAATGGGTGATGGTGTCCTCTCTGGATTTTGCCATGTAAACACGCTTGTGTGGATGAGCACTTGCTTTTCAGTGGGTTGAGCCCCAGGAACTCGAGGGCAGGAGCACAGTGGGCTTCTATTTGTGATTTACATCGCTTTTGCCAGACTGCTGTCTCAAAGTTGCCCCTGCCAGCCAGGGGGCGGCCCGTCCCATCTTGGCCAACAGTCAGTGCCAGGATGTGAAGTCAGACTTCAGTGTCATTTGATTTGTGTTTCCTCAACTGCTTGGGAGTTTGGACTTCTTCACTTCTGCTTGTCTGTCTGGATTTGCTCTCTGGGAAAGTTTGTTTATGTCTTTCCCATTTTGTAGTTGAGTTAGTCTTGTTCTTGTCTCTTAGTGTGAGTTTTCTGTAGGCTCTTGGTGTTGACCTTCAGTATCTATTTCTTCTGGCTCCGTTGTCTGTCATCTGATGGACAGTGTTGGGGAGTGCCAGCTCACTGCCTGTGCTCACCAGGGCTCGGTCCTTTCCAGGTGGACCTGACCTGCCCTCCATGAGCGAGAGAAACAGTACTGGTTTGGGGGTCTCCTGTCCGAGTGGACACGGGAGACCATGGTTTTCAGTACAACATTAGTTGTCCAGCATATCTTATGATGGTGACAATTCCTTTTAAATAAGAGTGTCATGGCTAAGAACTGACCACATCTATACATGTACTTGAAACTTGAGTTGTACCTTACAGGACCGGATAATTGATGCTGGCCCCAAAGGAAACTATTCCCGATTTATGAATCATAGCTGCCAGCCCAACTGTGAGACCCTCAAGTGGACAGTGAACGGTGACACTCGCGTGGGCCTGTTTGCTGTCTGTGACATTCCTGCAGGTACAGTGCCTGGGGGCTCTGCAGAGGGGCTCCTGGCTGTGCCGGCAGGCAGAGTGGCCACTGCCTGATGCTGCGTGTGGCCAGACTGGAGAGGTTCTGGGGTGGGGGTGGTGATTTTGAAGTTTTGTTTTGAATGTCTATTTTATGAAGCAAAATTGAAAAGTCACGGTGTTCCAGTGTAGCTGTGGAAATAGCAGCATATTTTGTAGACCTAATCAGAGCTTCTTGACATTATTTAAAAGAAGGTCAGTGTTTCCAGTGTGGTGTCTCCTCTCACCCAGGGACGGAGCTGACTTTTAACTACAACCTTGATTGTTTGGGTAATGAAAAAACAGTCTGTCGGTGCGGAGCCTCCAACTGCAGCGGGTTCCTCGGGGATAGACCAAAGGTAAAGTCCTCGCTCCATGTGTTTCCTCACTGATGTCAGCGTTTCAGACGTCTGTAAACACATCCCTTTCGTGAAAAGTGGCTGCTTCCAAGTTGACTTGTTGCTGAGTGGGAGTGGGGACTCTGCAGGGTCGGGGTGAGGATGGCAGAGGAGGGTGCATGTGAGGCCCCGGGCAGCTCCAGCCTTTCTCTTAATGTGGGAGATCTGTTGTTCAAGTTCCTCTCTGTATCAGTGTGCCAGGGCTGCTCCGTGGAGCAAAGTGCCACAGACTGGGGACACAGACCTTTAGTCTCTTACAGTTGAGGAGACCAGAAATCCTGAATCAAAGTGCTGTCAGGGCTGTACTCCCTCTGAAGCCTCTTGGGGAGAATGTGTCCCATGACTCTCCTAGTTTCTGCTGGTTTCCAGTGATACTTGGCCTGCAGGTCCTCACTCCAGTCTCTGCCTTCATCTCCACGCGGTCTTCTCTGTGTGTCTGTGTCTCTTGTCCTCTTCTTATAAGGACACCAGTCATGGGATTAAGGGCACACACTACTCCATTGTGACCTTATCCTAACTTAATTACATTTGCAACAACCCTATTTCCAAATAAGGTCACATTCCAAGGTTCTGGGAAGGACATGGATTTGGGGGACACTGTTCCACCCAGTACACTTTCCCAAGCTCCCTGTGCTGTGTAAACCCTGGGCCTGGAAACACTGGCCAGTCACAGGCATCCAATCCTGGAGCTGGAATGTCCATGTCAGTGTCTGCTACTTCACCCTAGGGACTAATTTTGCTTCTCACATTTGTTCTCATTCATAGTGAAATTTTTAATAGAAAACCAAGGATGCACCACGTAGGGGGCAGGAGCCACTCCTTGGCCCTGTGTGTCGGATCAGCAGATCTGGGAGGCATGGCCCTGCTGGAGCCAAGAGGCATTATTGTAGGAGGCTTGTGCTTGTTTCGAGTTCAACTTTCCTACATCCAGTAAAAGAAGTGGAAGAATCTATTTGAGGAGCAGTCCTGTTGGCATGCATCTTTTTCCCTATTCACTGTAGAGAACTCCTCTATTCTTTTGATGTTAGAACATCTCCAAAGATTTCTAAAATTCCTGTATTGTAACTTTGGCTTTGATCTCTCTCTTTATAGTTTGCTTTTTATTATTGCCTTAGTCTATGTAATTCTTTTAAGTGAACTGTGTATTTAATTCTTAATTCTAGACCTCAACATCCCTTTCTTCAGAGGAGAAGGGCAAAAAGACCAAGAAAAAAACCCGGAGGCGTAGAACAAAAGGTGAAGGAAAGAAGAAGTCTGAGGATGAGTGCTTCCGCTGTGGCGACGGGGGCCAGCTGGTGCTGTGTGACCGCAAGTTCTGCACCAAGGCCTACCACCTGTCATGCCTGGGCCTGGGCAAGCGGCCCTTCGGTGGGTGAACAGGCTCCACTGTGGCCTTCTGGGGTTCTGAGGCTGCACCACGGGCTTTCCCTGTCCATTGCTCTCCCCACGGGGCCTTCCTCTCCTGCCCAGGCCGCACCCAGGCACAGAGTCCTTGGTAATTCAGGAAGTGCCCCAGCCCAGGGTGGCAGAGGCTTTCTTTGTTCAACTAGATCTGCACGTTGAGTAAAGATCTGCTGAGTGAATGACTAGGGAGTCTGCTCAGATCACCCAGAGGAGGGGCTCAGGCAGCAGCCCTTACAGGCCCAGCTGGAGAGGCAGCTCTGTAAGTTGGTGCCTGGTCAGTGCTGAAGCCTGAAATGAGCCAAGCCAGGGCTGGTGGCACAGGAGGAAGGAGGTGGCCCTGGGAGCAGAGCTCTCCTCAGAAGGGAAGGGTCTGTCGCCTTCCTGGCTGACCAGACCCAGGAAGGAGGAGTGCAGGGAGCCAGCCTGGACAGGTGGAGCTGCTCTCCTCAGAGATGGCACTTGTGTGTCAGGAGGAGCTGCTTGATGACACTGGAGCTGCACCCCTGCCTCTCCATTTGGAAGACAAGGGAGTGGTCTCTACCTTCTGCCACCACCACATTTCAGAGAGATGGGCATCAGTGTGAAAATATTAACTATAATCTCAGAAGAAAAATTGAGAGGCCCTTACCCAGACAAAAAACCCAAAAAGCTATAAAAAGAAAAGCCAAACATGTTTGACTAAAAAAACAAAACAAAAACATTTTGGCAAAAGATGACAAAGTTAACAAATATTAAGGTATTTGCAGCGAATATGATAGTTATCCCTAACCTAACAAAGAGCTTCTACAAATTAATGCCAGAAAGATCAATACGCCATGGAAAACTGGCTACAGCAGGCTACAAATAGGCAGGTCACAGAAGAGAAGCCAGAGCGATCAGTGGACGTGCACAGAACTTAGCCTTGTTCGGGGCAGAAGGCACAGCACGCGGCCCCACGGCCACTCTGTGCTGGCAGGCGCCATAACCTGGGCTTCAGAGGTGGCTGGGCGGAGCCTGTTCACACAGTGGCGCTCTCCACCAGGCCCGCCCAGCCAGCCAGGCCTGAGCACCAATATTAACTTCTCTAGACGTTTTAAGAGTTGGATGGAAAGCAGTTTCTTGTTTAATTTGTATTCATCTGAGTAGACAGAGTTTTAAAATTTGTTTTCAACCATGAAAATGTTAAAAGTTGTGATTCCATCACTTCTGTCTGGTAATATTTTGTGTTTCTTTCCAGGGAAATGGGAATGTCCTTGGCATCATTGTGACGTGTGTGGCAAGCCTTCTACTTCATTTTGCCACTTTTGTCCCAATTCGTTTTGCAAGGAACACCAAGATGGGACAGCCTTCAGCTCTACCCAGGATGGGCGGTCATACTGCTGTGAGCATGACTTGGGGGCAGAGTCAGTTAGAAGTGCCAAGACTGAGAAACCCTTTCCAGAACCCATGAAGTCAAAGGGGAAGAGGAAGAAAAGGAGGTGTTGGCGGAGGGTCACCGAAGGCAAATAGCGCCAGGTGGTGGCTTGGCCAGATCCAGAGGCGACGTTGGGCGGCCAGCCCGCCTTGTGGGTAGAGGGCCGAGTGTGGGACTGGCCCAAAGGACCCAGCTCGAAGCCACCACAGACAGAGTATAGGCCTCCTAGGGAGGGAGCGTCTTCCCCACCACTGAGCCATCCTCAGCAGCGCCTGCTGCCTCTGCACTGACGACCTGTCTGAGCCACATGGTTCGGAAGGTTCCAGGACAAACAAGCCTTACTACACAGCATTACAGCTACACTTGAATTTCTAAGAATGTCAAGGTTCCCTCCCACTCTATTTTTTTAGGATAAAGTTATGATTGAAATTTAATTGGCATATGAAATGTTTTTATCTCACCCGAAATGTATAGAGTAGTATTTTTTCTAAAGGATCACTATTATCTCTTTAATCTTAACAACGTTACTCAGCCTGCTTACCTGTTGTCATCACTCAGGAGAGACCAGGGTGGGGCCTGGGCAAGGACTCAGACCCTGAATTCCTTGGAAACCATAATTTTGATCATTATTTTGCTCTTATGAAACAGCTGTATGATTTTTTTTATACTAATGTGAAATTTTTCCTCAAAATGCTTCTCTTCCATCCTAGTGAGAAGGCGGCCCTGGGCAGTGTGATAGTGATAGTGTTGTTGTAAGAGCTCCCCAGTAGGTTTTTTCTCCTTGTGGCTTTGAACTAAGTGCCGCTCTTGTGTGGGCCTTTAAAGGGTAGGGTCGTGTGGAGCAGCCTTTCCCAACGAGGCTTGGTCCGGCGCTTCTCACCTGGGCCTGTCTCCTGAACACACTAGGTTCTTACCAACATTTGGGGAAAGACTTTGTATATTTTTTTCCATTTGGCTTTCCTTTATCAGTTTCTGGCTTTATTCTCAATATATTTTTGCTAAACTTGTTTCACAAATTACCACCGACTGAAATGTGTATTTACTGATGCGACCCTGAGTTCTCACAGCAAAAGGAATGAACTCGGTAGGGGTGTGGCCCCTGTGGTTAGTTTGTTTCAAGTGGTAACTTAGGGACGTGGTTTTGAACGCTGTGTTCTGCCCTCCCTGTAGCAGCGCAGGCGACGCTCCAGCAGCAGGGCACTGCTAGGGGCTCCCCCTCGGGACCCAGCGCACGTGGGAAACAGCATTTCCAGAAAATGTTCTTTTCAGGGTCTGAGGAGAGACCCAGAGTTTAGAACTATTGCCATATGAAGTTACTGCCATTTCATCACACTTTGTGGGTCTGTTCATGGGAAACGTGACTTGTGCTGGTCAGATGTGCTCAGCACCCCCGAGAAGCACTTGTCCTGGGGCTTGAGGGGTGCCGGGCACCACTGCCTGACGGGCATGTGGGCATCTGGTCTTGTGACAGCCAGGCCGACCCATTCCCCTGTGAGATTTCCGTTAACTTTTAGTTATTAAAAGGCCCAGCCCATAAAGTGAGGAACTTCTGGGAAGTACTAAGTTCTCTGTGGAAGACTGGATCCTTCTTTCTTGGAGTTTCTCGAGCATCCTGAGAAAAGGGGAGCATCCTTCCAGGCACCCGTGTGCCCTCAGAGGGGCCTGCCCATCTCCACATGTGTGATAAGAGGGAAGGGAACACTCAGCAGCAGGTGCTTTTTTCTGGCTTTTTCTTCAAACAACCTAAGAACATCTATTCTGCAGAAAAGTTTACACAACTATTCTTGAAAACTGCTACTGAGGTCTTCTGTTCATTTCTATTGTTTTTGCCTTATAGAATTGCAGGAGGTACTTGGACCCAAGACCCCTGTTCACTACTTCTTGTGCTTTTGTGATACGAGCTCTTGGGGGCTGTGGTCTCTGCCAGGCTGTGACCTGGGGACGAATCTGCTTCAGGTGTGAGGCTCCCTGGGGCCTGAGGGGTCCACGTGTCCCCTGAGCACTGACGAGTAGGAGAGTTTTACTGACTGTGGCCGTCCCTTTGGCCCTTCTATCATGATTCTGGAAAACATAACCACACACAGGACCAAAGGAGAAACGAGAGCTCTGTCATCAGGTGGCTGTCCTTACACGTGGGGCTCAGCCATCCCTGGGAACGCACCTGCTGGTAAGACATGGGAAGTGTGGAGAATTTCAGTTTAGAACTCTGATTTCTATCAAACTGTCTTAAAGTACTGGATTGATTTATGCTCCTTACGCCCTAAACTTGAGAGGGTGTTCCAGTGACGGGACCGGGCTGTGTTCCCACACCTGTGTTTTGGGTCTGGGCCCAAGGGGCACCTGAGGCCAGGCACAGGCACAGCTGCTGTGGGTCTGGCCCTGCTCTGTAGAGTAAAGGGCCTGGGCACTGGCCGATGTTGTCACTTGTCCTTTCCTACCAGCTGAGGGACTTCTGCATAAGTCAGAACATCAGAATTGGTTTTGCAGTGCACTTTGGGGAGATTAACTTATTTTTGTATTGACAGTAGTAAAATCTAGTGATTTCTGAGTCACTTTGAGATTATTTCCAAATTATCTTATGATCTTTCTGAAGGAAATACTGGAAAAATTATTTTAAATATGGTTGCCCTCTTTCCCAAAACTGTTAAACTAATGAGCAAATAACACTAACTTTGAAATCTCTAGCAAACTAGTAATGAATCTGAGTACAACAAGGCTTTGGAGTAGCAGCCGACCTTGGAGGGCCTTCCTTCCCGTCGGGGCCGACAGGGTACATGGCCATCACTGCGGCCTTTACCTGGGGAATCTGAGAGCTGCTTTGGGAGGGATTTGGTCTTTCTGAACATCAGTTTCAGTCCTTTGTCACTAATGTGAAGCAGAAACAAAACAAAAACTGTCTGAACACCTCAGGATTCCTCGGCCTCGGGAACTGACCAGGATCTACACCTAATCTGTGCCCACACACGTGTGAAGCTGTCTCTGCCTGTGCCAGCAATGGCCTCTGGGAACGTGGGTGGCTCTCACGTTGTGCAGGTCACAGGGATGTGTCTAATTCAGCAGTTATAAAATGCGGCCACTGTAGGGAAACACGTCTGGCACCCACAGCAGTGGAAAGCACCAGTCTGTCCTGTCCTCCGAGGATCTGTGTGGACACCAGCCTTGCCCTCGTTTCTCGGGCCCCACACACACTCAGGTCTGCGCTTCTGACGCCTTCCAAGTATTTATCTTGACACATAAACCTTAATGTGTATAGTGCCCATCTTCCAGAACTACCTTATTTTCAGGAATTAAATATAAGCCTGGTATAATGAAAGTTAATGCAGATGACTGTCAGTTGCCAAATTCTTGATCCTATGAGAAGTGTAGTGTTTGATGAATGTTAGTCAATAGAGTAAAATGCTGTGTCTGTGGGCGTCATGGTGTCCACCGTACCCTGGTGAGATGTGAAATGCCCTGTCAGAAATTAAATATAAATTTAAATGTCCTTATTGGTGTCTGAGCTTCATACCATATGAGGTCAGGCTCCGTTTAGGAATATTGGGTGCTATCACCAGTTTTGACAGACTTAAAAACTTGAAATTCACTTCTAGGGGGAATATACTGAAATGTAGATTTGAGAACTGCCAGTTGGGAGATAATAGCATTTAAAGTGAGAAGTTGTGTTTGGAAAATTGTGTATGAATATTTTTGTATTAAAAAAATTTTAAAGGCTTTTTTCTTAAACTTATTTTATATGGGATTGCATTTTGAAGTTTTGGGCTTTTTTCCACTTTTCCAGTTACTTTGAATTGTCTGTCATTCTACAGCATCTGGCACAGTCCTCCGACGCCCCCTCACTCAGGGAAGGGCTCCTGTCCTCAGCTGTCATCCTGCTTTTGACTTGCTGGGAAGAGGCTAACGTGCCCATGGGAAGTATAACAAATATCGGAAACAGAAGTGTAGTTCTGATTTTGGAAAAATGCTTTTCTTTCTTTTAAAGATAATTTGGTTCCCACAGCCCCCTTGAAGGTGAAACGGGCAGGAGAGGGGAGCTGCTAACTCATCCAGCCCTGTAGCTGCTGAGCTCCTGGCCCTCAGTCTGC
Source organism: Equus przewalskii (assembly GCF_037783145.1). Classification (NCBI taxonomy): domain Eukaryota; kingdom Metazoa; phylum Chordata; class Mammalia; order Perissodactyla; family Equidae; genus Equus; species Equus przewalskii. The sequence goes on along the minus strand of NC_091833.1, from coordinate 118,222,281 downwards.
TCAAGAACCAGCCTTTGATGTGCCCCCTCTCCCCATCTGTCATTGGGAATGACCTTTGTGCTGACCCCACAGTGTCACCTGTCCTGAGAGAGGCTGGGGCCCTGGAGCAGAGAGGATGAGCTGGCCCAAAACACAGCTCTGGGGCTTTCTTTAGAAAAGCTAAACTTTAATTACTCAGGTAGTTTTTACAATGAAAACAGGTACCTGAAGACTGGTCTTAAATGCTCACAACTGTACAAAAGACAATACAAACCCTGCGGGCGACGAGTGGCCAGACATCTCCTGCTCCCAGGCCTTGGTGGACCGGCCCCACCCTGCTCTCAGCCTCACTGGGTGCCACCTTTGGTCCCCGCAACCTCGTGGGGGTGGAGAGAGCGCTACACTAGCAAGGAAAAGCCCTCCCTCATGGTCAGTAGAATTTAGGAAAAAAATAAAAAAAGATAAAAGTCTAACAGGCAGAGCTGTCGCTAAAATTAGGCAGTTATAACTTTTTTGGTTAACTTTTAACATTCAAAAATGGAATATTGAATCCAAAAAAGTGTCTTAAATCACACAAAAGGTAACCCATATTAAAATTTAAAAAGTAAGTCCAAAACACCCCAGAGAAATGAATCTAAAGCTTCGGCAGGCTGGGGCTCGGCAGCACGTCAAGGCCGGTCCCTCGGCAAAGCCAGCGGTGTTGTCCCGGAGCCTGAGTCGAGGCCAGCAGGGGGCGGCCTCTAGGACACGTTGGCCATGGGCTTGTACTTCTTGAAGCGCGTCCACTGGCCTGTGGCGTAGTTCATCTCGAAGACCGTGTCCACCAGCATGGTGGTGCTGCCCTGGCCATCTGACTTGGGCAGGTCCTCAGTGTGCTCACTGAGCTTGATCTGGATCACGTCGCCCTGCTCCTGGCACGGGTTCTCTGCAGACAGCAGGGGCTGCTGGGCAGGGTGCCTGGGGCCAAGGAGCCCAGCCCCCACCCCAATGGGGCCCACACCCCTCCACCCGACTAGGGCAGGCCATGTTGACCCACCTCGGGAGCCAGCCATGAAGCCCAGGATGAGGGCCTTCTCGGGCCGTGTGACTTTGTTGGCCGTCTTGAACATCTCCTGAGCGGCAAACATCTGCTCTCTCTGCAAGTGTGGAGAAGGGGTGTGGGTGCCTGGGCCCCGCCAGCCGCCCCCCTGCCACCTGGAGGCCCATGCCAGGCACAGCTGGCATCCCCACTGCAGGTGTTGGCCGGTGAGGCTGCAACATCTACCTGGTGGCCTGTGGTCCCACCAAGGCACACATACCGTGAGAGACAGGTTCTTCTTGGGCTGCTGCTGGGTAGGGGGCTGGGTCTGTGGAGCCACCATGGCCACTGGCGGCGTCTGGGCAGTGGGGGTGACGGCCGGGGGTGTGGTAGGCGTCAGCGGTGAGGAGGGTGCTGTGGGAGTGGGCGCGGGTGCAGCCGGGCTCAGGCTACTGTTGTACATGGGTGCCCTCTGTTTGAACTGCGCTGGCAGCGCAGGGCTCGGGGCACTGGGCTCCTCAGGTGGCCGGCTGGCCTGCAGGCTGGCTTCCCGGGAAGATGGGGCTGCAAGCAGAGTGAAGCCTGGTGAGGGTGCCAGTAGGGCTAGGGACCTCCACCCTCCCACCCCTCCCAGAGAAAGTGGACAGACTGCTCCAACTCCCCAGGCCCTGACTGCTGACCCCGTCCTGCCCTGGGGCCCACATAGCGCCTGAATTCCACGTGCTTGCCTTGAGACTGGCTCTGTGCATGCCGGCAAGAGGCCCTCTGGCCACAGCTGGGGCAGGAGCCATGGATAGCACCTCCAGCCAGGTGATGGGCACAAGCCCCCAAGAGTCCACCCTCTAGCCAGAGCTCTCAAGCCTTTCCAGACCAGCAGATAAGATTTCCAAGCTCTGGTCAGCTCCTGGCCTGGTAGGCCAGGTTCCCCACCCTGGGCACTGGTGAGAAGACCAGCAAGGCCGCCTGACCCCAAGGCCCACTCTGGCTGCCTTCCTCCACGGGGCCAGGTTCCTGGCAGGCAATCCTGAGCCCAAGGGAGCAAAAGCCTCAGAACGAAAACCACTACCTACCTTTTCTTCAGATACCTTCTTTCTGATATGCTGAGACTCTTAGGGGACCCTGAGGTGCTGTAACCTTGGCAACCCCCTCCTGCTCCCAAACGGGGACTCACTCCTGTTGGGCTGTACAAGGAGCAGCTGTCTGCTTCTCCCAAGGAAGGGCAAAGCAGGTGAAAACTTTGGGTTTATTTCTTGAAACTTGTGCTGGCCAGGAGGGTCTCCCAACCCCAGGCAGCACCAGCAGGACTGAAGGAGAAGGACGTAGGACAGATGTCCTGACACCTGAGGAAGCACCATGTGAGCAAGTCCTGGGAAGATGCTGCTCCCTCCCTGGTGGGCACTGGGGAGGGCCTCAGGAAGGCTGACCGCGGCACAGGGTGCCTGTCCTGGCTGAGCTGAGGGCTCTGAGGCCCTGCTGCCCGCTCACCTGGTGGAGTCTCGGAGCTGGGGATGTAGGATGAGGCTGGGACCACGCTGGGCGTAGCGGGCAGGTAGCTCGTGGACGGCAGCGCGGGTTCATTGTTCAAAGACCCGAGTTTCTGGAAGACAGTTTATGGGGCCCTCCCAGAAAAGGCTCGGGTCTCAGTGCGTGTTTTCCCCAGACGCTGCACTGTGCTGGCTCCTCCGTGGGCCTGGGCGCCTCACCCGCAAGTGGACACGAACCTCTACCTCCATGGGAGGGCCCCCTCGACCCTAGAGCAGGACCCTGGCAAGGGACTGGGCAAGGGGACATCTCCAGATCACAAGCCCTTGTGCTTGGCAGGACTGGAGCCCAGACCAGGCCCTTCCCTGTACTGCCCCGACCTGGAGCTGCCTCGGAGAGGAGGAGGGGGCTGGGCTGCTCCTGTTTGGTCAAGGAGCCTCCCAAACCAGCAAAGAAGAAAGTTCAACAATGTTTTTTCTTACCACAAAAGCACATGATAAAAGGAAGACATGCTCACTATAAGAAAATGAGAAAAAAAAAACTATGCAATAGGAAGGAAGTAACCCATTACACAGAAATGACCAATGGTGACAAGGCCTTCTCCAGGCCCTGCCTGTGGACCTATCGCCACAAGCCGCACATGCACAGTCTGCGCAGATGAGACTCCAAGAAGTGAGCTGCGCTTGGCTGTCCAACCTCCTCCACGGCAGGCAGGACCGATCCCCACGGGCAGAGGTCTTGTGCGCAGTGAAGCAAACTGCCTCGAGGCGCCACGTCTGGCAACCCCAGCCCGCCAGTGCTCACCCTCCCCAGCCCACCCTCACGCCCGCAAGGCAAGCATCACCGCCTCCGCTGGACAGAGGGGAAACCAAGGTGCAGTGGAGAAGAGGCTCGCCAAGGAGCCCCTCGAGCAGCACATGTGGCACATGCGTGTTCCAAAGCGGGCTGCCAGGCCCATGTCAGGGGCTCTGGCTGGCACTGCCTCATGTACATGTCCACACACATACATACCTGTACAAATACATATGTATATATACACACACACAAATTCTCTGACAGGACACATTTTAGTGCTAACAATCAGAACAAGAGAGCACCCACTCTGGCTGCGTGAGGTGCTGGAGGGAGACACTGGCAGTCATGGGAGGTGCTGCGGCTGCACTGAAACCCTACCTGTGTGGACACCAGGCCGGCTGCGTAGTCTGGGGTGGCATTCTCAACGACTGTCTCTTCCTTGGCTGGCTTTTCCACCACTTCTGCATCTGTTGACAAAGCAGAGTCCTCGTCAGTGCCCACCTGGTTCAGAAGGTGCATGTGTCACCCACGTGGGCTCAGGACAGTCCTGAAACACTACACCAAGCGTGCACTTCAAACACGAGTCTCCAGGCGAAGAAAATGAGCCCTTAGGAAATGAGTTAGAGATGATCTTGTTGAGACGTGAAAGGCATCAGTAAGACAAGAAATGCAGGCTTCCAGGAGAAAAGGAAGAGGAACGGTCAGGAAGCGTGGCCCTTTCCCTGTGCCTGGCAGCCCTCGCTGAGCCTCCCAGCAGCACAGCGCCTCTCCCTCCGCAGACCCTGACAGGAAGCCCGATTACGCACCCAACGTCTTCCTCCTTCTCTTCGCCTCTCGGCCAGCACCGACCATATCCAGCTCAGAAATGTCAAGCAGCTGCCAAAACAGACAGAAACCCACCCTAAGTACAGTGTAAGGAACACCAAGGCCAGGCTTGTCGGGGCCATGACACCAGAGGGGACATGCCCACCTTCACTCCCCTCTCCTTCCGCAGAGGCGTCCTTGAAGGTGGTATGGGGGTCCGATTCCCGGCAGGGCTGAAGACACTGGGGGTGGTGGGACTTCTGAAGGGCGCCTGCTTTGGGATGCCTTTGAGTGGGGCTGCAGAGAAGACAGTCAGGGGTCAGTGGCGATGACCAGCAGGGATGGCCCAGGACAGGGCTGCCCCAGGGGAGGATGGTGGGGAACGGCTTGTCTCTCGCCACTTGTATGTTCTACGCTTTTCCATCACGAGCAGAGGCTGTGCCGCCAGCGTGCTCTGGAGGAAGGAGACGCCTGCCTGCTTGCCTCACCCACTGGCACCCCTCAGCAGGCTGAGCCCCGTTCCCATGGATTCCCTGCGTCTCTATGAGGGCAGGTGGGGGTGACGTCCCCAGGATGCCTGCAACTCCTGTCCTCGCCCTGGAGTGAGGGTCGGCCCTTCCCCTGCAGTGAAGCGCTCGGCGTCGAGCTGGCCTGCCCAGAAGAGTGAGGCTGTGGGAAGCAGTGATATCACAGCCAGCTTATGACATTTTTGCCAAAAACACTGAACCAAAACAAAGTATATCTGCAACCACCTGCCCTAACACAGAGTCTTTATCAGCACAGACAGCACTCAACCTCCACTTCTTTCTTGTGCCTCCTGGTGAATGGATTTGTTACTGGCTAGATGCCCACACACTCTGCAGCCAGAATCACCCTCCCCATCTCCCCAGACCTGGTCCCACATCTGTCAAGAAGTCACTCGACACTGGGGGACGGAAAGGGATCTGGCTCATTCCCCAGCCAGCAGGCACCTCCCCATTACTGGCACCAGGACCCGTCTCAGTGCTCAGCATGCAGACACAAGGGGCCACTCGCTCTCAGATCCCACACAATGACCCAGGCGCACTGCACAAGTGGCTCCTTCTCAGGATGGCCAACAGGACCAGGGCAGAGAAGCACCCACTACACTACACCGTCCAGAAGCTGGGTCAAGGACATGCTGACTGCCGCCCCTGTCCTCAGGGTGCCTCACTGGGGCTTGGAAAGGAAGGTGAGGGAAACTTTCTCAGGAGGATGAACATGCGGGGGCAGGCAAGGACAGAGAGGGGCCCATGTCAACCTGATGTGCTTCCAAGGCACTGGGGCAAAAGCCTGCCCTGAGGTGATGGGGCCAGGGGACTACCCCCACACAGTGACAAGTCAGCCAGCACCAAGAGGGCAGTTCCTACACGAAAACTTCAGGACCGTGGCTCAGCATGTGACAGACGGCAAGTGAACCGACAGGACTGGGCCCCAGAGGCTTTCTTTTTGCCTCCAATGGGCATGCACGTCTGCTTTGTTTTCATGTGACCTGCCTTCTCCACTGTGCGGCCAGCCCTCGGCCCTGGGGAGTGAGCAGTGCCAGGGCAGGGAGGGAAAGGGCGCCCCGGAGAACGGCTGTGCTGCCCTCTGGCCCTTTGAGTTGTTTGTCTAGTGCCTTCAGGAGGCGAGCTCCAGGGCAACCCATTTTCTCATCATAAATATCTGTTCTGCTTATGTGCACACGGGGCTTTCTGTTCCCAACCCTGGAGCAAGGATGAAGGTGCAGGCCTAAGAACGTGGCTCTGGGCTGACTGGCTAAGTCAGTCTTGAAGCTCACGTGAGGAGCCGCACCCCCACCCACAGGCGGCATCACTTTTGCTCCCCACCACGGAGAAGCTCGGAGCACAACAGCAGCACCTGGGGCCAGCGCGGCCGAGTAGGACCTTGGGCACTAGGATGGGAGCAAGCGCAGCTGTGTGGCTGCCACACCCACCTACAGCTGCCACAGACAAGAGAGAAGCAAAAACTTGTATTTTCCTCAAATTCTGGTCTTCGTCATCTTAGCGTGTCCATGCATATCCTTCCAGGTCCTTCTGTGAGTGTAAAAGCTTCTGAAATTAACACTGAGCTCTCTCCTCGCATCACAAATGCTCACCAAGAGACCTGGAAGGCAGCTGTAGGGCCTGTTGCCGATGAGATGCCAACATTGCAATGACGTTGCTAACAAGAAAAAACAGTACCTTTTAGCTGAAACCTTCCTATCTGACAAGTAACAGACAGCTCTGACCCATAAGCAAGCCCGAAGCAGGAGGAATCCTGAGGCTCTCAAGCCTGCACACACAGCAGTACGCATGGGCCACAAGGGCAGGACGAGTGCAGCCTTACTTGTAGTGTCCATCTTCCGGAGCAGCCCCCGGCCCTTGGCGTGGAAGGGCACCCCTGCACTCCTCTTCAGCTGCTGGGCAGTCTCGGTGGCTGTAAGAAGGATGCGTGTGTCAGTCCTCATCAGAGTGACAATGCACCTTTCACTGCATGTGGATTATGCCTCAATCAATCTGAGTGACAAAGAAGTATGTTTTTTAGGTATTCACACACAAACACAGAGGTCTGTTTTTCTAACTATTCACTGGTTCATTGAGAAGGCCTACAGGAGCTGAAATGTTACAGCTACACTTTCTGTGTAGAAAACTACTTTCAAGTAAGTAGAGCTGTGGGGCTGTACTTCCCAGGAGACGACGGGCAAGCCCGGCACAGAAAGCAGCAGCAGGACTCCAGAGGGGTCTGAGAAGGGCTTACTCTCCCCATAGCCTGCTGGAGGGAGGCCTCGTAGGGGCCCCGTGTGAGGCCTAGAATCAGGCCATGGGGCCTCCCGGGCAGCCCAAGTGGAGTGTCCTCACCTATCGACATCAGGCACAGCCTAGCATTTCCCATCACAGATGCATAAACATGAGGAAGGAAACGAGATTTTCCTGACACGGCTTAGAGAGGGACAGAGCCCTCATGCCCAGCACCAGGTTCTGCCTCAGGAAGGCAGGTGCAACTGCTGACTGCATGGAGCGGACTGAGGAGCCGAGCAAAGACCACGAAAGGCTGCCCAGTGGGCCTGAGGTCTGGGCTGTGTCTGGCCAGCTCCGTGAAGCTACAGAGTAGTGCCAGCCCCAGGACGTTGCCCATTCTGAACCATGAGTCACGATGGCTACTGTGTTTTATTCATATTTTTTGAAAACAGGGCATTTATGTAGTAGTGCCCCTTATCCATGGTTTTGCCTTCTGCCATTTCAGTTACCCAAGATCAACTGTGGTCCAAAAATATTAAATGGGAAATTTCAGAAATAAACAATTCTAAGTTTTAAACTGCATGCCATTCTGAGTAGGGATGTGAATCATCCCTTTGTCCAGCGTATCCACACTGTACACGCTACTGGCCATGAGTCACTCAGGAGCCGTCTCGGTTATCAGATCGACTGTCACGCTATCACGGTGCTTGTGTTCAAGTAACTCATATTTTACCTAATAATGGCCCAAAGCGCAAGAGTCATGACGCTGGCAATTCAGATGTGCTGAAGAGAAGCTGCAGAGGGCTGCCTTTAAACACAGGACATGTGGGGTTTGGTACTATCTGGTTTTAAGCATCCACTGGGGGTCTTGGAACATATCCCCCCACAGATAAGGGGGGACTACAGCATGTTATTAACATCAATTCCATAGCCACTCAAAATACAACAGCTTACTGAAATCTGTTCGCTATTTTGGTTGAAGGAATCAATTTCCTTGCCTTTTTCCCAGCAAGTATCTACCATACACGTTTTATAAGCCTCTCTCTAGAAAACATTGATAAAATGACCAAACATCTTAAGGTCAAATTGAGATCATTTGCCATGAAAGAACAAGGTCAAGTCACAGGAGGAAGGACCCAGCCTTTCGAAAGCCTTTTGAGGCTGCCTGTCCCACCACGCGTGAGACTCAACACAGACTTCATTTTTTAACAAAGACTACAGACACTTTAACCTGGAAATTCTGAAGTTTCTAAAGCAGATTTTTAGAATGGACTGTTTAGGATAGCAATAAATAAATTTCTAAAAAAATAAACCCCACTATGTTCAACTCTGTCCTGAAAAGACAGTTTTAGGTACCATAAAATCTAAAAGAAATCTAAAAACAAAAACTACAGAAATAAGACGAAAGCATGATTTGCTCCACAGTCAGTTTTCCCAAATCTGCTGGACCTCCAAGGCAGAGGGCCCCTCAGCCAGGCGCGCCCACCCTCCAGACCTGCAGGAAGACGGCAGCCACTTACATTTCTGCAGGAGCTCTGCCCTCAGCGTGGCGCTCTTCGGCTTCCTTTTTAACTGAAAATGTTTTACTGGGGGAGTGAGGGGTCCGGCGAGAGTCGTCAGAGCATTTTTATTCAAGTACTGGCACTCCAGCGGCAACATGGCCGACGCTTCGCACTCATTCACTGCTCAGAACCAACACAACACGTTAGGAGGTACGTTTCCCTTACACAGGCACGATTTTCACAGTTAATAGGAAAAGACAACCGAAAACGCAGTTTCCTATTTACAGTTGTAGAGCTTCTGCTTCGTTTTCAAAACAGAAAACAAGTATCCACAAAAATGACTCCCCAGTTTCGGCTCTGCCATCACCGTCATCACCCAGCAATCAAGGCCATCACTGTGGGCTGAGGGTCCAGGACTAGCAGCCCATCCAGCTGCAGGGAGCCAGCAGAATGCCCAGGGAGCTTTTTAAAGGCACAGCACCTGGGCCCTACTGAGAACTGCTGGGCGCAAGGGCGTGAGGGAGGAGGGTCAGGAATGTCTCAGCTTGAAAGTTGTAAGCCTTAGGCACCACAGACACACGTCAGTACAGCTATTATATGCATTTCCAGAGCATCAGAAGGTTTTGCCAAAATATGCCTTAAGCAGCAGGAAGAGAAAAAAAGGTCTGTGGCCAGCAAGTCTTCCCTCCTCCAGTCCCCATGGTCCCGGTCAGTGGCCTCTCCTGCACCCTGCTGAATCCTGGCCCTCAGAGGCGCCCAGGCACGCTTCCTAGGCCTGTCTGTCCATCCAGCAGTTAGGGCTCAAGAGAAAACGCTGGGGCAAGCAGCTCCTGCTGCCTCGAACAGTTGATGAGCTAACCTGGAGGGAAAGCACAGCTGAACCCACCCCTGCTCCTCCTGCCCGCCCCGTGCCACCCCCTCTGGGGGAGGCGAAGAAGCCAATCTGGAGCGGAAGACAGAGCAGGCCTTTCCCGCCACCCAAGAAACGTCAGCCAGGTGGGCGCGGACCTCTTCTGGATCCCCATCAAGCTAACCACCAGGACAGAGACATCTTGGGTTTGCTTCCCAACACTCTGAAGTACCTATTCGTGCATGTGCAGTTACAAATCAACTGAAAACCTACAGAGTAAGAGTGAGTGGTCACCTCGTAGGTAAGAAGAGGGTCGGGAGTGACTCGAGGGGACTGTCAGGCCACCAACCCTGCCAGGAGCATAGGGGCACAAGTTCCATCTTCAAGGGGCTGCCAGTTCCAATTCTCCTGACCAGGAGAGGAGCAGACCTCCTCATCTCACTGTGTGCTTTCAGCCCATTCACAAACAGTTTTCAGTTCATGTTTGAACAGCTGAACTGCTGATATTTTCAACGCATGTTTCCAGCATCTGCTTTGCCGGGAATGTTCTAGGCTCTGGACACACACCCTGCGTAGGCAGAGCCATGTCCTCACGGAGCTGAGCAGGGAGATGTGTGAGCGTGAAAACAAGAAGTAATTTCAGACAAAGCAAGTGCAGTGAGGAGGGGGCCTATGGGCTGCTGTAGGCTTTTCCTTCAAAGATTGACAAAAAGCCAGATGGCAGCATATGGGGTGGGGGGTGTATACAGGTAACATTTTAGGAACCACAGTACACAAAGTGACACAGTCAAATTCATTTTAGAAAACATGTTTTCAGGAAGACCCAGTTCCCTCCTCTGAGCATAAACCAAACACGTATATGACGTACCCTTTTCTCTAAGTTCTCCTAAAATATCTTGAACGTTGGGATTCTGCTCTTCAAGATCCAGATTAAGAGAACCGGTATCAGGAAAGGACTTCAGAATGTCAGCTACCATGAGAACCCAGGGGTCCGAGTCCAGAGTGGCCAGCTGGATGATCTCTGTCAGGGCGCCCTTCATCTGCCGAGAAAGGAGAGATGATCGTCTTGAGCAGGATGCCAACAGCCCGCTGGGCAGTCACATGGCTACCCCCCAACCCCAACCTGCCTGTCCTGGGAACCCATCGCCCGCTCCTCTGAGCAGCACTGCCACCTTGCATGTGAATGTAGGACTGGAGCTGAACAGAAGGGAGCATCTGTGCACTTGTGCTTTCAAACACAGAGAGGAGCCCAAAGCAGCGTCCAACCTCTACAGCAACTGTCCCCATGCCCGGCCCCACCCTCATGGAAACCTGTAGGCTCCCTTCTTCTGCGCCCCCTACCCCAGGACCATCCCGCTTCCCTGGGCTGCCACCAGGCTCCCCCAGGCCATGATGGTTGCAATGCCCACTCGCATCTAGTGCCCCCACCTCAGCCTGTTGCCTGCCCTCCCCTGGGGCGGCCGCACCTCCCTGCAGTGCCCCAGACAGTTCCTGGCAGCAGTTAGTCTCCTGCTGTACCGATAGAACAGGAAACAGGAAGGCCATCCAGGACGAGCTGGCACATTCCAGTCCCTGCTTCCTTTGAGTGCATGTTGCTAAGGGTGTAAGCCAGGCCGCCACTGTCCCCCGTTGAGGAAACCTGCTGATGGAAGCGTCCTGCACAGTGACAGGGGAACGCCAAGGCAGGTGGGTGACCTTGACATGCTCAGCAGCACAAAAGGCTGGGGTGTCGGCCACGTTTGCTGCTCAGGAAAGGGCATGTGCCTGGGCAGGCAGAGAAGGTGACCTGCCAGCCCTGCATTTGCGGAGACCTCCCACAGCACAGAGGATTGCCCGCAGGGGGCTGGAGTCAGCAGGCACTGGGATTCGGGATGGAAGGCAACCAGGAGAACAGGAGCCTCCTGGAGACCCTCAACAGGAGGAGCTGGGGTCCTGCATTCCCCACGGCTGGGCGACAGGCTTACGTTATCCTCTCTGGATGGCACAAGAAAGAGAAGAACCTGCAGCAGACTGGCCCGCCAGAGGACTAGGGTGACGAGGGGCCCCCACCTGTGCCTCTTCAATGCCTGGGAGGCTGAGTTCTCCACCCCGTGCTATTCTGCCCACCCTAGAGCCCCGCCTCCCAGGGATTGCTGTGGCCAGCGGTGTACCCTCCACGCCTAGGCACTGAAAGCCAGCAGGTGTCTGCCCCACTCCTGTTTGCCACATTTCCCCTGACAGGTGCAAATGGTGTGGAGCAGAGCAGGCGGTCACCAACCCACAAGGGGCGCGGGGTGCAAGAAGGTGGTCACTCCTTGTTTAAGCCTGTGTGCTACTGTGGTGTCCAAACCATGAGACGCCCAGGCCAGAACCCGAACACAGTCCTCCTTCCCCCTCCTCCCCTGCCCAATCCCTGTCCTCAGAAGACCTGCAGCCATCCACCTGCCACCTCCAAACCCCGACTGCCATCAGCTCGCACCCAGCCTCCACTTTCACCTTTGTCAGATCCATTCTCCTCACTGCGGTGCTGCGGATCTTTCAAAAATACAAACTGGATCCCTTTCATGCTTAGGCTTAAATCTCACTATGCCCTCAGGAAACAGGGCAACCTACCTCAAGAGGTCACAGACGTGGGGTGTGCCTGCAGCCTCACCCCCATCACGCAGTCTTTCAGGAATGGCCAGGCGGTAGGGGTCCAGTGTCCCTGCCCAAATAGAACTCCTTTCCATTCCTCAGACACACAGTCCCTCACTCCTGGGCCCACAGGGGCATACCTGCCATCCTCACCAGCACCACAGCCGTCCCCAACTCACCGTACCAAGGCCCAGTGCGTTTCCCACCCCTCCAAGGAAAGCACACGTGCCATCGAGGTTAAACCTTCAAGGTCCTGGTGTTTGTTACTCATACTGGGCACCTCTGGTTGGCCACATGCAGGGTCAGGTGCCAGCGGACCTGATTCTAAAAGACCACCTCTTGACATACATGGAATTATGTTCTTTTGGTATGTGGCAAAAACGGCAAACATTTACTTAACATTTGTGGCGAGGGACTTTTCGTTGTTGTTATAGAATAATGGCCCTGTCTACCACTGTCCCTCCCTTTTATTTAGCTAAACTATAAGCTCTGTTCTACATTAAAAACAAAAAGGCGTGAAATGAAAAATTTAACAATTTTACCTGTCACTTACTACAATGAGCTAAGGATAAACACATGTCCCTGGCAAGCTAAAATTACTTTAAAAAAAAAAAAAAAAAGGCTCCTGTCTAAATCTGTTTCAGGCGGCTCTGTAAAGACAGCAGGTCCCACCCTCAGCAATCACTCGAAAGCATCAAGAACAGGAAGCAAAGACAGACTCTGAGTTTGAGTTTCCTGTCTGAGGAAACTCGGAATCTCCGTCTCCCAGATAACAACACAGGAGAGGAGAGGAGAGGCTGCAGACACAGAGTGGGCCACGAGGGCGGGCACCACCTCACGTGCCCGTGAAGACCAGAATCAAACAGATGGGCAATGACAAATGTTGGCAAAGGGGTAGAGCATCTGCAACCCTCCGACACTGCTGGGGGGGATGTAAAATGGTGCAGCCACTGGGGAAACGTTCTGTCGCTTCCTCAAAAAGATAAGCACAGAGTTACCACATGACCCAGCAACTCCTCTCCTGGGTATAGACCCAAAAGAACGGAAAACATTTGTCTACCTGAAACCTTGTACATGAATGGCTTTGTTCATAACAGCCAAAAAGTGAAAACCCCAAGTCTATCACCTGATGAATGCATGAATACAATGTGGTTTATCTATACAAGGGAACATTATGTGGCAATACAAAGACATACTGGCACATACTACGACATGGACTACCCCTGAAAACATTATGCTAAGTGAGAGAAGCCAGTCACAAAAGAGCACACAGTGTATGATTCTGTTTCCACGAAATATCCAGAATAGATAAATCCACAGATACAGAAAATGGAATAGTTGTTTCCAGGGGCTGGGGGAGGAGGGAAAGGAAAGTGACTGCTAATAGGGACAGGGTTTCCTTTTTTTTGAATTATTGCTTTTTTTAAAAAAGACTGGCACCTGAGCTAACAACTTTTGTCAATCTTCTTTTCCCCAAAGCCCCCTAGTACATAGTCGTATATTCTAGTTGTAGGTCCTTCTAGTTGTGCTATGTGGGACGCCGCCTCAGCGTGGCCTGATGAGCGGTGCTGGGTCCATGCCCAGGATCCAAACCGGCGAAACCCTAGGCCACCAAAGTGGAGTGCGTGGACTTAACCACTCAGCCATGGGGTCAGCCCCCAGGGTTTCCTTTTGAGATGATGAAAATGTTCTGATATTAGATAGTGGTGATAGCTGCACACAGTGAAAATGTACCAAAACCACTGAATTGTACACTTTAAAAGAATGAATCCTATGTGAATACCTCAATTTGAAAAACTGTATGAGGGAACAGACAGGTGGGAAGTACCTGAGAGGGCAGGGAGGCACGCTCAGCCAGAGTCTGCGGAAGTCTCCAAAGCTGGCCTCACACCCGGGGCTGCCTAGAACAAAGGGGCCCTGTCCGTGCCTAGAGGCAGGCGTGTCCCTGGCCCTGGTTGGGCACCATGTCCCCAGATGTCAGAAGTGCAAGTGCCCAAGAACCACAGCTGAGCCGTCTCTGGAGCAGGCAGCCTGGCAGCGGGCTGGCAGGGCAGGGACTGCAGCGGACAGTCCTGCTGAGCCAACCTGCGTCGGTGTAGACAAGGAAAGGCCTGTGTCCAAGGGACAGTCTCTGTCACGTGGAATAAAGCTCTGGCTCTCCCTGACACGAAGTTCTTGGAAAGAGCTGGGCTAGGAGGCATCTGCTTCAGTCAAGAGGAGTTAGAATCCTAAAGAAACTAGCAGAAGAGCAGCCAAAGAGTCAAACAAAAAGAAGAAAGGACAGCAAAAATGAATATTTACCAGATGAATGCTTCTACAGAACAAACGACACTTGTGACCGATTACAGTTTTAAGAATTTTTAAAAGTCTCTAAAATAAGGACATAAAGCAGAGAAATGAGTTCAAGACACAGCAAGACAACAGGAGGTGAAAAAAGCAACAGAAAAGACCATACCTAGAAATACACCTAAGATGTCATGAAATCTCTAAGAACATGTTACAATCATAAGGAGCCCTAAGAGGGCTTAAACAGATGACAAGTATGCTGCTCTCAACACTATAAAGACAGACATCCTCCCTCAGTCAGCCTCTAATTTTGGTGTGACCCTACTCAAATTCCAGAAAGATTTTCTCCACAGCATCTGACAATCTGATTCTAAACTTCCTACCAAAAAAATCAACAAAAATAAGAAAATTTAAAAAGACGAGAGAGATTAATCTTACCAGCTATTAAGATGTATTATAAATGCTGTATGACCAAATACGTTCTGTACCTCTCACTTTATTCCCAAATGTTGGCAAATGGATCTGATTTCAATTTGAAAAATAAGACCATAAAAGCACTAGAAGAAACCATAGAAGTCTTTCTTTTTGATGACTGCTAAGTGAGGCAAGCCTAAGTATGATTCTAAACCAAGGAGCCATAAAAGAATTTGTAAGTATTTTTTTACATGGAAAAACACACAGAAAACTCCAACCTCCATAAATGAAATCAAAAGAGAAATGACAAACTGAGAAAAAAATACTTGCAACTCCTATCACAGGCAATTAAAAAAAAGATACATGTATATAAAAGTACATATGCACACAGACATACAGAGGTTGATCCCATAAGTCAATAAGAGAAAGTTTGTCATTAGAAAAATGATTCAAAACTCTTAAAAATGCAAAGGATACTCAGCCTCATTCGACATAAGAGAAATGAAAAATTTAAAACTTGGATGAGACACACTTCCCACGTGTGAGACTGGCGGGGCAGAGCAGGGTGACTACTGTTGGCCGAGGACAAGTGGGACAGCGAAGCGCTCTGCAGTACATGCTCCTTAGTCCAACTGCCCAGAGCCAAGCTCTGAACCTGTCACTGCTTCCCGGGAAAGCGTGGGCACATTCCGCTCCGTCCCTGGGCCACGATCTCCCCCTCTGCACTAAGTTAAGAGCATCAGCTGGAACACTCATCTGCAGCCTCAGCACCAGGAGCAGCGTCTGGCAGGGGCGAACCCTCCCAAGCAGCAGGTGAGCGTACACTGACAACAGAAACTTAAATGGCCATTATCTCTACAACGTTTATTTTAGCAACATTCATCACCATTTATAACATATATGCTTTTTGGCTGGAGCAATTAGCACTTCTAAGAATAAATCCTCTTGCTATCTTGCACACCTGTGCAAAATGACACGTGCGCTGATAGAACTCACTGTAGCAAAAGACAGGAAACAGCTCCACACCTACCAACGGGAGACCAACTAGATAAAGGAGGTGCTGCAAAACAGGACACAGGACGAGGCTGCCACATACACAACGACAGGGAAGCACCACCTTGACAGGCTTGTGATTAACGCAAACTGCTAGTAACTCACCCATTCCAGACGCTCAGAGCCTCCCAAAGAGCCAGGCAAGGTGGGGTGTTAGCGAGACACAGAAATCTCTAAATGAGCAAGACACAGGACTTGGCCTCAAAAAAAGCTCACAAAAAAATTCATTTATGTTTCACAAAAACGTACTGTTATAGGTTGAACTGTGCCCCTTCAAAAAGAAATGTGGGATTCCCAACCCCCAGGACCTCAGAATATGACCTTATTTGGAGATAGGCCCTTTACAGAGGGGATCAAGTTAAAATGAGGTCATTCGGGTGGGTCCTGATCCCACGTGACTGGTGTTCTTAATAAAAAGGGGAATCTCCGACACAGAGACACTCACACATAGAGGGAAGACGGCCCAGTGACTGGAGTGACGCCTCTATAAGCCAAAGAACACCTGAGGCCACAAGAGAAAGGCACGGGCTTGACTTCTGGCCGCTCAGAGCTGTGAGGTGACACATTTCTGCTGTTCTAAGACATCCAGCTTGTGGTACTTTGTTACAACAGCCCTGGCAAATCAACCCAACTACCATGAGGCAAACTGGACAATATTTTACAAAAATATTAAAGAAAAAAAAGGCAGGGAGGTTAAAAACAAAAAAGACCGAATATTTGTGTGGCCCCCTCAAATTTATATGCTGAAACCCTAAATCCCAAAGTGATGATATTTGGAGGTGATTAGGTCATAACAGCGGGACCTTCATGAATGGGCTTAGTGTCCTTCTAAGAGGGACCCCAGACCTCTCTCTCTTCATGTGGGCACACAACAAGAAGCCTGCCTGCTGTCACAAGCCAGAAGAGGGCCTCACAAGACACTGGATCGGCCAGCTTTAGACTGGGACCTAGACTGGAACTTTGATCTTGGACTTCCCATCACCCAGAATTGTAAGAAAATAAACATCTGTTGTCTAAACCACCCACTTTATGGTATTTTGTTACGGCAGCCCAAGCAGACTAAGACACCCACCTTTAGATTAAATGAAATCGTCAACAAGAATCCTACCTTCAGCCAAGTTCTTGTGGGATGCCCTTGCTGTGTCTCTAGGGGGAGACAGATGTGTCAATGAGTAAGGGGGCTTCAGGTTCTTGCCAAGGGGGCAACCTGGCGTGGGCTGCTGGAACATCATGCATGCACACACATACAGGGCACCAAAAATCCATGAGAAAAGGAGAGACAGTGTGCATCTAAATACGTGGTTGGGAACCCTGGGCTCAGAACACAGAGAAAAATAAAACTGGCTCCCAATCTAACAGCACATCCGAGGGTGTACTCCTGATGCATCAGAGACCTATCTGTGAATGGGAGAACTACAAAATGAAGAGAAACAAAAGAAGCACATCTAATGACTTTCAAACAAAACTCCAAAACCACAAACTATAAGCCAAAAAATTTACTACTGTGAATTAAAATAAAATATTTCTGCTCAGTGAAGGGCAAACGGAAAAGTTAATAGGCAGGTAACAGAATGGCAGATGCAATCTGTAATGTTCAAGACCAGCAGTGCTTAATATCCAAAATGTACAAAGAGCCCCTGCAAATCAACAAGAGGACAGCAACTCCAACACAAACATAGGCAGATGCTACTAATAGGCAATGTACGAAGAGGAGATCTGAGAAGGCAACGAACACAGGGACAAATGCCCCAAAGCAGCAGAGAAACCCAAATGAACACGAGGTAGCACTTTCCAGGCACGTGATCTGCAAAAACAAAAACGTGGACAAAGCCAAGCGCTGGGTGGGGGAGGGGTGGTACAGGCCCCCTCAGGCCCTGCAGGTGGGAGTGTGGACATCACAGCATCACCGCTTAAGCAAACACATTCTATGACCCAACAATTCCACCCCTGGGCAGAGATTCCAAATAAATCTTCACGGCAGTCCACGGGAAGAGGCTTTGTGTCATGACATTACTCGCCGCGCAGAGCTGGAGGCAGCCTGCCATGCAGAGCTCAGGAGTGGTGTGCACAAGGACACCGACAGCGGGCGCAGCTGCACAGCCCAGGAGTTGGCTTATTTTTCTGTAAAGGGCCAGACAGTGACTATTTTAGGCTTTGTGGGCCACATAAAGTCTCTATCTCATTTCTTTCTTTCTTTTTTTTTTTTTTAACAACTCTTAAATGTTTCAAACATCCTTAGCTCACAGATCTTATAAAAACAGGCCACAGGCTTTCAGTGTGCCGACCTTTGGATTAGACGAACTGCAACATGGTGAGTATTAAAAATAACGTTTTGCTAAAAACAACTGAGGTACGTAAGACAGCAGAACTTACATCAGTTAAAACATGCTCCAAATGATTTAAATCAATGTTTTATCAGAGAAGACTTATGATGGCAAGACAGACAAGAAAAGATGCTCAACATCACTAGTCATATGGAAATGCAAATTAAACTCTACTAGAATGTTTGACGTTAAAAAGACTGTAACAAATGTTGACAAGGACAAGCAGAACGCTCACGCACTCCTGGCGGGAAAGTGAAATGATTCGACCACCTTGGAGAGCAGTTTGGCAGTTTCTTTACAAGTTAAACACAAACCTACCACAGGACCTGGCCATCCCTTCCCTGGTGTCTCCTCTAGAGGAACAACAGTCCACACAGGGACATACCCCTCTATGTAGCATGTCCGCACAGAGGAACACCATCAGCAGTAAAGGCTGTAAACTATTAATACACATGGCGCATGGGTGAAGCTCAAAATAATGATGCTGAGTGAAAGACGCCAGATCAAAAAAGCACCCTAGGGGCTGGCCCAGTGGCTCAGCGGTTAAGTGCGCATGTTCTGCTTCGGTGGCCTGGGGTTCGCCAGTTCGGATCTCGGGTGCAGCCATGGCACTGCTTGGCAAGCCATGCTGTGGTAGGCGTCCCACACATAAAGTAGAGGAAGATGGGCACAGATGTGAGCTCAGGGCCAGTCTTCCTCAGCAAAAAGAGGAGGATTGGCAGTAGTTAGCTCAGGACTAATGTTCCTCAAAAAAAAAAAAAAAAAAAAAAACACTATATGATTCCATTTATGTAATATTCTAGAAAATGCAAACTAATCTATCGTGACAGAAAATACTTCAGTGGTTACCTTAGCAGGGGGAAGGGGATGGGAGGAAGGATTACGAAGAGGCAGGAGGAGAATTAGGGTGTGATCTGTTCGTTATCTTCATTGCAGTGGTTTTACAGGTGTGCACATGTCACATTGTGTACACTTTAAATACAGGCAGTTTTTGGCAATTATTCCTAAAGCAAAAAAAAGTCCCTACAATACACACTTTTAAAGAACACCTACAAAAAGACGTGTATTCGACAGAACAGAATGGTTGCTACCTATGGGGAAAGTGGGAGTGGGATGCGGAGATAAAGGATAAGTAAAACAGAAGAGACCTCGTAGAAAGGAAAAGGAAATTGGTAAATAAGTTTAACAACAGAAGAAGGAAGAGATGGAACAATAAGTCAGACACTATCCCGACTGTTACCTAAGAGAGGGAGGAAATTATTAGAAAATACGAAGAGGCTACACAGAAAACAGAGGGAAGTCTCAGACACACCTAACTGGAGATTCAGAGAGAAAAGGAAGGAAAAGTGGGGCAAAAGCAGTATTTGAAGAGATAATTGCTGAGAATTTTCTAGAACAGATGAAAGAGAACCATAATTTCGGGAAGCCCAACAAATTCTGTAGGATAAACTTTAAAACTTTTTCAACAAAACATGTCATAGGAAACTGCAGAACTACAAAGTGAAGCCACTGTCCTAGGCCAGTAGTCTTGAGACCAGGGGCAAAGCTACGGTCTGACAACATCAGGTTCTTGACTCATTGTGACGACAGTCATACACAAGAGGCACCATGGGCGCCTGATCACAGAAAGGAAACAAGAGAGGTATCGAATTCTGGGGGAACGGTGGAGTTTAGGCAAAACTTCAATGAAATGGTGAGTCTGTGTGTAAAAGGTCAGTGTCAAAACTGTGACGTGGACCTGGATCCAGTTTCCTTGGAAACAACAAAGGTAAGAGACGTGGGTGAGAGGTTCAGACAACTCTTATCTGCACCTGGGCTGGAAATTGAAGCTGCTTCGCTGTGTCAAAGTGTCTTAGATCCTCCAAGCACAAGTGGGATGTTTCATTCTTACTGGTATGATTTCAAACAGCAGAGTTTCCAAGAACCTGTGATTTTAGACAACAGAGTTTCTCAGTGAATAAGACAGCCATAGTGGCTAAAAGGCTGCAGTGTTCTTGGGAGGAACACTGTTTCTTGCTCACTTTGCAGCTGGCCTTATCTATTTGTTATTCCAGCTGGTAAGTACATAATTATCCCAGTCACTGATTAGTGGAATTTCCAAGATTTCCCACGGTAGTCTCGTGAGTTGGATAATTTTATATATTAAACAGTTATCTCAGTCACCTCTGCTCTCCCTAAAACTTCCTTTGGTGCCAACGTCAAGGACCAGAGGGATCACTGGTTTTATCCAGTAGCAGCATTTATTATTTCCTCAAAGCCCTTTCAAATATAGCCAAAACCTTATCAAGTCAGTATTTACATTTTATGACACTTTGTTGTTAGCAAAACACCTCATATACATTGTCTCCTGAAAGTCTGCTTTGATTTTCAAGACATCATTCTGACTTCCCTAACTAGATAATAAATTCTTAGAGAGCAGGGGTCCTAACTCACTTCTGTACCCCTCTCACTGAATTAACTAAAATACTGGATCATTGAAACCTCTTTTCCTCTTCCCTGTTATTCGCTAAGAGCTGTTGTTTACTTAGCTTCTACGAGAAATAAATACATCACAAAACAAGTGTACTGTTTCAGGATTTCATTTGGAAACACAAGTTGCAGCAGATGTTGTATATGATGGTTAATTTTATGTGTCAACCTGACTGGGCCAGTGGGTGCCAGACATCTGGTCAAATCTTATTCTGGGTGTGTCTGTAAGGATGTTTCTAGATGAGAGTGAGTAAAGCAGATTGTCCTTCCTAATACGGGTGGGCCTCATCCTATCAACTGAAGACCTGAACAGAACAAAAGAGCTGAGTAACACGGAACTCCTCCTGCTTGAATGCTTGAGCTGGCACACTGGTTTTTTCCCAGTCTTCGGATTTGGACTGAAATATCAGTCCTTGAGTCTCCAGCCTACCGGCTTTTGGAACGGAACTATGCATCAGCTCTCCTGGATCTCAAGTCTGTTGGCTGCAAATCCTGGGACTTCTCAGATTCCATAATCATATGAGCCAATTCCTTTTAATACAAAGCAATCTCTCTTTCTCTCTCTATATGGCATACACAGGTATATACAGGGTACATACCCCGCCTCCCATTCTATTTCTCTGGAGAACCATGTGTAATACAGAGCGGAACACATAGAGCCAGTCATCTAGTCCCCCTGTATCCATGGTTCCGTGTAGAAAAGTTTAATCTTCAGAATGCTATCTGTAAGGGATCAAATTCTTAAATAACCAAAGAAAGATAACTAAGCTAAGTGACTTAGGATGTTTTAGAAAGTTTTTTTCAATATCAAGAATATAAATAAAAGTGCTTTTTAGAAAAGTAAATTACTCAGAATGGCCTAGTCCTTTTGCACTCTAGCTAACTGAGCGCTTTACTATAATTTTTTGTAAATATGGACAACCCCAAGAACAAACTATACACACACACACACACACACACACACACACACACACACACACACACCCCTAACAAAGAAAGCAAGCTGGTATGCCTATATTAATGTTGAACAAAAATAGACTTTAAGGACAAAATATTACCAGATACAGAGACCTCTGGATAAAGATCCATGGTTCGGTCACAAGGCAACTGTAACAATTCTAAACTAATATGCACCTAATAACACAGCCTCAAAATTTTAGTATAAAGCAAAAGTTGATAAAATTATACAGAGGAATAGACGAATCCATAACCATAATGGCGATCAATATACCCCCTTCTCACTAATTGATAAAATAATTTTTTAAAAATCAGAAAGAATATAGTAGACCATGATTAAACAAATTTGACCTAATGAACATATACTGGGCAACAAATCTCAAAACTAGAGAATAAATATGCTTCTCAAGCTCACTTGCAATGTTTACAAAAACTGGCCATACGTTTTGCCATTAAGTAAATCTTAAGTTGTAAACAACTGAAATAATATAGACTATATTCTCTAACAAGCACTCAATAGCTAGAAATCACTAATAAAAACATAACTAAAACCTCTCCCCTTCCAACATATGGAAATTAAGAAACATTTCTAAGTTACATAGGGGTTAGTGCAGAAATCCTCTTAGAAATTACAAAATATTGTCACTTGGTAATGAAAACACTACCAAAACTTGCAGGATGCAACTAAAGCTGTGATTAGAAGAACATTTATGGCTTTATGTATCTATTTTAGAAAAGAAAAAAGGCTGGGAAACGACATCAGCATCCATCTTAAGAGATTAGAAAAAGAACAACAAAATAAACAAAGTAGAAGGAAGAAAATAATGAAAGTGCAAAATTAGTGAAACAGAAAACAAACACATTACAGAAAATATTGACAAAGCCAAAGGTCGGTACTTTGAAAAGTCTTATAAAATTGACAAACATCTGGTAAGATGAATCAAGAAAGAAAAAAGAAAAAGGGATCACTGCCAATGCTTCTGATACTAAAAAGACAGTAGGATATTATTAACTACTTTATGACAATAAATTTGAAGTTTCAGTAGAAATAGTCAAACCCCTAGAAAAATACATCAAAACTTCATTGAAGAAGAACATAAAACAAAAAATCAATACTCAAAATCTTCCCACAAAGAAAATTCAGGTTCCCCAGATGGCATTAATTACTAAGTTCTACCAAACAGTTAGGAAGAAACAACCCCACTGTTAAACAACCTTTCCAAAGAAGAGGAAAACAGAGCATGAGCCACAGCTCCTTTTATAAGGGTAGCACAACTTCAACACTAAGATCTGACAGACAGACTTGGAAAGTAAAATTATACATTAATCTCATCCATGAACAGAGATACAAAATTTCTACACAAAATATCAGGACAACATAATCCAACAATATAAAGTGACCAAGTCAGGTTTACCTCGGGAATGCAGGTTGGTTTACAATTAATGCTATTCTATTAAGGTGGTGAGTTACACATTAATAGATATTTAAGCATTTGATAAAATTAAAAATTAATTTCTGTTCACCCCTACTAGAATGGCTATATATAAAGGACACATAGGGGCTGGCCCCGAGGCCGAGTGGTTGCGTTCACGCACTCTGCTTTGGCAGTCCAGGGTTTCACAGGTTCGGATCCTGGGTGCGGACCTGGCACCGCTCATCAAGCCATGCTGAGGTGGCGCCCCACACAGCACAACCAGAAGGACCCACAACTAAAAATACATACAACTACGCACTGTGGGGCTTTGGGAGAAGAAGGAAAAATAAAATCTTTAAAAAAAGAAGGACACATAATAACAAGAGTTGGCAAGGATGTGATAAACTGAAACATTCAAAAATCACCAGTGTAAAATGTAAAAATGCTGCAGCCACTCAAAACAGTTTGGCAGTTCCCCAAAATGTTAGAGAGTTACCGTATGACCCAAGCAATTCCTTTCCTAGGTATATACCTAAGAATTGAACACATATGTTCATAAAAACGTGTAATGAGGGGCCGGCGTGGTGGCGCAGCGGTTAAGTGTGCATGTTCTGCTTCTCGGCGGCCCGGGGTTTGCAGGTTCAGATCCTGGGTGTGGATATGGCACCGCTTGGCAAAAAGCCATGCTGTGGTAGGCATCCCACATATAAAGCAGAGGAAGATGGGCAGGGATATTAGCTCAGGGCCCGTGTTCCTCAGCAAAAAGAGGAGGACTGGCAGTAGTTAGCTCAGGTGTAATCTTCCTAAAAAAAAACCCAAAAAACAAAAACGTGTAATGAATTTTCACAGCAGCATTATTCATAATAGCCAAAAAGTGGAAACAACCCCCAAATCCACCAACTGACAAATAATTTATGAATAAAATGTGATCAACACAATGGAATATCATTCAGTCACAAAAAGGAATAAAGTACCGATATAAGCCACAAGATGAATAAACCTTGAAAATATTATGCTAAGTGAAAGAAGCCAGTCACAAAAAATCACATATTGTATGATTCCATATATATAACATGTCCAGAATAGGCAAATCCATAGACAGAAAATAGATTGGTTGTTGCCTAGGGCCGGGGGGGCGGGGTACTGCTAATGAGAGCAGGGTTTATTTTTGGGCTGATGAAAATGTTCTAAAATTGACTAGGATGATGGTTGCACAACTCAGTGAATATACTAAAACCAGTGAATTGTGCATTTTAAGTAGGTGAATTTTATGGTATGTGAATTATATCTCAATAGAGCTGTTAAAAAATTCATGATTAAAATAATTTTTTTAAAAGTCTTCTGGCGATAGAAGAGAATTTCTTTAACCAGATTAAAGGTATCTACCAAAAAAACCCAGGAAACAATATTTATTGGCAAAACATTCAAAAGTTCTCCCTGTGTCATCAGAAACAAGACAATGTACTAAAATATCCTGGTGAGTACCACAGGCAAGAAAAAGAAATAAACACTAACTGGAAGACAGAAGAAAATAATAGTAACCGCAAAAAAAATAAAGAAGAGTCTACAGCAAAATTATTGCATTATTGAGACTTTGGCACAGATACTATTCCCAAACTCATCTAAAAAGAAAATAAAATTTTAACAGATAACATTTACAACGTGAAAAAATATGAAATATCTAGGAATATATCTAATACAAGATGGAAGGCCTCTATGGAGAAAATCATAAAACTTTATAACAAATATCAAGGAAGAGCTAAATAGAGAGATACACCTATATTCACAATTTATAAGATTTAATATTAAGATGTTTTCATCTTAATGAACTATAAATTCAACTCGGTCTTGATCGAAATCCCAACTAGTTCTGTGTGTGTGTGTGTAACTTGAGGAGTGAAGATGAAATATACATGGAAGTGCAAAGGGACAAGGACAGCTAAAGCCGCTCCTGAAGAGTAAACCAGGAGGGTCCGATCCATCAGCTCTCAAGACTTACTGTATATAAAGTGGCATTAATGGGACTCAGCGGGTTATCAGTACAGTGATATATAAACAGCCTAAAGGAACAGAGTGGTGCCCTGAAGCAAATCCACAGCCGAAGTGACAGTGCAGATCAGTGGTGATGGATTAATTGGATATTCATGTGGAAAATAATAAAACTGGACCCCAGCTTCACATAATTATCAATTCTAGGTAGACTAAAGACTCAAATGTGAAAAAGTAAAACTGTACAGCTCTGACAAGACAACAGGGAGTCCCCCCACTCCCCGAGGCAGGGAAGCATATTCTAAACAAGACAAAACTGACCCCAGCGGTAAGCAGAAGAGAGGTACACCCGTCTAGCTACAGCTAAGAGCTTCTGTGCATCCAAAGATTCCATGAAGAAAGCTAAATTAAGCCACAAGTGGAAGATATTTGTTATATATACAAGTGAAAAAGGAAGACAGCTATCCAACATTTATCTAAAAAAGAAAAAATTCCTACAAAGCAATGAAAAAGAAAAGAATCAGGAAAAAAACCAAAAGATTTGAACAGACAATTCACAAAAAACAAAAACAGTGAATAGACACATGAGAAGATGCTCGATCACATTAGTATTAAGGCAGATGCAAATTAAAACCACCAGACACCACCTTTACACAGCCTCCAGGCTGGCCAGCTTTGGTAAGGTGTTGATACGACCGACCGATGTGAAAAACAAGCTGACAAAATGCCATGACCCCCACAACGCCACTCCTAGATGTTAAAGGCACCTGAAAAAAAAAACGTTGGTAACAGCATTACTCACAACAGCAAAAAGCTGGCCACAACCCAACTATCTCCCTATGACAAAACGGATAAAGTGCTGCCTGCTCAGAGGATGGAACACTACTCAGAATGAAAATCAAACCACAGTCAGCGGCAACTTGGACGAATCTGTCAAGACGTCAACCAAAAGAAGACACACCCACACCACGCACACAAAATACACAAAATACACCATAACATGAAGTTCAAATCGGGCAAAACCAAACTCCACTGTTGAGAAATGCATACATAACTGATACAATTACAAAGAACGGTAAATAAATAAAGACCTCCCAAGGTGGGGGAGGAGAGGGGGAGAGGGTTGTGACCAAGAAAGGTGCGGGAGGCTTCTGAGGAGCGAGCAGGGTGCTGCTGCTTCACCTGCGTGAGAACCACAGACGTGTCACTATACAGTCCCTTTGCCATATTATTCGTTAAACCAACAAATGTGCACTTTTGTATGCGTTATATCTCACAACAAAAAACAATTATAAGCTATAACAATATAATAGTAATTGCAACAGTACGTAATTGAGGATGTTTAAACAACTATGCTGCCTCAATATTTTGAAAAACTACTTAATATTGCACGAAAAGCGATACAAAATACCCTTAAGGACAAAAACAGAAAACAGATCTCACATGCCCACTAATGAGAATGATGCAAAAACATCAGCACGTTCAAAGAACCCAAAAAACAGACCTAAATATGTGAATACTTTGTAAGATAAAAATAAAATTAAGGTCGACAGTAACTGAAAACTTATACTAAGCCTAGAAAACCTGGGAGGGCCTTAAGCAGCAGGCGACTCCGGGCAGCACTGCCCTCAGGCCGCTGCCACTAACCCAGTTAAATCAGGACCGCATTTCCTACATTCGACCCCAAACTCCCGGCTCCGGAATTGGAGGCGCTAGCCACTGCTTGCTCCCGAAAATCCGCGTCTGCGTGGGCGCCGCGCGGGAGCCGGCCAGCGCCCGGCGCTAACAGGTGCGGCCGGCAGCCGGGGGCTCGCGGCCCGTCCCGAGCCGCCCTCTGGCCGCGGGCTCCGCCTGCTCCGCCAGGAGCGCGGGGCCGGACCCACGGCCCGCAATGGGCCGCCCGCTCCCCGCGGAATTCGGGGCCAAGGCGCCCTGGGGGTCGGGGGCAGAGGACCGGCGCAGGGAAGAGCCGGGGGGAGCGAGGCCGGGGAGGGGGCGGCGGAGGCGGGACGGCGGGGGAGCGAGGCCGGGGAGGGGGCGGCGGAGGCGGGACGGCGGGTGAGCGAGGCCGGGGAGGGGGCGGCGGAGGCGGGACGGCGGGGGAGCGAGGCCGGGGAGGGGGCGGGGGAGGCCGGGATGTCGGGGGAGCGAGGCCGGGGAGGGGGCGGCGGAGGCGGGACGGCGGGGGAGCGAGGCCGGGGAGGGGCGGGGAGGAGGGGGTTGCGAGGGCCCGGGTCTCGGTCCCCGGAGGCCGGCCCCGCGCCCCTCCGCTCGCCTCACCTCGTCCACCGTGCGGCGCGGGAGGTGCAGCGTCCCGAGCAGCAGCTTGAGCTTCACGGCCGACGAGAGGCCGTGGAAGCAGAGGCGAATGTTGTCGATGACCGCGGCCGTGAGCAGGGACGCGATGCTGGGCGGCGCCCACAGCTCGTCCGTGGCTCCCAGCTTGTTGTGTAGCCACAAGCCGGTGTCGCTCTCCCGCATGGACGCCATCTTGGGGGGGGAGAGCCGGCCTCCGCCAAGCCGGCATCTTATGAAGACACCTACGCGCCCGCGGTGAGGACCCCCGACATGGCGGCGCCCGCTGGGGCGGGCGCGGTGACGTCACCGGAGGGGCGAGGCCTCGGCGAGACGCGTCGTGGCGACGCGGAGGAAGGCCCGCCGGCCGCCGTAGCGTACCGTCCGGAGAGCCGGCCGCGGAAGATGACGCCAGGAGTGGGCCGTCGCGCCCTTGTGGCGAGCGGGCGTGGCGGCCGGCTGCTCACGGCCCAGGCTCGCTGAAGGCCGGGCGGCGGCCCCCGGGCGTTGGAGCTGGAAGTCGCCGGACGGGCGAGAAGGCGCTTGCCTGGTTGGCCGACGCCCGGGCGCGCTGCCCGCTTCGGGCCTCCACGCACACGGCGGCCGCGCCGGTGTCCCGCGCGGCGCCCCCTGGGCGGCCAGGAGGCGGGCTCGCGTCTGCTTCCCCTCGGCGGGCCCCGGAGCGGGAGCGCGCAGGCTGACGGCCGTGCGGAAACAAAACGGCCTGCCTGCCTTCAGCGGTCCGAGTGCGCTGAGCCCCCGCCGGTGCTCTGTGCCGGGTGCCGGGGAACGAGAGTGAGCAGGGCAGGCCCAGAGCTTTGCTTGTGTTCGTCCCGCGGTCCGGAGGCAGGGGGCAGTGTCCGACGGTGAAGGTGGCGTGGGGGTGACGGGAGGGCGGTTCTGAGGCGCCTTACGCGAAAGGGACCTGGGCAAGCTTTCTCAAGCCTGGCCGGCGTCTCTGGTCCCCGGTGCTGCTGCGTTTGCCGTGCCACTGTCCCAAGAAGGGACTGAGGGTCAGCTGCGGGTGGCCTTCCTGGGGCCTGTCTGTTGTAGCTGCGTGGGAGACCCGCCATGTGCCTTGTGCCGCTGCGGCTTTACCGGCTCCGCTTCACTGCGTCGCAGAGGCAGCTTGAACGCAGCCAGGGTGGGAGTGTTTACCCCGTGAACATCAGCAAATGCTATAAATCAGCGCTTGACTGACTTTCGTTGATTGTTTAGACTTAAGAAAGTGATACAGGGTCGTACATTGTTTGACATTGAACTAAAAAGGATCTTTTCAAATACCGTGTCCTCTCAGACAAGGGAAACAAAAAATAAACAAGTGGGAATTCATCGTTCCCACTCCTGCAAAGCAAAAGAACTAGAATCAAAACAAGGAGACAACCCACCAATCGGGAGAAAATATTTGCAAATTATATATCTGACAAGGGGTTAATTTCCATAATGTATAAGGAACTCACACAACTGAATAATAATAAAACAACCCAATCCGAAAATGGGCAGAGGAGATGAACAGACATTTTTCCAAAAAGATATACAGATGGCCAATAAACACATGAAAAGATGTTCAACATGACTAATCCTCAGGGAAATGCAGATCAAAACTACACTAAGATACCACCTTATGCCTGTTAAAATGGCTATCATCACTAAGACTAAAAATAAATGTTGGGGGCTGGCCCCTGTGGCTGAATGGTTAAGTTCTCTCGCTCTGCTTCGGCAGCCCAGGGTTTCATGGGTTCGGATCCTGGGCTCGGACATAGCACTGCTCATGAGGCCACATTGAGGTGGCATCCCACATGCCACAACTAGAAGGACCCACAACTAAAAATATACAATTATGTGCCAGGGGGCTTGGGGGAGACAAAGGAAAAATAAAATTTTTAAAAACAAAACAAATGTTGGAGAGGGTGTGGAGAGAAGGGAACCCTCACACACTGCTGGTGGGAATACAAACTGGTGCAGCCACTATGGAAAACAGTATGGAGATTCCTCAAAAAACTAAAAATAGAAATACCATATGACCCAGCTATCCCGTTACTGGGTATCTACCTAAACTTGAAATCAACAATCCAAAGTAACATATGCATCCCTATGTTCACTGCAGCATTATTCACAATAGCCAAGACATGGAAGCAATCAAGTGCCCATCGGCCAATGATTGGATAAAGAAGATGTGGTATATATACACAATGGAATACTACTCAGCCATACAAAAAGACAAATTCATCCCATTTGCAACAACATGGATGGACCTGGAGGGAATTATGCTTAGCAAAATAAGCCAGACTGAGAAAGACAAACACCAGATGATTTCACTCATATATGGAATATAAACAAATACGTGGACAAAGAAAACAGTTTAGTGGTTATGGGGGCGGGGGGGGGGGGAGACACAAGTGGTGAAGGGGAGCACTTATGTGGTGACAGTCCAGAAATCATGTACAACTGAGATCTCACATTGATGTAAACCATTATGAACTCAACAGAAAAAAATTACAGAGTAAGACATTAAAAAAAAAAAAAAATTTTCCCTCTACCCTTCTAAGGCTTTTGGCTGAGACAGCCCTATAATAAAAAGACAGATTAACAGGAGAAAAACAAAAAAGAAAACGATAGAGAAAACGCTAACAATGAAGATTAAACTTAGAAGTATGCTGTCTGCAGTCATTACTTTGTGAATAACGCATGCACACACAACAGAGGCAGTATTTCTTCCAGTATTCAAAACTATTATCTGATTCAGCAAAGTCCTTCATGTCACTGGCTGACGCGTTAAGTTCTGGAATAAGTGGTGCTGAAGCTAAAAGAAATTTCAGTTTAATAATTCAAATTTGTTTGAGGGCGAGAAATAGTTTTACAGTTGATTACAGGTCAAATTTGATGACAATACATTTATTGGGAAAAGAGCAGATTTGGGTGCAACTCCATTTGTCGAATAGTGATTGAATTGTGACTATTGGTTGGCTGAAATAAAAGTTTTTGTTCACTGTATGCAAACCATATACAAATGTTTATAGCAGCATTATTCATAATAGTCAAAAACGAAACAGTCCAAATAACTCTGATCCTGTTTGTAGCTTTCTATAGATTATATAGTACTTGGTGTATTTGAGTCTTCAGTTTTATGTCCTTGAAACTAATTCTGGGTGATCAGGAAAAATTCTATTAAACCATTGGCTTAACAAAGAGAAGACAGACCAGCAGGAGGAGGTATTTGCAATATCAAAAAGGAACAATGGATTAACATTTGGAATGAAAAAAGAAATAGCTGTAAATTAGTGAGAAAAAGACAGAAAATCCAATAGACAAGTGGGTAAAGGATAAGATCAGGCTGTTTATGGAAAGCAAACCCAAATACCTGAGAAACACGAAAGCGATACCTAAACTTATCATTAACCTGAGAAATTCAAATTAAAATAACAAGATGACTCACGACACCCTTTAGATTGCAAAATTAGAAAGTCAAAGTTTTTGTTTTTAAATATGGATATCCAGTTGTCCCAATACCATTTGTTGAAAAGACTATCCTTTCTCAAATGAACTGCTTTTGAACCTTTATTTAAAATCTGTTGTCCATATATGTGCTGGACTGTTTTCTATCCTGTTTTATTTATCTGTCTTTATACCAATACCGCATTCTTGATTAGTGTAGCTTTATAATAAATCTTGAAATCAGGTGGTGTTAGCCCTCTGACTTTGCTTTTTGCAAAGTTATTTTGGCTAATTTAGGTACTTTGCATTTCCATTTACATTTTGGAACCATTTGTCAATTTCTAGAAAAAATTTGTGGGCATGGAGTTGTTCATAGTATTCTCTCATTATCCTTTTTAATGTCCGTGGGATCTGTCCCACGTTTTATTTCTGATATTAGTAATTTGTGTCCTCTCTATTCTTTTTATCTTTTTATTATTATTATTGAGGTATAATTGACATACAGCAGTATATTAGTTTCAGGTGTACAAAATAATGATTCTATGTTTGTATACATTTCCCTCTCTCTTTTTTTCTTAGTTATCTTGGCTAGAGACATCGATTTTATTGATGCTTTCAAAGAACCAGGCTTTCGTTTCATTGATTTTTCTCTATTGACTTCCTGTTTTCAATTTCATTAATTTCTGCTCTAATTTTTATTATTCCTTTTCCTCTGCTTCCTTTGGATTTAATTTGCTCTTCTTTTTCTAGTTTCCTAAGGTAGAAACCTAGATTACTCCTTACAGATCTTTCTGCTTTTCTAATATTTGCATTAAATCCTATAAATTTCCCTCTAAGCACTGCTTTCACTGCA
Organism: Equus przewalskii; assembly: GCF_037783145.1. Lineage (NCBI taxonomy): Eukaryota > Metazoa > Chordata > Mammalia > Perissodactyla > Equidae > Equus > Equus przewalskii. The sequence goes on along the minus strand of NC_091833.1, from coordinate 118,191,010 downwards.
TCCCACAAATTCTGATAAGTTGTGTTTCATTGTCATTTAGTTCAAAATATTTTCAAATTTCTCCTGAGATTTCTTGTTTGATTCATGTGTTACTTAGAAGTGTGTTGTTTAATCTTCAAGTATTTAGGGATTTTCCAGCTATCTTTCTGTTATTGATTTCTAGTTTAATTCTGCTATGGTCTGAGAGTATTACCGAGCAAGGGCTCGCTACCCGACATACATAGAAGCCAACACTATGGCACCAGTTTTTGAGAAAAGAAAGAATTTTATTGTGAGGTTGACTGGCAAGAAGATAGGAGGCAAGGCTCTCAAATCTGTCTCCCCAATCTAGGATTCAGGGCAAAATTTAAGGAATTAGGGGCAGAAGCTTATTGGCTAATCTCGAGTCAGTCCATATACGGTAGTCAAGCTGCTGGAAGCCAGATTTTCCTTACTGAAGAACTTCTCACTTCATAAAGGTCTCAGGTGGCAATCTTTCTGAAGATTCTTGGTTCTGGGGTCATCCTGGGGCTGTGTGTTCCCGCCTGGCACATGTACAGTGTTGTCTCTGTTATTGAGCAAGGTTTAAGGAAGCAAAACTAGGTTAAGCTGGTCAATGTTTTACATGCTGTTTCAAGAGCAGACATTGTATGATTTCTATACTTTTAAATGTGTTAAGGAATGTGTTATAACCCAGAATGTGGTCTATGTTAGTGAATGTTCCACGTGAGTTTGAGAAGAACGTGTATTCTGTTGTTGGATGAAGTAGTCTATAGATGCCCATTATAGTCAACTGATGATGGTGCTGTTGAGTTTAACTACGTCTTCACTGATTTTCTGCCTCCTGCATCTGTCCATTTCCAATAGAGGGGTGTTTAACTCTCCAACTGTAATAGTGGATTCATCTATTTCTCTTGCCTTAAAATCTGTTTTATCCGATACTAACATAGAGATACCACTCTTATTTTTATACGTATTTACATAGTATACCTTTTATCCATTCTTTTACTTTCGACCTTTCTGTATCTTTATGATGTAGTTGTGTCTTATATAAAGAGTATGTCAACCTAAAAAGTAAATTGGCCAGTTGTTTTAACCTGCAAAACGAGTTTATTTGGGAATAACTGAAAGAATTGCACCTCGGGATAGGAAGGCTATGGCAGACCATAGGCAAATCCAGATAAACAAAGGGAGGGGGCTGCTTTTATAGGGGAAAAGGGGGAGTGGGAGGGGAAACTGGGAATCCGCAGTATTGAGGCTTCCCATTGGTTGAGTTGCTATGGTCTCTCCTTGGCTGGGCTGTTGCCAGGTGGGGAGACAAATCTTCCTTCCTTGTGATCAGTAGCAAACACCTTCCTGTCTGAGGCCAAGATTAGTGTCTTCCTGTTTGGAGCATCCCACCGTGTGTGATAGGGCATGAGGGCTCCCCTACAGGCCTCTCTGACTCCTATTTAGTTGAGGTTTCTTTTATCCATTTCACAAGTGGATAGTTGCGTTGGTTTTACTTTTTTATTGAGGGTGACAATCTTTGTCTGTTAACCAGAATGTTTATCCATTGTCACTGAATGAAAATCACTGATATGTTTGTTCTCCCCTTTTGTGTCTTCTTTTGGATTATTTTTTTATCTTTCATTTTACCACACACATTAGTTTAAAGTTATTCATTCTCTTTCTATTTTTTAGTAGTTTCACTAGAAATCACAAGGGGTCTGCTTAGCTCATTATAGTCTAAAATGAATAATACTAACCTCCACTTACGGCCGTGTATCTACCACTTTAAGCATTGAAAACTGAGCAAAGTATGAAACGATGTTTTTCAGGCAGTAGACAACAGGCAGTGCGGAACAGTGATCCTTGAACAAAGGGAAACAACAAGGTGAGTTCTACTGTTATCTTGGCCTATTCCTGGAGAAATTTTCCAGGCTGCAGGACAGGGAAGAGGAACCCAAATAAAGTTAGGCAGTGTCCCTGACTTGAAGACACAGAGTTCAGAATTTGGGGAACCCAATGTGACAGATTTTTAGGGCAGAGTACAAGAGAGGAGAAAGTTGCATAGAGAGAGAAAACAAAAGCTCTGGGGTTCTGCAGTGTGTTCCCCTCAAGCTTCCAGCTGAGTACTGATCAGCACATGCATGTGCAGAATCCACCCCAGGCTAGGGAAAGAACCACTGGGGCAAACAAGGATGAACAATCCTCAGAGTTCACACTGGGCCAGAAATAGGCTGTGTTCCTACCAACCACAGGGCACTGAGTAGAATCTTCAGAAAGTTTTGCCTCAGTAGTAGGGCCAAATCGTTCCTGACTAAAGATTGTTGTGAGCCCGCCTAACAAAACTTGAAATGAAGACCCAAGATGATCAAATTATTTCCAAGTAACTTAACTACATTCCAGAACAAAGCTCAAAAAAGTATAAAGGGGGGCTGGCCCCGTGGCTGAGTGGTTACGTTCGCGCGCTCCGCTGCAGGCGGCCCAGTGTTTCGTTGGTTCGAAAGCTGGGCGCGGACATGGCACTGCTCAACAAACCACGCTGAGGCAGTGTCCCACATGCCGCAACTAAAAGGACCCACAACAAAGAATATACAACTATGTACTGGGGGGGGGCTTTGGGGAGAAAAAGGAAAAAAATAAAATATTTAAAAAAAAGTATAAAGGAATAAAAAATCTCCATGACCCAACACTGTAAAATTGACAATATCTGGCATCCAATAAAAATTACCATAAACGCAAAGAGGCAGGAAAATACAACTCATAATGAGAGGGGGAAAAATCGATCAGAACTGAACCAGAAATGACACAGATGATAGACTCAGTGGCCAAGGGCGTTAAAAGTTATTATAACTGTATTCCAAATGTTCAGGAAGGTGGAAGAAAGATTAAAAATGTTAAGTAGAGGTTGTTGGAGTGGACGTCACCAAGGTGGCTGTGTGAGTAGTCTTCTTTGTCTCTCCCCCTTTGAATCTAAACTAATTGGACATTCATCGCTTAACAAAGGATATCCATATAGCATCTCAGGATGCCTGAGAGACCTGTGCTGCTATACATCGGAAGGTGGATGGACTTCCCCCGGGGAGAAGGTGGAGATAGGTGAAAACTCTCCGACCCCAACCCCCGAACAGCCTAGTACCTGCAAGTGGCTTTCTTCCAGTGGACTCCCCCATAACATCACCACGCACCAAGGGCAGGAGGGTGCGCACACCAGAGGAGCGACGGTGGAAACAGGTGACTACAGCCCTACCTAAGCCCCCCGTGATTACATCTAAGCCCAGGGGGAAACTCCAGGGTCCCACACCGGTGGCGGTAGGGAAAGCCTCTACTCGCCATTAGTGGACAGGCCGCACCCAGGATTCAGAATGCCAGGAGGCTCCCGGAGAGAATCCCAAACGGGGGCAGCAGCCCGCCAACCACCGCCGCCAGTCTCAAGGACTCCGGCTGTTGACCAGACGGGGCAAGGGGCTCCCGGAGATCTCGTGGGAGAGGACAGGGGCTAGTGGAGTTTCGGCGGCTGGCTCCGTAGCCCAGGGGGAAACTCCAGGGTCCTGTTCTGGCAGCAGGGAAAACCTCCACTCGCCATTAGCGGAGAGGTTCCGCCCAGCATTCAGAACGCCAGGAGGGTCCCGAAGAGGCAGACCCCCGGCAGGGCAGCAGCCCACCAGCCACTGCCAGAGTCACGGACTCTGCCTGTCCCCCAGACGGGGCAAGGGGCACCTGGAGATCCTGTGGGAGTGGTCTGGGGCTGGGTGGAGTTCCAGCGGCCGGGCTCCGCAGCCCAGGGGGAAACTCTACAGTCTCACAGCATCCTCAGCGAAAGCCTCTGCAAAGCACTAGTAGAGAGGCCCTTCCCGGCAATCACAAGGCTGGAAGGCCCTGGGACAAAAGTATCATAGCTAGGTGAGCTAACCACAGACTGCAGAAGATACCTATAGTGGACAAGTGAGATTTTGTGGGCTCCGACAGTGACAGAGCTGCAAATATAGGTGATCCTGCTCCTGGCCACCGGGAAAGCCCATAACACCGCTGCAGACCCTAAGGAGAGAGCACGTCTAGGTGGTCTGCAACAGTAGGCACCCGCAGCCTGAAGCCCTCTTGTGACTGCCCCCACAGCTAAAGAGGGACCCCACAGGATCACTGTGACTATGGGGTGGGGCCCAGGCCCAGTTAGCAACAGCTGATGGGGTTCCTGGTCGGTGCAGTCTAAACAGCTGCTCCCCCACCACACCAGTAGAAACAAGTGGAAGCAGTAACTAAACGCTATCTCTATGCAGAGGCACAAATCTCCGCCACCAAGCAGTAAGAAAAAATATATTAAATCTCCAGAACAGAAGGAAAATGACAAATACCCAGAAAACAATCCCAAAGACAATGAAATATATAACCTAAATGACGATGACTTCAAAACAGCCATTATTAAAAAACTCAATGAGTTAAAAGAGAATTCAGATAGACAACTAACTCAAAGAGTTCAGGAGCTATGTCACAAAAGAGTTTGATACTATAAAGAAGAACCAATTAGAAACACTGGAAATGAAGAACACAATGGAGGAGATTAAGAAAAATCTGGATGCTCTGAACAGTAGGGCCGATAATATGGAGGACAGAATTAGCAATTCGGAGGATAGAAATATAGAAATGCTACAGGCAGAGGAGGAGAGAGAACTAAGACTAAAAAGAAATGAAGAAACTCTCCGAGAATTATCTGACTTAATTAGGAGATGCAACATAAGGATTATAGGTATACCAGAGAGAGAAGAGAAGGAGAAGGGGACAGAAAGCCTGTTCAAAGAAATAATGGCTGAGAACTTCCCAAATCTGGGGAGAGAGATGGAACTTCATGTGACAGAAGCCAAAAGATCTCCAAACTTTATCAGTGCAAGAAGACCGACCCCAAGGCATATAATAGTGAAGCTAGCAAAAGTCAATGACAACGAGAAAATACTAAGGGCAGCCAGGCAGAAGAAAATAACCTACAAAGGAACCCCCATAAGGCTATCAGCAGATTTCTCAGCAGAAACTTGACAGGCTAGAAGAGAGTGGAATGATATATTCAAAACTCTGAAGGACAAAAACCTGCAGCCAAGAATACTCTACCCAGCGAAAATATCCTTCAAATACGATGGAGAAATAAAAACTTTCCCAGATAAACAAAAATTAAGGGAGTTCATTGCCACAAAACCTCCTTTTCAAGAAATGCTCAGGAAAACCCTCATACCTGAAAAATCAAAAAAAGGAAAGGGGTTACAAAACCAAGAGCAAAGGAGATAAGTAGAAGGACAACAACAGAGAGTAGCAGCTCTCCATCAGAACAGGTTAGCAAAAGTTAAATAAAACATTAAAGATAAAAGGAAGGGAAACACCAAGAATAAATATAACCCTGTCATTTTAACCACAAACTCACAACACAAGAAAGAAGAGGAAAAAAAGATATGACAATAACAACCTAGAAGCGGAAGAGAAAAGGGATGGAAAATTTTAATTCAAGGAAATAAGAGGCTATCAGAAAATGGACTATCTCATCTATAAGATGTTTTATACAAACCATTTGGTAACCACTAAACAAATAAGAATAAAGACACAAATTACAAATAAGAAGAAACCCAATACAGAAATTTACATACCTGAATTAGTAATCCAAAAATCATGGGACGAGAAACAAAGGAAATGCAAGAGAACTGGAAAACAAGAGATAAAATGGCAGTGGCAGATTCCCACATTTCAATAATCACTCTAAATGTAAATGGATTGAACTCTCCAATCAAAAGACACAGAGTGGCAGGATGGATCAAAGAACAAGACCCAACAATATGCTGCCTCCAGGAAACACACCTCAGCCCCAAAGACAAACACAGACTCAGAGTGAAGGGATGGAAGACAATACTCCAAGATAATAATGAACAAAAGAAAGCAGGTGTCGCTATACTAATATCAGACAAAGTAGACTTCAAAGCAAAACAGATAAAGAAAGACAAAGAGGGACAGTATATAATGATAAAAGGGACACTCCACCAAGATGACATAACACTTATAAATATATATGCACCCAACACAGGAGCACCAAAATTTGTAAAGCAACTCTTAACAGAACTAAAAGGAGACATCAACAACAATACAATAATAGTAGGGGACCTCAACACCCCATTAACACCAATGGATAGATCATCCAGACAGAAAATCAACAAGGAAATTATAGAATTAAATGAAAAATTAGACCAGATGGACTTAATAGATATATAGAGAACACTTCATCCAAAAACAGCAGGTTACACATTCTTCTCAAGTACGCACGGAACATTCTCAAGGATAGACCATATCTGGGGAAACAAAGCAAGCATCAATAAATACAAGAGAGTTGAAATAATATCAAGCATCTTTTCTGATCATAATGCTATGAAACTAGAAATCAACTACAAGAATAAAGCAGGGAAAGGTGCAAAAATGTGGAGACTAAACAATATGCTACTGAACAAACAATGGATTATTGAAGAAATTAAAGAAGAAATCAAATATTATCTGGAGACAAATGAAAATGAAAACACGCCATGCCAACTCATTTGGGACACAGCAAAAGCAGTCCTAAGAGGGAAATTCATTGCAATACAGGCTCACCTCAATAAACAAGAAAAATCTCACGTAAGCAACCTCAAACGACACCTAACGGAATTAGAAAAAGAAGAACAAACAAAGCCCAAAGTCAGTAGAATGAGGGAAATAATAAACATTAGAGCAGAAATAAACGATATTGAAACAAAAAAGACAGTAGAAAGGATCAATGAAACAAAGAGTTGGTTCTGTGAAAAAATTAACAAAATTGACAAACCCTTTGCCAGACTCACTAAGAAAAAAAGAGAGAAGTCTCAAATAAATAAAACTAGGAATGAGAGAGGAGAAATCACAACGGATACCAAAGAAATATAAGGGATCATAAGAGAATACTATGAAAAACTATATGCCAACAAATTGAACAACCTAGAAGAAATGGACAAATTCCTAGACTCTTACAACCTCCCCAAACTGAATCAGGAAGAAATAAAGAATCTGAATAGACCAATCACAAGGAAAGAAATAGAAACAGTAATCAAAAACCTCCCCCAAAATGAGAGTCCAGGACCAGACAGCTTCTCTGGAGAATTCTACCAAACATTCAAAGAAGATTTACTACCTATCCTTCTCAAACTATTCCAGAAAATTGAGGAAGATGGAGCACTCCCTAACACATTCTATGAAGCCAACATCACTCTTATCCCCAAACCTGACAAGGACAACACAAAGAAGGAAAACTATAGGCCACTATCACTGATGAACATAGATGCAAAAATCCTCAACAAAATTCTGGCAAACCGAATACAGCAATACATCAAAAAGATTATACACCATGATCAAGTGGGATCTACACCAGGGACACAGGGATGGTTCAACGTCCGCAAGTCAATCAACGTGATACACCACATTAACTAAATGAGAAACAAAAACCACATGATCATCTCAATAGATGCAGAGAAAGCATTCGACAAGATCCAACACCCATTTATGATAAAAACCCTCAGTAAAATGGGTATAGAAGGAAAGTACCTCAACATAATAAAGGCCATATATGACAAACCCACAGCCAACATCATACTCAACGGACAAAAACTGAAAGCCATCCCTCTGAGAACAGGAACAAGACAAGGGTGCCCACTTTCACTACTCCTATTCAACATAGTACTGGAGGTGTTGGCCAGAGCAATTTGGCAGGAAAAAGAAATAAAAGGAATCCAAATAGGCAATGAAGAAGTAAAACTCTCACTGTTTGCAGACGACATGATCTTATATATAGAAAACCCCAAAGAATCCATAGGAAAACTATTAGAAACAATCAACAGCTACAGCAAAGTTGCAGGGTATAAAATCAACATACGTAAATCAGTAGCATTTCTATACACTAACAATGAACTAACAGAAAAAGAACTCAAGAACTCAATCCCATTCACAATTGCAATGAAAAGAATAAAATACCTTGGGATAAATTTAACCAAGGAAGTGAAAGATTTATACAATGAAAACTACAGGACTTTCTTGAAAGAAATTGATGACGACATAAAGAGATTGAAAGACATTCCATGCACACGGATTGGAAGAATAAACATAGTTAAAATGTCCATTCTACCTAAAGCAATCTACAGATTCAACGCTATCCCAATCAGAATCCCGATGACATTCTTTACAGAAATTGAACAAAGAATCCTAAAATTCATATGGGGCAACAAAAGACCCCGAATTGCTAAAGCAATCCTGAGTAAGAAGAACAAAGCCAGAGGCATCACAATCCCTGATTTCAAAACATGTTACAAAGTTACAGTAATCAAAACAGCATGGTACTGGTACAAAAACAGGTGCACAGATCAATGGAACAGAATTGAAAGCCCAGAAATAAAACCACACATCTATGGACAGCTAATCATTGACAAAGGAGCTGAGGGCCTACAATGGAGAAAAGAAAGTCTCTTCAACAAATGGTGCTGGGAAACCTGGACAGCCACATGTAAAAGAATGAAAATTGACCATTCTTTTTCACCATTCACAAAAATAAGCTCAAAATGGATCAAAGACCTAAATATTAGGCCTGAAACAATAAGTCTTCTAGAAGAGAATACAGGCAGTACACTCTTTGACATCAGTTTCAAAAGAATCTTTGCAGACACCATAACTCCTCAGATGAGGGAAACAATAGAAAGAATAAACAAATGGGACTTCATCAGACTAAAGAGCTTCTTCAAGGCAAGGGAAAACAGGATTGAAACAAAAATACAGCCCACTAATTGGGAAAAAATATTTACAAGCTACTTATCCGACAAAGGCTTAATCTCCATAATATATAAAGAACTCACACAGCTCAACAACAAAAAATCAAACAACCTCATCAAAAAATGGGCAGGGGACATACACATTTCTCCAAAGAAGATATACGGATGGCCAATAGACACATGAAAAGATGTTCATCATCGCTAATCATCAGGGAAATGCAAATCAAAACTACACTAAGATTTCACCTTACACCCGTTAGATTGGCAAAAATATCCAAAACCAAGAGTGACAAATGTTGGAGAGGCTGTGGAGAAAAAGGAACCCTCATACACTGTTGGTGGGAATGCACACTGGTGCAGCCACTATGGAAAACAGTATGGAGATTTCTCAAAAAGTTAAAAATAGAAATACCTTATGACCCAGCCACGCCACTACTGGGTATCTATCTTAAGAACCTGAAATCAGCAATTCCAAGAGTCCCGTGCACCCCTATGTTCATTGCAGCATTATTTACAATAGCCAAGACGTGGAACCAACCTAAGTGCCCAGCAACTGATGATTGGATAAAGAAGATATGGTATATATATACAATGGAATACTACTCAGGCATAAAAAAGGACAAAATCGTCCCATTCGCAACAACATGGATGGACCTTGAGGGTATTATGTTAAGTGAAATAAGCCAGACAGAGAAAGACGAACTCTATATGACTCCACTCATAGGTGGAAGTTAACATATGGACCAGGAGAACTGATCGGTGGTTACCAGGGGAAAGGGGGGTGGGGGAGGGCACAGAGGGGGAAGTGGTGTACCCACAACATGACTAACAATAATGTACAACTGAAATCTCACAAGGTTGTAAACTATCATAATCTTAATAAAAAAATGTTGAGTAGAGATATAATAAAACCCAATTGAAAGCACGTGTACATGCAAAGACTTGGATGTGAATATTCAGAGCAGCTTCATTTGTAACAGCCAAATACTGGAAATTAAGCAAGTGTCCATCAACAAGTGAATGCTTAAACAAATTGTGGTTTTTCTGTACAATGGAACATAACTCACCAATAAAAATGAGTGTGTTATTGATGCACCCAACAACATAGATAAATCTCAAAACAATTGTACTAATTCTAAGAAGACAGACAAAAAATAGAATATATTGTATGACATGTATGACACAAAATTGTATAAAATACAAATTAACTTATAGTAACAGAAAACAGATCAGCGGTTATTTTGAGAGGAGGTGCCAGTGAGAGGCAGGAAGCAAGGATTGCAAAGGGGATGAGGAAAATTTGGGGGTGATGAGTATGTTCATTATCTTGTTGGTGGTGATGGCATCATAGGTGTATACCTATGTCAAAATCGATCACATTGTTTATTGCATGTCAATCACACCTGAATGAACCTGTAAAAATGTGGCAAAATAAATTTAATAATACCTTTACCCTCCTACCAGAAGTACAGGTCCTCTGGGTGTTTTATGTAGAGCACTTTAACTCCATGAACCCCTTCCTGATTTATATGTTGTCAGATATCTTAATTCCACATTTTTGTTGTTGTTTAATGCAGCCATAGTGTCTTTACGTTTACCACCAGATTTTCCTCTTGATTTGCTCCTCATTTATTCTCAGACCTTCCATCTGGGATCTCTTTATCTCAGCCTGAACTACATCCTTTAGAATTTCCTTCCCGAGGAGCTTCTGTCTCTGTCTGAACATGTCTTTATTTTGCCTCATTCTTTGTTTACAAATACAAGTGAACTTTTTATACATACAAAAATGTGCAAAATCATAAATGCGCGGTTGAACCTCCACAAAGGAAACAGGCTGTGTCTGCAACATCTGAATCAAGAACTAGAGTATTACCCACATCCTGATGTCACCCCTTTGCCCCCTCCCTGTATAATCCTTTTAATATGAGGCTGAATTCGGTTTGCGTGTGTTTTGCTGAGGATTTTTGCATCAATGTTCATAAGGACAATGTTCATAAGGTCTGCAGTTTTCTTTTCTTGTGAAGTCTTTGTCTGCCTTTGGTATCAGGTCATGCTGGCCTCAGAGAATGAGTTAGGAAATGTTCCCTCCTCTTCAGTTTTTTGGAAAAGTTTGAGAAGGATTGGTACTAGCTCTTCTTTACTTGTTTGGTAGAATTCACCAGTGAAGCCACTGGGTCCAGGGCTCTTCTTTGTTGGGAGATTTTTGATTAGTGATTCAATCTCCTTACTAGTTATAGGACTATTCAGATTCTCCGTTTCTTCATGATTCAGTCTTGGTAGGTTTTGTGTCTCTAGGAATTACGCCATTTCATCTAGGTTACCCAATTTGCTGGTGTACAGTTGTTCATAGTATTTTCTTATAATCCTTGTTATTTCTGTAGAATTAGTTTTAATGCCTCCATTAACATTCAGATTTTATTAATTTGAGTCTTCTCTCTTTTTTTCTTAGTCCATAGAGCTAAAGGTTTGTCAATTTTGTCGATCTTTTCAAAGAACCAACGTTTGGTTTCACTGATTTTCTCTATTGTTTTTCTATTCTCTATTTCATTTATCTCTGATCTAATCTTTATCATTTCCTTCCTTCGGCTAGTTTTGGGTTTAATTTTTTTTTCCTTTTTCTAGTTCCTTAAGTTGTAAAGCTAGGTTGTTGATTGGAGATCTGTATTGTTTTTTAATGTAAGTGTTTATGGCTCTACATCTCTCGCTTAGCACTGCTTTTGGTACATTCCATAAGTTTTGGTATGTTGTGTTTTTGCGTTCAATTCATCTCTAAGTAATTTCTGATGTTCGTTTTGATTTCTTTGATCCGTTAGTTCTTTACTTTTCACAAATTTGTGAAAGTTCCAGTTTTCCTTCTGTTGTTGATTGCTAACTTCATCCTGTTGTGGTTGCAGAGGATACTTTGTATGGTATCTATCTTTTAAAACCTACTGAGACTTAATATGGGGCCTGACAGATGGTCTATCCTGGAGAAAGTCCCATGTGCACTTGAGAAGACTGTCTATGCTGTTGTTGGTGGAGTGTCCTGTGTGTGTCTGTGAGACCTGGGTGGCTTGTTGTGTGGAGTCCTCTCGTTTCTCGCTTATCTTCAGTCTGGTTGTTCTGTTCCTCATTGACAGGAGGGCACTGCAGCCCCCAGCTATTATTATAGACCTAATTCTCTCTTCAATTCTGCCAGTTTTTGCCTCATGTATTTTGATGGTCTGCCATTAGGTGTGTAAATGTTTATAGTTATGTCTTCTTGCCATATCAAGACTTTTATTGCCATATAATGTCCTTCTTTGTCTCTTCTAACCTTTTTTGAATTAAAGTCCGTTTTGTCTGATATTAGTATAGCCACTGCTGCTCTCTTTGATTACTATTTGCAAGAAATATCTTTTTCATCCTTTCACTTTCAATCTATTTGTGTCTTTGGATTTAAAGTGAGTCTCTTATAGGATATAGTTGGATCATGCGTTTTTATCCATTCTTCCAATCTCTGGTTTTGGTTGGCGAGTTTAATGCATTTACGTTTAAGTAATTACTGATAAGGAGGGACTTACTTTCCTCATTGTGCTGTTTGTTTTCTATATGCCTCATAGCCTTTTTGTCCCTCATTTCCTGCATTACTGTCTTCTTACGGATTTAGTTGATTTTTTGTAGTGAAATGTTTAAATTCCTTTCTCATTTCCGTTTGCATATATTCTACTGCTGTTCTCTTTTTGGTTACCATGGGGATTACAGGTAACATTCTAAAGTTATAACACTGTAATTTGAATTTATAGCAGCTTAACTTCAATAACATACAAACCCATGATCCTTTACAGCTCCATCCCCACCCCTTTTGGTTGTTGATGTCACAAAATTACATCTTTATATATTCTGTGCCCCAAAACATAAGCTAATAATTCTTTTAAATCCATTAGTCCCTTAAATTATGTAGAAAACAAAATGTGGAGTTATAAACCGCTGTTGTTAGTGCTGTTGAGTCGACTCTGACTCCTAGCAACCCTATATACAGCAGAGCAGAACCCTGCCCGGTCTTTTCGCACCGTCCTCTCACCTTCCAGTGCTATGTCAGACAATGCTCCACTGCCATTCATAGGGTTTTCATGGCCAATTTTTTGGGAAGTGAGTGGCCGGGTCCTTCCTAGCCTGTCTTACTCTGGAAGCTCTGCTGAAACCCATCCATCATGGGTGACCCTGCTGTTACAATAATACTAGCTTTTATAATTGCTCATGTATTTACCTTTATTGAGATCTTTCTATCTCCACAGCCCTTTGAGGTACTGTCTAGTGTCCTTTCATTTCACCCTGCAGGACTCTCTTGAGCATTTCTTGAGGGCACATTTAGTGTAACAAAGTCCCTGAGCTTTTGTTTATCTGGGAATGTCTTAATTTCTCCCTTACTTTTTAAAAATTTTTTTTTGTTTTTAACGATTGGCACCTGAGCTAACAACTGTTGCCAATCTTCTCTGTTTTTTCTCTCTTTCTGCTTTTTCTCCCCAAATCCCCCCAGTATACAGTTGTATATTTTAGTTGTGGGTCCTTCTAGTTGTAGTATGTGGGACACCACCTCAACATGGCCTGATGAGTGGTGCCATGTCCGCACCCAGGATCGAACCAGAGAAACCCTGGGCCGCCGTAGTGGAGTGCCTGAACTTAACCACTCGGCCACAGGGCCGGCCCCTCTCCCTTACTTTTGAAGGACAATTTTACCAGATAAAGGATTCTTGGTTGACAGTTGTTTTTTCTTTTTTAGCACTTTGAAAATATTGGCCCACTGTCTTCTGGCCTCCAAAGTTTATGATGAGAAATCTGCTGATAATCTTATTGAGGGTCCCTCATATATGACAAGCTACTTTTCTCTTGCTGCTTTCAAGAGTCTCTCTTTATCTTTGGCTTTCAAAAGTTTGATTATAATACGTCTTGGTGTTGATCTCTTTGGGTCCATCTTTCTTGGAGTTCATGGAGGTTCTTGGGTATTTATATTCATATCTTTCATCAAATTTGTGAAGTTTTCAGTCATTATATCTCCAAATATTCTCTCTGCCCCTTGCTCTCTTTCCTTCTTCTGGGATTCCTACAATGCATATGTTGGTCCACTTGATGGTGTCCCACAGGTCCTTTAAGCTCTGTTCACTTTTCTTCAATCTTTTTTCTTCTGCTACTCAGACTCAATAATTCCTTTCTTCTCTTCAAGTTCACTGATACTTTCTTCTGCATGCACAAATCTGCCTTTGAATCCCTCTAGTGAATTTTAAATTTCAGTTATTTCACTTTTCATCTCTGGAATTTCTTTTTCTTATATATATATTTTCTGTTTCTTTGGTCATATTTCCATTTTTTTTCATAGTTTTCTTGACTTTCTCCACATCTTCCTTTAGTTCTTGAGCATCTTTAAGATGGTTGTTTTAAAGTCTTTGTCTAGTAGCTCTGCCATTAGGTCTTTTTTTCAGGGACAGTTTCTGTTGATTTTTTCCCCCTTTGAATTGTCCATACTTCCTCTTTCTTTGTATGCCTTGTGATTTTTTTTTGTTAAACACAGACATTTGAATCTAATAATGTGGCATCTCTGGAAATTGAATGTTCTGCCTTACGCAGGGTTTGTTGTTTTGTGTTATTTTTTTTTATTATTGTTCTTTTTTTCATTGTTGTAGCCTGTCTCTGTGCCAAGGTGTAAACTTAAGGTCTTCTCATGTCTTTTCTGAGCCTCTCCCTGGGCATGCACAGTCACTAATTTTTCTCATATATGCAGTTTTTTTTTTTTTAAAGATTGGCACCTGAGCTAACAACTGTGGCCAATCTATTTTTTTCCTTTCTGCTTTTTCTCCCCAAATCCTCCCAGTCCATAGTTGTATATTTTAGTTGTGGGTCCTTCTAGTTGTGGCATGTGTGATGCCACCTCAATGTGGTCTGATGAGTGGTGCCATGTCTGTGCCCAGGATCTGAACCAGTGAAATCCTAGGCTGCCACAGTGGAGTGCGTGAACTTAACCACTCGGCCACGGGGCCAGCCCCTATGCAGTTGTTTTTGAATGTCCTGTTCTTTAATATCTGGCTCTCAAAAGGGGAAAAAAGAGGAAAGTGAAGTGAAGTGGGAGGTGGAAGTGGGGAAGAAGAAGGGTGCCAGCCCTTTAAGTCCCCTGGAAGTCACTTCAGTGGAGAGGAAGGGGCTTGCGACAATGGGCGAGGTGCAACGACAATGGCAGCCTTCCTCCTCATCTGCACCTCTTGTCAGAAGCAGCCATCAGAGCACAGATCCCTGATATTTGGAGGACAGAGTCCTCTTTGCCCACCTGGGTTCCCATAAGCTGTGTGCAAGCTGCTCCAGGAACATGTGCACAGCAGCCTGCTGCATGGCTGGGGGTGGGGATGGGTAGCTGCTACTGTGCTAAGAGCTGAAATCGACCAAAATTTACCCTTGTTAGACAGATTCTGTCCCTGCAACTGTTGTCCAGGTGGAAGACAGATCCCTGGTGCTGCCTATTCTGCCATCTTCCCAGAATCCACCAACCTGTTTGTTCTTAATTCTGGACATTTGATTGATCTACCTTCCAGTTCAGTAATACTCTTTTCAGCTGTGTTCAATATGCAGTCAAGCCTGTTAACTTGGTTTTTGGGATTGTATTTTTAAGCTCTAGAATTCCTATCTGGCTCTTTTTCAAACTTTCCCTGTCACTTTTTCTTCTTTTCTGTTCTCTATTTCTTGATATTTTCAAGGTTTTCTTTTTATACAATATATTATGTATGGTTACTTTAAGGCCTGTGTCTGGTAATTTTTGTGTTTCTGATCACTTGTGGTCAATTTCTTTTTCCCATTCATGGTGCTTTGTTCCCTTGTGCTTTAACTATGTACTACTCATTGCCCTTGAAAAGGTGTTTGCTGGGTTTTCCAAGGCCTAAGAGGAAGACGCCTTCACCTAGGGATGATTTGGACTTACTTCTGCCAGTTTCCATGAGCACTGATAGTCCAGAGCCATTTTTAAATAACTTTGTTGTATTTTCTAGGCACATTCAGTGGTAGAAATTTTAGTTGCAATTCCATGCTGGATCAAGAACTCACATTATAGCCTCTCACAGGTGGGTTTTCTCTTCCTTTCCCCCTCAATATCAAGACAGCTAACTCCCAGCCCTACAGGCAAGAAAGAGGAGGGCTGTGTTTACTTTGGTCTCCCTTCCCTGCTTAATGTGTGGTGTGTGCATCAGACTCTAGAGATTAACCAGCTAACCTTTGGGGCCAGAAAGCCTTGGCTCTCTCTTCTCTTCTCCCAGCCCCGCTCCAATATTGAAGCCTCAGCTGAGTTAACCTGTCATGACGAAGAGCAAACTCTGATCCCCACCCTTGGAGCCCATGCCTCCTCTTCTCCACCAGACCAAACTTGATGCCATTTTGCCTCCTGTCTTTCTCTCACATCCTGCGTCCATCAGTGACTCTCATGGACTTCACCTCCCCACCTTGGTCCTGCCTTCTGAGAAGGTGAATGCAGGGGTGAAGGAGGGTTAGCTGGGGAGAGGGCATCCTGAGTGCTGAGAGTTGGGTGTGGTGGGCCCGTGGGTGCATCTGCTCTGGAAGGAGAAGAAGGTCCCTGAGATACTGTATTAGGCAGAGCCCAAGGCAAGTGTGAGGCAGCTGACCTGGCCTCTTCAAGGTCCCTGAGAGCAGTGTTCAGATGTCCCCAGACCCACACCTGGGTCCCACAGTGGTGGCAGCCGAAGAGTGTGGAGGGGCTGAGGGTTCTGGGTATTGGGGTGGGGGGCGTCAGACGGATTCATTTCCAGAGCTTCCTAGTATCACTTAGAGCACTGTTTCTCCTACCACTGGCCTCCAACGTCCTGCTGGCTGCAGTGGCCTCCTCATCATGTGCCCGCCTTGTCCCATCTTGTCCAAGCCCTGGTGAAAGCAGCTCCTCCCCAGGCCTAAACCGTGTGGCCAGCACCTCTCTGTGCCCACCCAGGCCTGTTTCCTGCTCACTGGGGCCCCTGGCACTCACACAGTCACACTTCATGTGCATCTTCTGAATGCCTGTTGAGGTGCTAGATGCTGCAGACCCAGGAGGAAGCAAGAGACACAAGCTGCAGCCCTCGAGGGCCTGGCAGTCCAGCGAGAAGACACAGACCAGGGCTTCCCAGCTGTAACACCACTGACGACGTCGGCCGGGTCACTCTTCCAGGGGCGTCCTGCACACTATGCGACATTTGGTAGCACCCTTGACCTCTACCAAGTAGATCAGGAGTGCCTCTCCCCCGTGCCATGACAACCCAAAATGTCTCCAGATATTGCCAAATATCCCTGAGAGCAAAACTGCCCCCCACTCCGAGATCTCTGGATATAACGAACGCTCAACATATTTAACAAAGTATGTAATGAGTCAAAGGTGAGAAATGCAAGGAAAATGAAAATGTAGGGCAGGGTAAGGGGGGCTGGGGAGGATGGGGAGGGTACTCTGGCTGAAATGTGCCCCAAATCCACATGTTGAAGCTCTAACGCCCAGTGTGGCTGTATTTGGAGATGGGGTCTCTAAGGAAGAAAATAAAGTTAAATGAAGTCATGGGGTGGGCCCTAAATCCCGTAGGATTGGTGTCCTTATAAGAAGACACAATGGGCTACCACCTTACACCTGTTAGAACGGCCATCATCAAAAAGACAAAAATTAACAAGTGATGGCAAGAACGAGGAGAAAAGGGAACCCTGTGCGCTGGTGATGAGAACATAAATTGTCCTGGCCACTATGGAAAACAGTAAGGAGGTTCCTCAAAAAATGAAAAATAGACTTACCATATGATCCTGCAGTCCCACTTCTTGGTGTTTATCTGAAGGAAATTAAAACACTAATTCAAAGAGATATGTGCACGCCTATGTTCACTGCAGCATTATTTACAACAGCAAAGATATGGCAGCAATTGATGGATCAATGGATAAAGAAATGTGATATATATACACAATGGAATATTATTCTGCCATAAAAAAGAATGAAATCTTGGCATTTGCGACAACACGGATGGACCTCGAAGCCATTATGCTAAGCGAAATGTCAGACAAAGAAAGACAAATACTATAAGATCTCTTTTATATGTGGAATCTTAAAAAAGAAAATCCAGCTCATAGATAGAACAGATTGGTGGTTACCAGAGACGGGGGGTGGGAGGTGGGAGAAATGGGTGAATTATGTTTGTTTTTGTTTTAAATAAATTGAATTTAAAAAAAAAGAGAGAGAGAGACACCAGAGGACTCTGCCCTGCTCCGTGTGCACGCACTGAGAAAAGGCCGTGTGAGGACAGGGTGAGAAGGCTGCTGTCTGGAAGCCAGAAAGAGAGTCCTCTACCCGAAATCAAACTGGCTGGAACCTTGATCTTGGCCTTCCAGCCTCCGGTGCTGTGAGAAAATAAGTGTCTGCTGTTTAAGCCTCTGGTCTGTGGCATTTTGTTATAGCAGCCCCAGGGACTGAGACAGCTGGGGTGGGCTGTCAGCTGTATTGCAGGGGTGTGCAGGCCAGCTCTCACTCAGGAGGAAGGACGTGACCAAAGCCTTGAGAGAGGGAGGAAGAAGCCTGCAGCCGTCTGTGGAAACAGGCAGGCCCAGCTCGAAGGGAAGCCTGCCTGGGCAGGAGCAGCCAGAGGGTCCCTGGCCTGGCAAGAAGGAGGTGTGGCGGCATGGCACGGGCAGGGGAGGGGTGGGAGGGGAGGTCAGCAAGTAGATGGCCTCCCAGCCACATCAGGGCTTGCACTGTCACTGGGGTGAGATGGGAATCTGTGAAGGGCTGTGAGCAGAGAGGGGACATCTGATGATGATTTAAAAGGTACCCCTGTCATAGCACCACTATTCCCAATAGTTAAAACATGGAGGCAACCCAAGTGTCCACCTACAGATGAGTGGAGAAGCAAAACGTGCTCCATCTACACAATGGAATGTTATTCAGCCTTAAAAAGGAAGGAAATTCTGACACAGGTTACAATATTGTTGAAGCTTGAGGACATCATGCTAAGTGAAATGAGCCAGACACAAAAGGACAAGTACTTTATGATCTCACTCACAGTTGAAACTTGACGCCGTCTTTGCCTCCTCCCTTTCTCTCACATCCTGTGTCCATCAGTGACTCCCATGGACTCAACCTCCCCACCTTGGTTCCCCCTTCTGGGAAGATGAATGCAGGAGTGAGTCAAATTCCTAGAGACAGGAAGTAGAATGGTGGGTGCCAGGCTCTGGGGGAGGGGATGGGGAGTCAATTTGCTGAGGACACAGATTCTCTGGGGAAATGAAAAATTGTGGAGATGGGTGGTGGTGATGCTGCACAACCATGTGAATATCCCTAATGCCACTGAATTGCACTAAAAGTGGTTAAAATGGTATATTTTATGTCATGTTTATTTTACCACAATAAAAAGAAGTTATAAGGAAAGGTCCTTCTGGTTGTCTTATGGAGACTGGACCACAAGGGGGCGGACAACAGGGAGACAGCCATGTGACTCAAGAGTCCAGGTGAGGGGCAGTGTGGACCAGGGTTAGCAGGGCACGGGGAGGAGAGACGGAGTCTGGTGGCTCTGAGCGTGGGCAGGACAGCATTTCTAGAAGGACTGTAGTAGGTTTGGTCTAAGATGCAAGGATGCACTGCCCTCACCTGGGATGGGGAAGGCTGTGGAGAGAGCTGGTGAGCAGAAGGAGGGTGAAAGCAGATGGGTTTCCGGCCAGCTCACGTTGAGAAGTCTCTTCTCCAGGTGGAGACGTCCAGGGGGCAGCTGGACGTGGGAACCACATGGCTGGTTTTGCAGCCACGACTGGATTCAGTCACAAAGGACAGGGTGTAGGTGAAGAAAAGGCCCAAGGACACGGCCTTGGGGTGAGGATATGAAGAGATGGGGGGCAAAGGACTGCCCAGCAGCCCCCGGAGGAGGGAGGCAAAGATGGAGCGCAGAGGGGAGGGGACCACGGGCCGCTGATGGCCACCTGGTGAGGGCTGAAGACTGGTCCTTGGATTCTGCAGATGGGTCGGAGCAGCGCGAGGACGCAGGCCGGACAGGAGTGGGCTAAGAGAGAAAGGAGGAGAAACTGGACAGCCAGGAGAGGCGTTAGGGGGGGGAGGCGAGCGACTCAGGAGGTTTGTTTTGTTTGGCTACAGAAGAAATCACAGGAAGGGAAAGGCCCAGTGGAGGAGATTCCGGTGCCCTTGGAGAGGCGAAGGAGGAGGCCGGCTGGGGCGACGGGACACCAGCGCTGGGGCGCCGGCGGTGGAGCAGGAGCACGTGCCACCCCCGCACTCAGGACCCCGCAGCCCCGAGGGCCGCTCGAGGCTCCGCCCCCGACATCCTGCGGCCCCTTAGGGGCCGCGCGGTCCCCTGGGTAGGGGCGCACGGTCACGGTGAGGATGCGGCCAGGGTGTCGACGTGTGTGCCCGGCACGGATAGTTAGGCTGGACCATGGGGTGAAATGAGCCTGAAGGAGAGGATCCCAGGGTGCGGGGAGAGCTGGAGAAGGTGCGCGAGGACGGACCCAGGGTGCCGAAAGGGCGCGAGCCAGGTGCTACGCGGACACTGGGGCCGCAGCGGACCAGCGACCCCTCCCTGTTAAACAGGACGCGCTTGACGAGTCTGCCGCGGTGCCAGGAAAAGCGCGGTTCCGCAGCACCGCCGCCCGAGGTCTAGCCCGAGCCTTGCTTCTGGGGTAGGCTAGCTCCCTAGAGGAAAACCTGTGCCGAATGGCGTCCTCGAGGAGCGCGTCCCACCCGGTGGCGATGACCGCGAGACCCGGGAGAGGGACTCCGGATGGAGGAGGAAGGCTGCCCGCAGTCTCCAGCCCCGGGGCTGCAGCGCGACCCTGTCCGGGAGAGCCCGAGCCTGGGCGCTCGGCCCGGGGAGGGGGAGGCAACGGCGGCCACGAGCACTGCCCTTCCCCTGGGTCAGGAAGCCCGCGTCCGGCCAGGGCCGCCGACGTCCCCATCGCGTGCCAGGACGACAACTGACCCAAGGCCCGGGGGTGGGGGCAGAGGACCTCTAGGCTCGGCGCCGCCTACCAGGAAAGGGGCCGGCGCTGCTGCCGGGGCTGCTGGGGGGCTCCGGCGCTCACGCGGCCGGACGCGGGCCGCGCCTGTGGACGCCATCCCACCCAGAGGGCTCGACGGGGACCCGAAAACGCGCGCGTCGGGCGCCACACGAGGCTCCTTACTTCCCACCCCCCTGTGCATTCACGGGGGAGGAGAAGGGCACAGAGAGGCACGCGACCCCTCTGAGATTACCCGGGGGGGGGGGGGGGCGGGGACCGGGAAGGTCGGCAGGCTTCCCCCTGGCCCTCTCGTCCGAGGCTCCGGGGCGAGGCCGGGCCGCAGTGAGGACCGGAGAGGGTGGATGTCCCACCGGCCTACGGGCCTGGGTCACTCCTGGCCCGAATCTCTCCGGGGACATCAGACGCGAGTGGACCTCACCGGCCCGGGGGAAGCAGAGGCCGAGCATTTGCCTTCACTGTCCGCCCCCCCAGCCCCTCGCGTGCGTCGAGCCCCTCCCTCAGGATTGGCCCCAGGGACGCCCCAGTCCGCGGACAGCCAAGCTCCAGCAGCAGATTTCCCGCTTCCTCAGCTCTGCCCCCGCCGACGGTGGCTTTGGAGGTTCCTCCCAGACACCGCCTCCTCCAGGCAGCCCTCTTGACTCCATCACCTGTGGACGCCTCCATCCCCGGAGGCCGCCAGGGCTGGGCACGCGGAATCCTGGAGCCACCTTGGTCCCTTTAAACTAGCGGCTCGCGCAGTCTCGGAGTTTCCATGACGACGACGTCAGATGGGGGACCCGGGCGGGGTCGGGTCGGTGCGCATGCGCGGTGCGCGCCGGACGCAGCAAGTCTTCCCGAGTCGCCCGCCCTGCTGTCGCGGGGTCCCTGAACCGCGGTAAGGGCCAGTGGGGGCTCGCGGGCCCGGGGTCGGGGCTTGCTGGGCGCTGGGCCGGGTAGAAGATCTTGGGCCCGAGGGGTCGGCATCGGGGATGGGGTGGGGGTTCGTGGGCCCGAGGGGCCAGGGGGTGGGCCCCGGGGTTGGGGGGCTCGCGGGCCCGGGGGATCGAGGGGGTGGGGCCGGGAGCGGAGTGAGGGTTTGCCGGGCGCGGGGGGCGGAGTGGGGGGCACGGAGGAGGGTGCAGGGGCCGGTGCTTCTGACCCCTCTCTCCCGCTGCAGGGCGGCCCCGGGCTCCCTCGGCTCGGCCATGGCCCCCCCGCCGCCGTGCAGGCCCCCGACGTCGGCGCCGCGGCTGCTGCTGCTACTACTGAGCTTCGCGCTGCTGGGCGCCCAGGTCCGCCCCGAGCCCGCCGCCGGGAGCGCAGTCCCCGCGCAGAGTACGTGCCGTGCGGGTGGGGGGGTCCCCGCGAGGTCCTGACCCCCACCGGGGGCGCGCGGGAGGGGGCGCGCGGGAGGACCGCGCCCGGTCTTTGTTCCCAGGGGCGGTCCCTGCGCCCCGCCCGCCTCCCGGCTCGAGGCCGCCCCTAGGTGGAGGTGGGGGCCGGCAGAGGCCGCTGCTTGGGCGGGACTGGGCTGGGGCGCACCCACTCCGCCCTGACCCACGCCCCCGCAGGCCGCCCGTGCGTGGACTGCCACGCCTTCGAGTTCATGCAGCGCGCCCTGCAGGACCTGCGGAAGACGGCCTACAGCCTGGACGCGCGGGTGAGCCCCTTGGCCCGGCGGGTGATGGCCGGGCTCCTTGGCTCAGAACCGCTGAGGGAGTGGAGGGTGGGAAGGAGTAGGGGAGACGAGGCCCTGAGGGCAGCAGAGTCACCTGCATTCAAAGTGGGGGGGTCATGACAGAGTCAGGTGCTCACTCGGAGAGTCTCAGGAGCAGGCGGAGACAGGACTGCCAGTGGGTTTGGGGGGAAGCCAGGAGATGGCCCTCGGGAGCTGTGAGCGGGGGCAGCTGTGCAGCGCCCTCATGGCCCCTTGTTGCTTTGCAGACGGAGACCCTCCTGCTGCAGGCCGAGCGCCGGGCCCTGTGTGCCTGCTGGCCGGCTGGGCGCTGAGGACCCTCAGCCGGTGCTGTTCTCTCATCAATAAACACCTGGCCCAGCGTGCCTGTGTCCTGTCTCTGTGCTCTGGCCCCCAGAGCCCACCTGTGTCCCACCCTGAAGTCCTTGGTTGGGCCCCTCTCTGAGCCTCGTTTCCCCAGCTGTTCCATGTGAGCTGAGTCCCTCTTGGCGCCTGTCCCACACCAGCAGCAGTACTGAGTAGAGACGCATGTCTGGCCACGTGTGGCCTTGTACCCAGACACAACGTGTGGTCACAGCGAGTCCACCTTTGAGGGACCTGCTCTCCTGCCTACCTGCCCTCGTTTTGAAGCCAGAGGAGTCTAGACTCTGGCCTGGTCCCCGGGAGCAGCTGTCCCAGCAGTGAGCCTCACAAGACTCCTATGGACCGCAGTGGGGACAGGTGTTGTCAGGGACTCCCAGGAGGCCCAGCTGGTGGTCAAGGAGCCTGAGGCTGCAGGAGAGGGAGGGTAACTGGGCAGCGAGGGGAAGCTCCTCCAGGAAGGGAGGGCTGGGGCCTTCCCCACAGCTTCCACCCTTCCTGCTGGGTCCCCTCCTGCAGCCCCCAGCCTGGCTCCTGGACACTGGGGACTCCTGGCTAGAGATCTCGGCCTGAACACAGGTGTCACACCCATGGCCAACAGGCTCACACTCACATCCACACGCCTGTGTGCACAGTGCCAGGTGGGAGGCCTCCAGGTGAAGCGAGTTCTCCCTCCCTCCCTCCAGTCATTTTGTCAATGTTTTTTACTGTCACAGCAATGCTTTGAAACACCCTGGAGCAGAGTAGGAGCACCCGGGAGCACAGCAGAGCATAGTGACTGCTGTGGGACACGTGGTCTCTCTGGAGCTTTAGTTTCCTGGTAGTGGCCACCTCTGCACAACATGACCCCCTGTGCTGCTGCCTAGGATGGGAGAGCTGGGCATTCCTGGTTCACTGCCCGAGAGGATAGTGAGCTTTAGCTCCTCAGTCCCTGCCCCCCGGCTGTCACCTCGTCATTGCCTGTCTTTGTGCCACATGTGCACACGTGTCTACTCAGACCCTCACTCCTGCCGTGAGCTCAGCAGGACCTGCCCTGCCCTGCCCCCACCCCACTGGCCTCCAGCCCTTGACCTGTCCTGTTGTCAGTGCTTTTCTGTCCAGAAGCCTCTGACACGCAGGTGCCAATCTAGGTGTCAGGACCAAGTGAACAAACCAGAGTCCCACCTTGGCTGTGGAGGGAGGTCGAGCGAGAGTCTGGTGGTGATGATGCCCCTGAGCTCTAACGCAAGCCAGAAGGAGACAGGGGCGCTGAAGCCACGGCCAGCCTAGGCTGGCCCTTGAGCCTGGGTATGAGTGGGGTGCAATGGCAGGGACCAGTATCCTTCTGTCCTGGGGCCCCCAGAAAGGAGCAGAGGGGTGGCAGAGGCAGGTGCCTTCCCTGTAGGGCAGCCCAGACAGGCCACGTCCTGTTGGTTGACCTCAGTCACGTGGATATTCTTGGTTGCAAAGGAGGCAGAGGTGTAGCCTGGGCTCTCAGCTGAGGTTGCCAGGTAGAGATGCAGGACCAACAAATACTTTTTCGTATAAAAAGTACAAGTCCTTTGGTATAAGTTATGTGCCATGCAGTATTTGGAACATATTTGTACTAAAAGTTATTTGTTGTTTATCCAACACTTAAATTTAACTGGGCATCCTGTATTTTGTGGGCAGCCATAAACCCTGGCGCAAATTGGAGTTTCTGTTCCTATAAAATATGGATACAGCAATCAGCGCTTCTCATAGAAAGCTGCTCAGGGGAGGTGCCCTTTGGGAGGAAGAAGCTGGGCAGATGGGGTGTGGAGCCACGGGCAGAGGGGCCAGGAGGCTGCTGTGCCTGGTCTGTCAGGCTAGTGGTATCACAGCTGCAGGGGGTCAGGAGGGGATCAGGAGGCAGTGGGGACAGTGTGATGGAGGGGCCTCTTGGGGAGCCTTGGGGAGATTGAGCAAGCAGGGGTGCGGTTTGACATCTGGACAGGGCGCTTCTGGGTGATAACTGAAAATGGCAAGGACAGAATCGGGGCCTGTGAGGAGAATCAGAGCTGAAGAGGAGAGGCCGGGCTGGGTGATGGCGGCAGTGGCAGCGTGAGAAGCAGGTGGGTTTGGTTGTGTTTGAAAGGAGAGCCAGAAGAGTGTGGAATTTGCCATTTGCAGGTGGGTTTTGAGAGAAGGGGGGAGTAGAGTTGGGGAGAAGGGGAAGGACGGTCAGCGCTGGCCATGCTAGGCTTCAGGTGTGCCCTCGATGCCTGAGCAGAGAGGTCCAGGGGCCAACGGGACAGAGAGACCTGGAAAAGGGGCTGGAGAGAGAGCCTTGTGGACTGAGTGTGAACAGAGAAGAGATGGGCCCTGAGAGGGCAGGGAGATGAGGGACCCTCGGAGGAGATGGGGCAGCCATGAGGCAGGAAGAGCACTGAGATGGGTGAGGGCTTTGGGAGGAAGAGAGGGGTCAGCATGGCACATGTTGCTGAGGTCAGGCAAGGCCCAAGACTGGACCGCTGGCCTTGGCAGCTCCGGTCATCGTGGACGTTGAGAAGAACAGGGTTATTTGGAGGCAAGGAAGACCTGAAGGGGAGTTTCGTGGGAGGAGCAGAGGTGGAGACAGTCAGCACAGACAACTCTTGCAAGGAGCTGAGCCTAACATGTAGTCAAGGCCAGTGACACTCAGGTCCTGTCCTGGAGCAGTGACCGTGCTTTCCTGCTTGTCTGTAGGCTGGTTCAGTCAAGAGCGTCTCTCAGGACTGTATGTAAATATGAACCTCAGCATGGCTAAGCAGTGAGCGGGGAATGCATTATCTTAGGACGGCTTTTGTTTTTCCTGGAGTTTGTTTGCCTTATTGTCCCCACATTGTCTGCCTTTATCACATCCTTACATTCTCCAGCAGTCAAGTCATTCCCCCCATGTTCCCTGCCAGGGCCTTGCTCTCCTGCTCCTGGCCCGCTGGGCAGTCCCACTGCCCATTGCCCACCCTTCACTATTCTAGTTTGGAGCCACTGTTTTCCAGATCCCATGTCATCTTCTCCCTGTTGCATGTCTTCAGGTGGCTTCCTAGAAAACAGTATGGTAAGCAAACTTTCTGAGCTGGCCTGTCTGAAAATATCTTTTGCTAGTACCTTCAGTCTATAACCCCTCCCGCCTCAGGGCCTTTGCATGTGCAGTTCCCTCTCCATGGAGTTACCCACTTGGCCTCCTCCACAACCCTCCTCACTCTTCAGCCCCTTATCCCCCCTAACTTTTCTTTGTCCCTAAGGGATAGTAGAGTGTAGAGCTCTGTTCTTAGTTTATTCCCTGCCCCCCACCCCCTGCTAGATGGTAAAGCCCCAGGAGGGCAGGGCTTTATTCTTTTCAGGGTCTGATAGAGGCTGGGCACTCACCGGACCTGTGTGGAAGAGAAGGATGGGTGGTGGGTCATGGACTCTGGGTGGGGCGGTGAGCAGCTTTGGTCCATCAGCCTCAGGTGCCGGCAGCGGGTGGCTGTCAGAGCTTCATTCCCTTCCCGCCCTCTGGAAGCTCTGGGGACCGAAAGTCCGCTGGACAGGTGTTAATGAAGAGCCCAGTCCTTTAGCTTGGGGAAGTGACCATTCCTTCGTCGTTTCCTCCCCTTCCTTTTCTCTCTGTGGAGCTCCTGTTAGTTGCGCCAGGGGCCTTCTGCTCGGGTCCTCTGGTTTTTTATGTTTTCTCCCCATCTCCGGGCCTTTGGTTCACTTCCTGCAGACCATTCTCCTTCCTGCAGCGCTCCCACCCACCCACCTCTGTCGTCCTGCCCCGTCCCCTTCCCAGGCCCCCTCTAGTTGTGACCAACTGGCGAGGCTTCGTGCTCACAGCCCCCTACCCTGGTCCTGAGAGGGGACGCGTCTGTCGGCCCCCGCCCCGCGCGGCCTGCCGGTCCCTTCTTCGCCTGGGGTCCTGGCGCTGTTCTGCTAACGAGCCGTCCTGTGTTGGGCGCCCTGTCCCCGCACCGCGCGCCGGAGGCCCAGGGCGCCCTCCGCGCTCCGCCTCTGGATCTGGGCGGGGGTCTCTCCGCTGCGCGCGCCCCACCTCACGTGGGACCGGCGGAGCTCTGGCGGTGCTCGGGAATCTCGGGGTGGCCGGGTAGCCAAGGGGTCTCTGGTGGGGAGGGGACTCCAGCAGCAGAAGCCAGAGGAGTGGGCGCGATTTCGCGGGCATGAGGGAGTCGCGGGATGGCGGCAGCCCCCCGGTGCAGGCACAGGGACAACAGACCGACTCTGACTTCGCTGAGCCTCGGTTTTCTCGTCTGTAAAATGGGCTCCTGACAGAGGACCCGCTTCCTGGCGCAGCCTCCCTGCGGCGGGCGTGGCGCCCCAAGTAGCCCAGGAGGAAACTGAGGCTTGGCACGGGCCTGGGGCGGCCCTGTTGCCTGCGGGGTCTTCCCCTTGCAGGCCACCCACACTCCAAGCTTGTTAAAGCCCCGGTCCTGACGTCTCCAAGACCTTCCAAATGGCTATCCCTGGGGTCCAGCCCTGTCCCTTCCAAACTGAGTCTGGCTGCCCCCTCCCCACCTCGGCCTGGCACTCTCCAGGTCCCTCTGGATCAGGGGGCTGGAGAGCTAGGCTAGCCAGGCCATCAAGACCCCAGGGGCTTTCAGGGACTTGTGTGGGCTGAAGGGTGAGGTCAGGCCACACGCGTCTGCAGAACCCAGGGGGCCCATGGAGGTAATGCTGAGTGCGAACCCCAGGCCCTCCCTCCATCCTGGGGCCTGGCTGCTGGGGGCTGGAGGAGAGCTCAGGGTCTGGGGGTGAGGTGGAGTGGGTAGTAACCAGCAGAGGCTGTGATCTCATAGAGCTGGGCCACTCTGCTCTGAGGGGCTCCTTCACACCCAAGTCTGGGGTCAGAGGTCGGGGATCTGGACACTGCCCAGGCGCTCCTGGACATTGGACCCGGTCCTCCCCTTTCCTGGCCCCCATCACATAGCCTGATAGAGAGTTCCCCAGATCGCTGGATCTGGCCTCAAGGCACACATTCACAGCCCACACTGCCCTTTCTCTGAAGCCCCTTGACTCCTCCAAACATACCAGCCCCCTCGCACTCCTGGTTTTCTCTGCCTGGACCCCTCACAGGCTGTTGACTTTGCTGGGACACTCCTGCCATCCACCTGGCCAACCGCAGGACCTCGGAATCTGGTCCCTTGTGGCTGGGCAGGGGCCTCTGGCAGTGCTCGGCAGCACACCGAGGGGACTCTGAACCGATTTGTGAGTTCCTCTGAGATTTTTCATCGTTCCACTTTGCTCTCCTGGAAGGTCACAGGCCAGCCCGGGACAAATCCTGGTATCTCGGAAACATGGTGTGGGGGTGACTTCCCATCTTGGCTGTCCCTCTGCCAACGGCCCTTGTGCTGAGCTGTGGTCCAGGTAAGCTCCTGAGTCCGGGGGCCCCCCTTTCCACACTCCACCTGTGACCCTTCCGGCGACTCTGGCCATAGGGTAGTCCCCTTCCTGGCCTCTAGGTGACCATAGCCACTTCTCTGGGCCCCAACGCAGGCTGAGGGTCCTCAGGTCTGGTCCCCTAGGCCTCGTCCCCACCCGCGCGGGTGTGATGAACTCAGCTCTAGGCTGCCCCGCGGGGTCACCCGCAGGGAATGCTGGGCGACGCGGGGAAGGGAATGCAGAGCCGCTGGGGTTTGCGCTAGTAAAGTGCTGGGGGCGGGGTCTGGGACTACCTGTCCTCCCCAACCCCACCCTCACCCGCCGCCCCAGGCCAGCAGCGTCGTTAGGTCGGGCTTTTGGGGACCGGGAGAACCTGGTGAGAGCCCCCACTGCACCTGCACCGACATCATGGGGCGCATGCGCGGGCCGCGGAAGGCGGGGGCCGAGCCCGGAGGGGTCCTGCGGGCCCCACAGCCCCGGGTGCCCACTGCCGGGGTCCAGTGTCGTACCGGTGGCGGGGCGTGGGGGTGCTGCGCCGCACTGGGACGCGCCGGGCTGCGGACAACGTGGGCATCAGACCCTGCTCCGACCGCTTCTCCGCGCCTCCAGCTGGTGCGGCCCCGGGCGCAGGTTCCCAGGGGCGCCGGGCGGGGAAGCCGGGGCGCCCCCTCCCCGGAGCCCCGGCCTGGAGCAGCGTTCAGACAAAGAGCGGGAGATGGAGATGGAGATGCTTCCGTGACTGCGCCCGGCGGCTGAAGAGGACGACGGAGCGCTGCGGGCTCCGGTGGCCCGGCCCCAGGTCCTGGCGCTCCCAGGCCCGCGCTGAGCGGCGGCGGCGCCGGGGCGCAGGGTCTCGGCAGGAGGCGACCTGCCCGGAGCCCCACGGAGCGCCCCATCCAGGCTAGGAACCCCGCCCGCGCTCGTTGGTCCCCAGCTACCTCGCGGGTCTCGGCCGCTTCGTCGCGCCCCTGGCCGCCCTCGCTGCCCCCTCCCGGACGCACTCCCGCTGGCCGCGGCGCAGCGCCCAAGTGTGCCATCGGGCGGGCGCGGAGGCGGCGTCTGCTCCCACCTCCGAGATCACATGGTGACCCTCGGCAGCCAATGCAGTGGACGCTAGGACCCTGCGGGACCCCGGGCGCCGCGACTGCACCGGCGCCGCTGCATTATAAATACTTCTCCAAAATGCGGCGCAGCTCCCTGCGCGCGCCCCGGCCGCCCGCCGCCTCCGCCCCGCGCCCCTGAGCCGCCGCCACCGCCGCCGCCGCCGCCGCCGCCGCCGCGGGTCCGAGGGCGCCGCGCCCTTGCCCTGGGCCCGGGCTGTGCCCGCCCGCAGCCCGGCCTGCGTCCCCGCGCTGCGCCGCCTGGCCGGGTGCATGCATTGTGGGCCTCCCGACATGGTCTGCGAGACGAAGATCGTGGCCGCCGAGGACCATGAGGCGCTGCCGGGGGCCAAGAAGGACGCGTTGCTCGCCGCCGCCATGTGGCCCCCGCTGCCCGCCGCGCCCGGGCCGGCTGCCGCGCCCGCTGCGCCCCCGCCGGCGCCGGGCCCCCAGCCCCGCGGCGGTGCGGGGGGCGCGGGGCAGCCGGAGGGGCGCGGCGTGTACATCCGCGAGTTCCGCCCGGCCGAGCAGGAGGCAGCGCGCCGCATCTTCTACGACGGCATCATGGAGCGCATCCCCAATACGGCCTTCCGCGGCCTGCGGCATCACCCGCGCACGCAACTGCTCTACGCCCTGCTGGCCGGTCAGTGCGCGGGGACCCCCGGGGGACAGCGGGTTCGGGGCCGTGGCCGAGCCGGGCGCAGCCCGCGGGCCCCGCCGCGCTCTGCCTGCCGCAGTCCGCTCCCGCCGGGCCCCTCTGGGGACACAATCACAGGACTCCCTCCGCCCCGCTAGTCCCCACTTCGGGGACCGAGCCGAAGCTGCGCTCCTGTCCCTGCCTGGGACTCAGCCTGGGAGGGAAGCAGACCCCTACATGCTCCCTCGCACGGGCACAGACACGCACCCGCGCGCACCTGCTTTCTGCGGCGGCCCAGGGCGAGGTGGCCACCAGCGGTGGGGCCGGCCCGGGCTCCCAGCCAAGGCGCGCCGGACGGGGGCGTGGGAAGGAGCGTAGGCCCAGCGCGGGCCGAGGGCAGGGGCTGCGGGCGGGGGAGAACCGGGGTCTCCACCTGCGTCCCCACTCTGGCCGGCCACCCCCCCACCCCCCCCCGCTCCGGTCCCCTCCCAGGTCATCCCCGGTGGGGGCGGGGTGACGGCAGGTAGCGCCCGCTGCTGCGGCTCCGCGCCTGGCGCGTGTAACTATATATAATCTGCGGGGCGGGGGAGGCTGCCTCGCCGGCTCCAAGTGCTAATTTATGAGGGGAAGACAGCCAGCTCCCAGGGTGCCGGGGAGGGTGTGCACCGAGGAGGCAGAGCAAGGGGGCGCGAGGGGGGCAGTTGGCCCTCCTGGTGGGCAGGCCCCTCAGGAACTTTGAGCTCCCCCTGACCCAAGCTCTACCGGCAGAGGGTGGCTCTCCCCATTTTACAGAATAGGAGCTTGAGGCTGGCGGGGCGCTGCGACTCTCCCAAGGTCACGCAGAAGAGGCGACTTTCACTGCAGGCGCGTCTGCCTCCTGGCAGCTTAGATGGGGCTGGAAGCAATCTCGGGGCTCCCTCCCCGGTCCCTGTCCTCACAACACCCAGAAGCTGGCCCCCCGGGAGGGCTTTTGGCCCGGGTCCCCCATTGGAAGGTGGGGCTCCCCACTTCTCAAGGGTGGGACGGCCTCCAGGGGCCTGGACAGGCAGCTCCTTGGCTCCCACCAGGCTAGAGTGGGCAAGGGTGTGCAAAAAGCCACTTCCCCAGCTCGGGGAGGACCACATAGGTGGTGGACATGGACCATCCCCCAGGAGCCCTGCTTGGGGCTGCTCCCACCAGCCATTGAGGGTAGCTGTCCAGAGGCCACTGTTGTGCTCAGGATGTTGAGAAATCCTATGATGTCAGGCTATAAAGGTGGCGTGTCCTTGGGGGAGAAAGTTTGGTGATAGGGAGAGTAGGAAAGAGCAGCTAGGATGACCCACTGCTCCTCCAGAGGAAACAGTCATGGCGTGTTTGGCATGGTTTCTCTGCCGACGTCCCTAACTGGCTTATTTACCAGGGGGCCTGCAGCAGTGTGTGGCTCGGCGTGGCCGCTCTGCCAGCTGTTCTGCCAGTGTAAGGGGGGGGCCTGGGCCCATCTCCCCAACCCGGAGTCCGGCCCCCCATGGGTCTCCCAGCGCCCCACCCCGCTGCCGCTCATGGTGCCGCACCTCTCCCTGCAGTGCTCTGCTTTGCCCTGACCCGCTCACTGCTGCTGACGTGCCTGGTGCCGGCCGGGCTGCTGGGCCTGCGCTATTACTACAGCCGGAAGGTGGTCCTTGCCTACCTAGACTGCGCACTGCACACGGACATGGCTGACATCGAGCAGTACTACATGAAGCCCCCAGGTGAGTCCCCAGGGTCTCCAGCCTCCCCTTCTCCCCTCCCTTTGCCCCTTCTGCCCTCTCCCCCAGCCTCCTTCTCCTGGCAGAGCTGCCCTCACCCCAGCAACATCAGGGCAGGCCTGGGGCGAAGGCCAGGTACGAGTGGGCCTGGCTGTAGTGCCTCCATGATGTGAGCCTTATGGGTGACTGAGGGCTCTGGCCAAGGGTTGGGGGTACAGTGGGGTGGCAGGGGCTATGGGAGGCAGGGCTAGGTCCTTGGTGCTGAACCAAGGTCCTTGAGTGTCCACAGAGGCCTGCCTGGCTCTGGGCCTCTGTCCTGTATCCTCTGAGGGCAGAGTGCTGACTGACTTGAGTTGGCCCAGGGCCATGGTGTCCTGGCCTTGCTCTTCATGCTGCCAGGTGCCCTTTCCCTGGTGCTTATTGAGGAGGATGGGGGTCTTTCTTACCTCTTATTGGTCCTGCCTGGTGTGCCTTGCTGGACTCTGAGCTGGCCTGCAGTGCCAGGGCCCTCGTGGAGGGGAGCGTGTATGGCAGGGGCAGAGGACCCCATGGCAGGGAGAGGCCCCGGGGAAGGGCAGAGGTCACTCTGGGGAGATGAGGACCCTGGGAAAGCAGGGGTCTTGAGTCTTGGCCTCCACTTCTGGTCTCTGGGCCACTTACTGGGCCTGAGGGTCTCACTCCAACCTCCTGGCCTTCTGTAGAGGGAGGGGCTGGGACCTGATCTGGAGGAGCTTGCAGCCCCCTGGGGGCCGTTCTCTGTCCAGACTGGCCCTGAGGCAGGCTGGGTCCTGGGAGGCAGGGCCATAAGGTATCCCAGAGCCAGGGTGACCTGCCCTGGCACTGCCAGCTCTTGTGCCCACTGGCTCTGGCCGAGCTGGCTCATCTTGTGTTGACTGGTTCCGCCCCTGCCACTCCCTGGCTGACCTTGGGCACCTTTGGTTCTCCTTGACTCTTTCCCAATCCCACACAAAGCATCTTATCAGCCTCCATGGAGCCCTAGCTTCAGCCTGGCTCTGCTGGGATGGGAGGAGGTGCCTGGGTGAGACCAACCTGGCTGGCACCAAAGCCCAGGCTGCAGGAGCAGAAGGGGGCCCTGCCCCTGAGACATCTGGTGGGTCTGCAGGAACCTGTGGGAGCTGCCTGTACAATGGAGAAACTGAGGCCTGTGAAGGGGTGAGGCTCTCAGGACTGTCCTGACCTATGGTCTGGCCTTGGTGGGCCTGGCGGAGTGAGAGCCAGATTCCCTGGACGGTGGGCAGGCCAGCTGATGGAGGGGGACAGTGAGGGGCAGCGGGTACTCAGCACCACCCTCAGCCATTTCTGAGCTCTGGCCACATGCCAGGTTTCAGGGTATGGCAGTGAAGGAGACAGGAGACCCTCTTGCAGAGCTGATGGGTTGATGGGCATATCAGCAGACAAGACAGTGAGGGACCCCCCAGGGGTTGGGCAGAGGGGTGAGGAGTGTCTTCCAGGCAGGGGTCAGGTGCAGAACTTTTAATGGGGAGAGTTCGGCCACTCCAGGAGGGAGGCTAGGGTGGGAGGGGTGGTGGGAAGTGGTTGGTGGAGGACCTGGCAATGGAGGCTGGAGTGGCTGTGGGCGGGGTGTGTGCAGGCCAGTCTTCTTGGAGCGGCCACTCCCCCACTGGCCAGCCCCGGCCTCTTGTAGCCCCTGGGTCTTCAGTCACCAGAGGTGACCAGACTCTCCTTGTGGCCTGTGCCCTACAGGCCTCTCCCCTCCCATCTTCCTCCCCTCTCCCCGCCTTACCCCTCTGAGGCCTTCTCCCTCCTCCTCCTGCCCTGCGTGGGGCTGTGATTGGTCTGGGCTGTGCATGGGGATGGCTGGCCTGGCCACCGTTCTTCTCCTTCAACCAGGAGAAGCCAGGGTCGGTGGAGGGGTTTGGTGGTACCCATGGCCATCCCACTTTCTCCACTTGGATTTCTGAAGTGTTCTCCACATGGACCTTCCCCCGAGCCTGCTAGGGGCCCAGCCTCTTTATATCCTGACACAGGCAGGCTACAGGGCTCCCAGGTTAAACAGCCCCTGACCCAGAAGAGTGGAGGCCACAGGGTTGGCAGAGCCAGAGACCCTGAGACCCCCTGAAGCCTCCGGGCTTGTGGCTCACAAAGATGGCCCTGCTGCCCTAGTCTGTTCTCCCAGGACCCTCTCAGCCCCCATTTGTAGGGGTCCTTCTAAATGCTCCCTCATGGTACCTACCTCTTTCTAGCTCCATGGTGTGGACACGTGGGGACAAGTGTGATGGGCTCCAGGTGGCTGGGAGCCAGGGCAGGTCAGCTGCACTCATGGCCTGGTCATCTGTTGAAGTCTAGGCATTTGGTATGGGTGTAAGTGGGAAGGGGAGGGGCCCATTTGGCTGAAGCCTGACCAGCTCTTGCTTTCTGGGGAAGGGACTCTGGCCCCAGAGCCCTCCCCTGCCCAGCATCAGGCCTAGGGCCACTCCAGGGCTGCTGTGGGCAGCAGGCAGGTCAGGCCTGGCTGTCTCTGCTCAGAGGGCTCTGGAGGGGCAGCTGTGTCATGCAGCAGTGCCCGCAGCAGTGACCACCCTATTCCCCGCAGGCTCCTGCTTCTGGGTAGCTGTGCTGGACGGCAATGTTGTGGGCATCGTGGCGGCGCGGGCCCACGAGGCGGACAACACGGTGGAGCTGCTGCGTATGTCTGTGGACTCACGCTTCCGTGGCAAGGGCATCGCCAAAGCGCTGGGCCGCAAGGTGCTGGAGTTCGCTCTGGTGCACAACTACTCCGCGGTGGTTTTGGGCACGACGGCCGTCAAGGTGGCCGCCCACAAGCTCTACGAGTCTCTGGGCTTCAGACACATGGGCTCGAGTGACCACTACGTGCTGCCCGGCATGACCCTCTCGCTGGCCGAGCGCCTCTTCTTCCAGGTCCGCTACCACCGCTACCGCCTGCAGCTGCGTGAGGAGTGACCGCCACCTGCCTGCCAGCCTGCTACCCCGGCCACCCTGTCCGCCTGCGCCCGCCTGCCCGCCACCCGGGCCCGCTTTCAGACATTCACCTTGGCGTTTGTGTTGGGTTTTTCTTTTTTCAACATCACGTGGTTCTTTGGCTGGTTCTTGGGGGGTGTGGAGCTGTTGCTCATCTGTGACTCTTTGGGTGGGTCGGTTGTTTGCAGCCACGGCCCCTCGCCCTCCCCAGCCTGCTGGGGCCACGCCGTGAAGAGTGACAGCATGGACCACCACGTACCCACGCAGCTGCCCGGCCCGGCTCGAGGGGCCTTTTCTGGCCCACCACCATTGGGGCAGGCCCAATCTTGCCCACCAAGCACAGAACCTCTGCAACGAGGCCCTCGCCCAGCAGGCTCCTGGCCACCAGCCAGGCTGTGGCTCAGTCATTGGTCCCCAGGAGGGGTGGCCTGTTGGGCTGGCCAGCCACTGCCCTGTGGAGTGCCGAGCTGGCCGTGGGCCCCGCTTTGCTCTGTGCATGCTGAGGATGTGGCCTGGCTGCAGCATGCCGCATGCCCACAGCCTCCCGCCCTGCTGCCCTGTCTAGACTGGGCCCAGACTGGTGAGCGCCCCCGCCCCACCTCTGAGCCAGCCTCCGGTGACCCACCTGCTCTCTGGAGGGCTGGGCCATCCATGCTGCCCCTGGCTTCACCTAGTTCTGCTTTCCTTTGACATCGTGTCTCCTTTTTTTCCTCTTGGTCCCACCCCTCCCTGCCTGGGCTTTGCTGATTGGCGTCATCGCCCAGGTGTGGTTCCCATAGCAACCTGTTGCACAGCCGTGTCAGGCCCTTCAGGAGAGCAGGGTGGAGAGGCCGTCGTGGGGTTGCCTCTCCCCCAGCGCCAGCTAGATCATGGTGGCCTCTCCTAGACCTCCCTAAAAACCTTCCTGCCTCATAGCTGATGGGCTCTGCCCTGTGAATCTTACTAACCCAGGCCGCTGCCAACACCACCGAGCCCACAGCTTCTCCCAGCCTGAAACCGACCTATTTTTTGATAAGTTATTTAGACAGAATAGCACTCTGCATGACTTTAATTCTTGGGACAAAACGGTAGTTTATACCTTAATACACACACCTGTGTGGTCTAGAATATGCACTGTTTCTGGCCCGGTTTGGTGGAAGTGGGTGGCCGGGGGGGTGGAGGATTTCAGAGTTTGAAATCTGAAGGGAGACCCTGATTTAGCATAACTTCTCCCCAAAGAGCATGCCTGGTTTGAAAGGAGGCTCTGGGCCACTCTGTCCAGCCCTGACGTGCAGGACTGAGGGCAGGATGGGAGCAAATTCCCCACAGCCTCTGGGTGGAGGAGTTGGGGCCGCTGCCTTCGGGAGGAGCAAGTGGGTCTCATGGTCCCCTGTGGTTCAGGGGGCCAGCTGTGTTCCCAGCCTCTCTTTCCTGAGGTCAGAGACAGGGGCTATCGTGTGTGGGATGGCCTAGAGGGGGAGAGGAAGGTGGTGGCTGACCTGTCCAGCTGTAAGCCTGGACCCCGCTGTGG
This sequence comes from Equus przewalskii, assembly GCF_037783145.1. Classification (NCBI taxonomy): domain Eukaryota; kingdom Metazoa; phylum Chordata; class Mammalia; order Perissodactyla; family Equidae; genus Equus; species Equus przewalskii. The sequence continues at coordinate 118,154,953 of NC_091833.1, read as the reverse complement.
TGGCAGGAGGGGCATAAATGCCCACTGAGACCCCTTTATTTGGGGCTATGGAGGAGGGGAGAGTGGCAGGCATGGCATGCCACAGATCTCGGTCCCCATTCAGGACCACAGAGAGGACATTCTTAAAAAGGCGATTTGGAAATTAGCAAATGAGTGAAACAAGCCCAGGGCCCGAGGGGCCTTTTGTGCTGTCAGGATTTGAGATGTTTGCAGAACACTGTACAGACCCCTCTCCCCTGTACATTTCTCCCTGGTGGCGCCCGGTCCCTGCTTGGGAATGGGAGTTTTGTAGACTGTACAGAAATTGGCACCCTATTTTCTTGCAGCTCTCAGATTTTGTTAATCTGGATTATACAGACAGACGTAAAGTGTTTTAGCAAAATGGAAAACAGTTGTGCCTTTTTCCTCTTTCTGTTTGGTTTGGTTTCGGCTTGGGGGCGGACTTAGTTGGCATTGAGTGTGTTGGGGGCTGCAGCAGAGCTGAGGCCTGGCCAGATGGAAAGGGCTGGCAGGGGCCGTGCGGGGTCAGCATGGTCGGCCATATCCTGTCAGGGGGTAGCTCGGAGACGCCGCCAGCTTCCTTTGATCCTGTGCCTTTGGAGCCTCTGGTCTCTCATGTGGGGGCATGTGGGTGGGGGCTGCTGGAGCCCACTGAGGCCAGGTCAGAGCCTGGGGCTCTGGGATGGCAGCGTCTGGTTGACGACCAAAACGCTTCACTGGTGTTGCTCCAGGGCAGTGGTGTGGTCCTCTCCTGTCCTGCTAGCATCTGTCTGTCCACTCAAGACCTGTGGGCTGGGTGAGCTGCTGCGTCTTCCCCGGTCGGACAGCCTAGAGGCTGGCTGGACTCTCGACCTTTCTTTATTGCCTTTTTTTTGCTGCCAGGACTTGGGAGAGATGCCGGGAGGGGCACAGCAGGATGGCCATGTGTCCAGAACCCTGCTGCCCAGCTGCTGCCTGGCTGCTGAAGTAGGCAGAGGCATCTATGTGCCCACCAGGCTGGGCTGCGCAGCGCCCAGGAGTGGGCCCTCACCTGGCCTGTGTGTGGTTCGGCAGGCCCCTGAGGACCACTGCGGGCAGATCTCCCATTCTTTCCCTGGGCTGGAGGCTGGGCATGCTGGTTAGGGGGCTGCGGCTTCCCTCCAGCCTGGGAGCTAACTGCTCCGCAAACGTGCACTGAGATGTGAATTTTATACGTTTGTAGAAATTCTGATGTTACTTCTTCTACCTCTGTGAAGTGTCCTCCTAGGGTCCTGCTCAGTGATGTGTCTGGGCAGCTTCTCTGAGTTGGCCACCCGGGGCCCCCATGCCCTGCTGGCCTCCTGAGCCTCCCCCAGTGCCGCCTGGTAAGGCCCAGGGAAAGCCAGCCCTGGACCTGGCACCCGTGCTCAGGGGTCAGGGCTCCCAGGACTTGTCTTGTCTGTTTGGAAGTCTCTGTTTTGGAGCAGAAATCGGGAGGTGGAATGTTCCAGAATGTCTTCATTGGATGAGTCTGGAACACAGACCTGATGGGCAGCTCCAGGCAGTGAGATCTGGGCAGCTGAGGGCTCCTGTACCTCTGGACAGCCCAGTGCCACCAGGGTCCAGGCATGTAGCTGGTGGGCGTCCCTGGGGCAGCTCCCACCACTCAAGTGTGGGCTCTGCAGACAGCTGGCTCCTGAGGGTGGGTGGCCAGTGTGGGTGGTCTGCATGTGCTGAGGCCAGCCGTGGCCTGGCCCTGGGAAGGGCCATGTCCAGCCTGGCCTCCCACTGCTGCCCTTGGTTGAAGGGGGCTGAGGGATGGGGCCAGCCTACCCTGAGGAGGTGGGGAACTGGGCCTGCAAGAAGGCTTGGGCTGGGAGGCCCTACAGACAGCTGGCCTGAGGCCTTGAGGTCCTTGGACAGGCCCCACCTTGCTCTGGGCATCCTTCCTCAGAGAAGGCCCTTAGAGGGGACAGGGGGCATGCTCCTCAGATGGCTTCCTCGGGTGGCTGGCAAGTGCTTGGGGGGCTCTCTGGGCCGGAGGGCCTGGCTCTCCTGGGAGGCACGTGAGCAATGTGAGTGCTTGTCCCTGCCTGCCAGGGGCAGGCTGGCTTCCGCGGCCCCTAACCCTGGCCCTTGCTATGCTGGGGCCAGGTGGGGGCCTGGGCGGCACGCATGGGGCCACCTTCCTGTCAGTGTCCATGGCTGGACAGTAGCCCCCAAGCCCTGGGAGCCCCCACCTCTCCCTGGCCAGGCAGGTGGTGTTGCTGCTGTGTCCTGTGTTACCTGCTGCTCCTGTGTCTGTTTGAAGCCACTTCTGTGAATCACTTTTGGCCACAGGCCTGTGTTCCTGTCCTAGTGGTCCTATGGCTGAGGCTTTTAGGGTTTGAGTTCTGGGCAGACCCTGGAATATGTTTGCTCCTTGGTGCCAGCGATGTGCTTCCAGCGGTGGTGTGAGGTCCACTGGCAAGTGGGCGGCCCAGGGCCTGGGGTGGAAGAGGGTGAGCCCTGACCTACCATTGTCGGATGTATTTTTTTTTTTACAGCAATAATTAGCCATTTTGAAGAAGGGGTGTGCCTGTGTGTGTGCGCATGCACATGTGTGCGCCTGTATGTGCATGTGTGTGTGCGTGTGTGCCTGTGCTGTGTGTGTGTGTGCACACTCGTGTGGTGACAGGGAGGGAACCTGGTGGCCAAAGGCCTCCTGCTCCAGCCGTGGAAGGGGAGGCCAGGAGGTGCTTGGCAGGGACAGGCTGGCCCTAAGGCCTGTGCCCAGAAGCAGGGTCCTTGTGTAACCATGCCCCAGCTCTGCTGCTGTATGACTCTCCCTTCTCTGGGGCCTGCCCGGGGCCCAGCAGACCTTGAGCAGTGCTCCTTCCCCCTTGGAGAGGGTGCTGGATGGGCCTGCATGAAGGAGGGGGGGCGACCCAGGATGAGCCTTTGCCTGGATCTCAGCGTGTGGGAAGGGTGGCAGGGGTGGTGACACTCAGCCACACTGGCTGAGATTAGATTTGGTGACACGGAGTCACCTGGACCAGGCTGTCTGACCACAGCTGCATGGATGCCGTGTCTTTGGGAGAGCGGAACCCAGAGCATGCCATGGTGACTGGCTTCACTTACTGTGGTTTACTATTTATGAGCCCACGATTATGGTGACTGTCCTGAGACCCCAGGATGTGCCAAAAGAGCCCCAAGAGGGCCCGGAGGGGCAGCGGGCCAAGTTTCAGAGGAGACAGGCTTCAGGGCCAGGGGTGGGTAGGGGTCCCAGGCTTCCTGTGGGTGTGTGAGCAGCAGGAGGGGTGGGGAGCGGTGTGGTCCCTCCGCCTGCACGGCCTCCAATGCTGCTGTTTTTCAATAAAACCAGAGTTGACGGAACTGGGCTCCCGTGCTTTCTTGAGCTGTTTCCCGCCCAGTGCTGGGCCAGGAAGGGCTACTTTCCTGGAGACGCTGGGCTCCTCCTCCAGGAAGCTGGAGCAGGTGCCCAGGGTGACCTGTGGGGCTGAGAGGCCCCTGTCTCTGTGCTGGCAACCTCAGCCAGGCACCCCACTGCAGGCTGGGGTGTCCGCCCACCCGCTTCACACCTCCCAGGAGCAGTTTGGCTCTGAGGGGTGGTGAGAGGGTGACCTGGGAGGGGTGGTGGCAGCCTGGTGTCTGTAAGGAAGGGAGGACGGCATGGGGTGGGGGGTCCAGGCTGAGGAGCAGGGCAAGTTGGGGCTCAGGGACAGGCAGGTTCAGGGTGGACACAGCTCTTCGCAGTGAGCCTTCCTCTGGTCATGCTCCTTCCACCCTGGCCCAGCTCCCCTCATGGGAGGAACTGACCTTGGCAATTCCTTCCCCAAAGGCTCTGCCCCCTCAGCATCAGGAGGGCATCAGGTGAGCTCCCTTCTCTGGGAGCGTCTAGGATGAGACCAGTGTCAGTGGGTCTTGAAGCCTGAAGGCACCAGCACTGGGATGTGCCCACCCCGTGGTTGCTTCCCTGCGTGGCATAAATGCCCCCGGTGCCCAGGGAACACAGGCATGTTTGGAGTCAGCTCCTGAGGCCACTCGTTTGTTTTGAGTGAGATGTACCATGTGAAGCCTGGCAGTGGTTGTGCCTCTCAGGTGACACAGCATAAAAACAGGCTGCCAGAAGTGTGGCTACTCACATGCCACAGCACATGGACACAACACAGGCAGCTGGAGTGGAGGGGCCCAGCAGCAGTTCTGGGCCAGCTCTCCTGATTCTGGAATGGTCAGTCACACAGTGGTCAGGCCTGGCCATCCAGATCCTGCCCACCCCGTGAAACCAGTGACAATATCTTGAAGCCATGAGGAAAATGGGCCTGGGCCCAGTACACTGTGAAGACCCGCGTCACCCTGAAAAGATGATGCCATGTCCAGTGGGCTTTGTGAGGAGGCAGCGAGTAAAACCCTGTCACCATTCAAACAAGAGCAGCCATGGCACGTGCAAGAGGCAGTGCTTTTGCCCAGACCTGGAGCTGCATCTGGGCACCCATCAACATGTTCACCCCACCCTGGACAGGTGCCGCGGGACCCAGCACCCCACTTACAGGGTGGCACGTGGAGTCCAGACCCAGATAAGGAAGCAAGTGGGAGGGGCTGAAGCCCCTCAGGGTGCCAGGGAGGTCTGGAAATGGGACCCCAGGGCACATTCCCAGAGGCTGAGATAGAGGCAACAGAGCAGTGGTGCAGAGTGTGGGCCCGGGCTGTAATCTCACACAGCCTGCACGCTTACTAGCCGTGTGCACTTGTACACGGAGTGTCACCTCTCCATGCCCCACTGTGCAATGGGGGAGCATGTTGGTGCCTCTGTCACAGGCCACTGCGAGGCTCTTGGGGTGTACAGGCTGGGCCCTTCCCTTTGGCACTGGCAGGTCTGTGAGAATGGCTTTAAGAGTAGACTCTGGGGGTGGGGGCGGGGGAGCCAGTGCGTTCCCAGGGACTGGTCACCTGCCTGCAGGAGGCTTGTGGAGAGACGGCAGGGCCCAGGAGCATGTGACTCCGGAAGCCCTGACAGCCTGGCCAGGCCTCTTGGAGACTTGAGCACCCACGCACAGGCCCCTCTGGCCCCCCACAGGAGTCAGTTAGGAACACTCGCCCAATGCCTGCAGTGTGGTGTTCTCTCCAAGCCAGTGCCTGCCCCTGGGGAGGAAGGTGCATGCCCCACTGTGGGTTGCGGAAGGCTTACAGAGCCAGCAGGAAGGACTCCCCGAGGCCTCCAGGCTGCTGGCTGCTCCTCAGGCACTTTCTAGGTGGTGTGCAGCTGTCAACCTGGAGGCACCCACCCCTAGCTCCACGGGAGAAGGGCTGGGGGTGCCCGCTCTGGGCTGGGCTGGGCCACTCCCATTGGGGGCACTCAGCCCTGACTCTGATCAAGTGGCTGAGGGTTGTAGACATGGCATTTCCCACCCACGGGAACAATTCACTCGGACAGGGATGAGGACAGCTTTGCATAAGACATTTACTCCAGGGGATGACCCAGGGGGTGAATGTGGCCCTTGCCAGGGTCTGCTCTAGCCACAGAGCTGGTACAAAGTGCCGCTGACCTTGGGGAAGGCCACACAATGGGCTGGTGGAAACTAGTTCTCTCCTCCTGCTGTTGCCTGGGGCTACAGACAAAATGAAGGCGAAAAATGCACGCGCTGGGGGTAGGTGCTGACGAGGGGCCCTGCAGTGGCTAGGCGGTTGCTTGGAGACTCAGCAGGACGTGGGCTGGGCCGAGGGCCTGGGGCCTCCTGCAGAGGCACCAAGTGTCCCCACGAGCGGCCGGCACTCAGGCTCACCTTCAGGGGCACCTGCGGGTGGCAGCCAGAGGTGAGTACTAAGCCCGGGCCAGGCCTCCCTGGCCACCTTCCAGGCCCACACACAGGTGGACAAGGACTCACAGTGCACAGGCAGCCACTTGGCCAAAGACACGATTAGACACAGCCACAGCAACACTGCTGCGGACAGATGTACACTCATGCACACTGGCAGTAATAGGCAGACAGGCTCACACTGCATCCACCCCCGAGTTGTAACACCCCAACCTTGGCTGACCCACGTGGGCCTCTGTGCTAGTGAGCAGGCCTTGAGCAGGGGCTGGGCCAGGTAAGGTGCCTATCTGTGCTCACCACCTCCAGGACCTGCTCCCTGGGGGATCAGCTCTGAGAGATGCCAGGGGAGCTGGAGAGTCCTCCCCGGGACCCTGATCTTGAGTGGGCCCTTGCCCAAGGCCCTGGACCACGGCTTAACAGCTCCCTCTTGCCAGGGAGAGTGGAGGCCATCCATAGCTGCAAGCCCCTGCTACCGGTAGGCCCCCTGCCGCCGGCAGCCCCTGCCACCTGCAGGACTACTAGTGGGATAGGATGGGGCTTCCTGGGCTTCCAGGGACCGCAGGGCCCCCAGTGTCTCTGCCTGTTGCACGAGCAAGCATGGACTACCCTGGAACACAGGAATTCCCAACCCTGGTTGGACCCATGTGGGCACTCTTTCATCCGGCCAAGCTGCAGCCTGTAGGGCGAGGTGAGGGGTGCTGTGGGTGTGAAGTTAATGATGGGATTCGTGCCCTGACACCAGGGGCCCAGAACATGGCCACGGCACACTGAAGGGAAGAGCGAGGAGGGAGAGGAGAGCCTTACCCAGAAGAGTGGAGACCACCAAGGGAGGAGGCGAGAGCCAGCCCTTCCTAGGTGACTCCCAGGTGCCTGTTGGGCCAGAGCCCTCCTCCCAGGTGACAGGGAAGAGTGACAGAAATGTCTCCGACCCTGCTTGGGTGGTCTGCACAGGCTTCTGGGACTCCCACCTCCTCGTTATTCCTCCATCTTCCTTACCACCCTTGGGGAGCCTGGACCCAGAAGTCTTCCTGACAAGGACTTGGAGCCCCCTCCGAGAAATGACCAGCTAGGAGTGGGCCTGGGACCAGGATGGCATGCCCCGGGGTAGGTGGGAGCGGCACCGGGTGGAGGCTTGATGACACATCTCGCCAAGCCTTGAGGGGATACCTGGCCCAGCGTTCTCAGCCCCTGAGGACACCCACTGTGGCTTCTCACCAGGCAGATGGGCCACACCTTGTCATCCGGGGTAACTTTGCCCCTTGGCTGGGCAGGTGAGGGAGGGCAGCAGTCTGGGGGAGGCCCCTTTGGGAAGTGGACTCTCCTTTCCCACTTGGGCAGCTCTGGCTGTGAGTGTGCAGCTGGGGAGGCCTGACGAGGCTGAGTGTGACTGCCCAGCTCCCCACCCCTTCCCCCTCACCTGCAGCTGCAGCTCCAATGCCTGCACGTGCTGCAAGGACTCCATGGTTCCCCTGACTAGAGCTAGGACAAAGGGAAAAGAGAGGGGGGCAGGAGAACATCAGACCCCAGCCCTGCCCCGGCCCCACAGGCTCCCCAGTTGCTTCCCGAGTCCACACGGTCACCTGCGCTAGTTGGTCTGGCAGCTCCCACTGGCTACATCCACAGCACAGGCTTGAAGGGGCCTTAATTGCTCCAACCATGGGTCCCCAGGGGTGAGGAGAGCTCTTTAGGTCCCAGAGCAATGCTGTGGCCCCACCCACTCATTTTTCTGCTGCGGGCCAGCACTACTCAGCCTCAGGCTCAGCTTGCTGGTATGGGGCCTGGCCAGGCAGGGTGGGAGCAGGTGCCATGCCAGGGCCTCCAGCTCTCTGTCCAGAGGCTCTGGGGCTGAGAGGAGGGAGGAGCACGAGGCAACCCATGTTCCCTGCAAACTCCCTGTTCCAGGTAACAGTAAAGGCCCTAAGGGCAGCTCCATGGTGTTGGCACTTGGTCCCACCGTGGGGCCTGGGTCACCATGGGGCAGTGGGGCTTGGGCCCTGGGAAAGGGAGCAGTCCAGGTCAGGTGGGGTGGTCAGCTGGGTCAGTGTTTCTCAGTTTGCTCTGAACTCTTTTGCCTCTTTGATAAATGAATATTTCATCCCATCCTACTAAGTTATCTGACATTTCAGTACAAAGATTGCAACAAAAACACCCAAGGAATGGGGAGATGCTGCCTTGTTCTTTGTCCTCTGTGGCTCTAGGGTTAACTGGCCGATTCCCTGGGGCACTGGTCCCTGGGGTGCGGGAGCAAGGCCAGCAGCTCCCTGAGGCCCGCAGATCCTGACTCTGTGTCCTGGTTTCCTCCTCTGTGCTGTGCAGGGCTCTGGCAGTGGCAGGAGGAGCTGGTCACTGTAGTCACTGCCATAGGGCTGTCAGGGTGGCAGGTAGGCAGCACTGTCTGCAGCCCCTGTGGCCTGGCATGCACCTCGGGGAGCCTGCAGAGGGCCCTGGCCACCCTGCTGGGGCTAAGCTGGGTGTGCAGACAACGCCAGGTCCTCCTACGTGTGCCCTCCTCTGCGACAGACTGCATGAGTGACCCCAAGCAGCTGCTGCACAGAGGGACAGTGACTGTTGAGCTGAGCTGGCTCTCAGCCCAGGGGTCTCCCTGCAGGTCACCCTACCCTCCCTAGCCTCCAGCACACAGCCCATGAGGGCAGGGTTCCTGGTCCTGGGAGCTGCAGAGCCTTCAGCCTGGTGTCTGCCCCATGGGCCACTGGCAGGTGTGTCTTGACCACCCAGTCCTTCAGAGGTGGCCAGAGGCCCAGCTCAATACCTGGTTCACCTGTCCCGCAGTCCCTGGCAGTGTCATGGCCAGGTGGTGCCTCTACAGCTGCTGCCTGGCCTGAGGGCCCAAAGTCCTACAGGGAGCCACAGGGAGCATCCAGGGGCTGGCCTGGAGAACAGGGGAAATAGGCTGTCCCTAAGAAGGCTCCCTGCGGGTTTGGAACTTTTCCTTTCTTTTTTAAATCAACAGCCGAGCGCATGTCAGACCCATCAAATGGTTACACGGGGTGGGTTTGTTTTCACGCCCATTATCTCCAAACAATTTCAAGTGACACAGCCTGCCTATAGGATGGACTCCCCACTCAGGATGGAGTCCCCACTGTAGGATTGGGTCCCTGCTGTACGATGGGGTCCCCACTTAGGATGGAGATCCCACTTAGGAGAGAGTCCCTGCTATAGGATGGGGTCCCTGCTGTGGGATGGAGTCCTCGCTTAGGATGGGGTCCCCACTTAGGATGGAGTCCCCATTTAGGATGGGGTCTCCGCTTAGGATGGGGTCCCAGCTGTAGGACAGGGTCCCCACTTAGGACGCTGCTGTAGGATGGGGTCCCGCTCTAGGATGGATCCCCACTTAGGATGGGGTGCCCACTGTACAACAGGCTCCCACTTAGGATGGGGTCCCTGCTGTAGGATAGAGTCCTCACCATGGATGGGATCCCTACTTAGGAGAGAGTCTCTGCTTAGGATGGGGTCCCAGCTATAGGACCGGGTCCCCACTCGGGGATGGGGTCCCCACTGTAGGATGCAGTCCCTACTGAGGATGGGGTCCCCACTGTAGGATGGAGTCCCTGACACGGGGTGGGGGCCCCACTTAGGTTGGGGCCACCAGTAAGGATGGGGTCCCTGCTGTAGGATATGATCCCCACTGTAGGATGGGGTCTCCGCTGGAGGATGAGGTCCCCACTATAGGATGGGGTGGTGGGGTTAGGGGAGGGCTTGGTTAGTTGTTACATGGGAGCTGGTCCCAAGGCTGGCATCCAGCCCTAATGCCCAACTCTGCAATCTCTTCCCAATCCCCCACAGGCTCCTCCACCGACCTGGCAAGACAGGGAGGGGCACTACGGCTCCTGTTCTCACCAGCGAGGCCAGGGAGGCCAGAAGAGGGGTCCCCTCCTCCACCACTAGCGGTTGTGTTACGGGGAGAAGGTCCTGGTCCTCCCTGAAGGCTGAGTGGGGGATCAGGTGGTCGCTGTCTTTCAAGAACCCCCGAGGGCTGACTGCAACAGCCCTCAGAGAGGGCAGGGTGACCCAGGCTTGGAGTCCACACTGAGCTTGGGCATCAGCCATCTGAACCCCCCAACACCAACTCCCTTGTGGCTCCACAGCCAGGTCCCCACCAGCCTGGGAGGCCCTGATGCCCCCCATCTTTCCAGGGCCCCTTCCACTGAGGCCTGGCCCCACACTAAAGCACTGTGTATTCCCTGAGGGCTGCTGGCCAGGGCGCTGCCTGTCTACGCCTTTCAAGGGTCCCCAACCCAGGCTGGCCCCTCTGCCTGCCAGGGTCCAAGTGATACGCAGCACGAGGACAGAAGGAGCCTGTGAGCCCACTGTGGGCAGACGCCGGGCCAGACACAGGGGAGATGCTTTAACTATTCATGAAATAAAGGTGACTCTGTGCTACCCTGGGCTCACCTGAAAACTCAGGAACCTGTGAGTCTTCCACTTCAAACAGCAGCTCATCGTGAATTTGGGCGACCAACCTGGAAGACACGGAGGGGCAGGGAGTCACCCTGCGCTTCATGCCTTCTAGACACCGTGCTCTGTCTGCACAGCAAGGGGGGGCATCAGCCAGGGGGCACATTGGGGGAGTGTGGGGAGCTGGGGATGGTGCTGCCCCATCCTTCAAGGTTCTGGCACAGGGTGCCCGAGGGGATGTGGCTCAGTGGGGAATGGGAGGACCTGGCTGGGGACCTGCTGTCTGGGGTCACCCCAGCATCACCAGGACAGCCCCCAGGGAGGAGGGGGCACAGATTAGAAGTGGCTAGTGAGTGGAGGCAGAGGCCCAGAGCAAGGGGCCACGCAACCCCCTATCCCGTCCTGGCCTGGGGAACCTGACGAGGGCATAGTGGGGAGGAGCATTTTGTGTCTGGAAGTCTGAGCAGGAGTGGGAGAAGAGCCCCCTTGGACCGTTCTGGGCACGGGGCCCTGACATGGATTTAGGAGGAGGCTCTCCGCTGACCACTGGGTTTGGGCCTGCTGTGATGGGGGGTAGAGATGACTCTGGAATGTGAGGGCCTCTTGGGAAGCTGGGGGCACCCTCACTTTGAAAACTAGCTTAGGGGAAGGTGTTGGGAGGGACAATGCTCCAAAAGCAAATTAAAAATTTACTTTTGAAGTCAAAGAAACACTTAATAAAACTTGGAAAGTACATCAAAATTCTAAAGCGCAAAACAAAAACCTCCCCAGCTCCCCGTCCCCAACCCCAGACGCCACTTGGGACGTCCCACCAGGACTCGACAAGCACCTTTTCAGAGTCAACCCCACACTATGTGCACAAGACCTCAGCATGTCCCTGTTCGTGGGTCCTGGCCCACAGCCTGGGCACCTCGCTGAAGCCCACACCTGGCCACTTCCTGCCAGAGACCTGCCCTCTCCTTGCTCAGCTCTGGGCCTGAGGGCTGAGCCCCACGGACTCCATCACAGGCTGAGAGAGGGCAGGTGCTCATTCTGGCTCCCACAGCTGGGCAAGTCCCTGTACTGGAGGCTGCCCTGGCTCCGTGTCCCTGCCACCCCCGGTGTGTCCCCACCCTTCCTGAGCAGCCCCCTCTCCAAACCCCTTCAGGCATCCCCCTCAGGGGTGGCTCTCCCTACCTACCTCAGTAGGGAGAGGAAGTGGGAGATGTGGGCATGGATGCTGTAGGGAAAGGAAGGAGGTGTGGGAGCAGGGGTCTTAAGAGGACTTAGACTCAAGTGACAGGGGCCGGCAGGTACAAATGTGTGCATGGGGCAGGGATGGACCCAGGGGGACACTCCCCTTGAGGGATCAGCTCTTGAAGCTCCATGTTGGCTGCACAGAACACAGCTGTAGCTGGCTTTGGCCAGCAGGTACCAGATTCGACAGGCTCTTTAGTAGGTGGGACCTGGGTCGGCAGATGAGGGTGGCTTGACCGTACACTCGGGGAGGGGTGTAGTGCGGCACACAGGACGATCTTGAGGGTCTGTGGCCCTCTAGAAAGGATGGTGGGCATCAGAGGGTCCCACGTGCTCTGCCCTCTGCATGACCTGGTCTCTGTCTCTGGGCTGGGCCTTGGAGGGCAGGGGGCACGTTGGGTCACTGCTGCCTGTCCACAGTAGGCACAGCATGTGCGGGAAGGGGCAGCAGGCAGACCACCACGGGCGGCAGCGCTATGGGCCCAGAGGCACCAGGAAGTTGGGGCAGGTGTGGTGAGGCCCATCGGCAACAGGTCGTCATGATGGTGAGCCCTGGCTGCGGGGAGGGAGCAGCTCTTTAAACCCAGTGCAGAGATGGGCTGTGCTGGCACTTTCAGTAGAAGATGCACAGGACTTGGGAGCAGAGATTTATAGGGGTCTACCCTGATCCATTCTTCCTCTTTCTTTATCATTGGGTGGGGTGGAGCAAGGACTGTGTCCCCAGCTACAAACATTTCCCAGGGCTCTATCTCAGATGGGGTGGCTCCTGAGGTATATCCCTTACAACTTCCAGGAAGGCTCTTTATAGGGCTAACTTAGCCCAGAGTCAGGTACCCTTTTGACTGTCACTTTATCCTTTTGCCTGCAAGGCATGATGGCTGAAGCAGCCACCTCTATCGTGGCACCAAGAGGGAAAGGGCCAGGAAGCCAAGGGACCTTAGTCCTACTGCCCTGAACCTCTGAACCAAAGTCAGCAACTGTGGTGCTCTGGACTTCTCATGATGGGAGAAAAATCCACCTTTAGGGGTCTGACCGGCTGCAGCTGGGCTGGTGTTACTAGTGGCAAGTGCACATCCTCACGGGAGTGAATGCACAGGATATCATGCTGGGCCCAGACCACGGAGCAGGCTGCCGGCCCACAGGCCCCCGTGGCTGCCCCTCAGGGAGTGTGCCTGTGTGTTATGTGCAGCCTCTGGCCAAATGCTCTCAGCACTGCCCTTCCAGAAGCCAGACCAGGCTGGCAGCATTCGCTTTCTTAAACTAACTTCAAGGCCTCTAGTGGAGTCTTCGGCTCCCAAAGGACTTAGGTTTTTAAATGGGCAGATATCTCAGAATAGGCACTTGTAACTTTTTCCAGATTTAGCAGAAACAGTTTTCACACTTCTTGAAATTACATTGTGAAATTCTAAGCTGCTGGTGTGGCAGCAACCTAAGAATAGGTTTGAACTGCTAGTCACTTACACATCACTCTCACAGCTGACTGTGACATTACCATATTCCTAAGTGGAAATTGGGGCACAGGAAAGAAGGAGAACTGGAGAGGCCCCTGCATGGGGCAGATGATCACAGGTGCCAGACTCCGTCAGTTCCCAGAAGCAAGCTGATCGCTAAGGTAACTTCCCATCCCACTGTCCTGCACTGGGATGAAGTAACCGAGGCCACACAGAACCGTGATCCCATGGGAGAACACTCTGGAAAAGGCTTAGCTCATCTGCCTGTCTGTGGCCTGCCCGGGGCAGCTCCCTTCTGGGCGCCCCGCAGTCCCTCTGTGCCCATCATGGTCCAGCCTTGAAACGGCTGTGTCCTTCCTGCCCTCAGAAGCAGGGCTCAGGAGGTGCTAAGGACTCTCTGCCTGCCACCCTTTCATCTTGGGAAGTCCAGGTCCTGCCAGCACTCACAGTCCATCGAGGCCACTCCCCACTGCTGGGCTGGTCCTCTCGCCTTCCCTGGGCCCCAGGCACCTTTTCCGCCACTTTCTGAGGCTGAGAGAACAAGTGCCCTGTGCTGAGCTAGGTCTGGACACAGGGTACCCTTCGGTTTGTGCTGCACTGTGAGGTGGCCAGAGGTCAGAGGGTTGCCCCAGTGCTGAGCAGATATCCCCGTCTTCCACAGACACCCCTCCACCGGCCCCAGGGCAAAGGAGCAAGTGTCTTCCTGAGGCTGCCACTGTCCTGAGTGGGGAGTCAGGCGGGGCTCCTGGTCCTCTCCATGGAGGGGCAGTGTCTTCCTGAGGCCACCGCTGTCCTGAGTGGGGAATTAGGCGGGGCTCCTGGTCCTCTCCATGGAGGGGCAGTGAAGGGAAAAGTGCAGCTTGAGGCAGGAGGCCCGGTGCTGGTCTAGCTCTGCGTGAACTTAGACACATTGCATCATGCTCTGAGCCTCAGTTACCCCTTCTCTACAGTCAGGTCTTGCAGCCAACAATCTCTGAAGCTTCTTTCTAGCTCTGATATGTTCTAACACCTGGAAAAGCCTTTTCACAGAGGTCCCGTGCTGGAAGAGACAGAGAGGGGAGCTGGATTGCCTGGCCAGTAGGCTCGCGAACACTAACAACTAAGCCAACGACCAAGTGAGTTCTCTGGGCAAAGGCAGAGCTTAGGGTCAGAAGCTCACCTGGCCTTCCTGTTTTGGGCCTGTGGGCAGCGAGTAGAGACTGTCCTGTGGCTCCAGCCCACAGGGGCACTTAGGGGCCACTGGATGAGGCTCTCGGGGTACCTGCTCCCTTTGTAGGACCATGAGCCCCCTGGTGATGCACTTCACTCACGCTGTTTCAGGCAGATACAAGCTCACACTTAGCTGGTATCTGCCCCTTCTAGACACAATCTAGAACCTTTTCTATTACTCGGGGGAGAACAAATGAAGTTCACAAAACACAGAGTATGAAATGCCCCACCAGAGTATGAAATTCCACACCAATATGTTTTGTTTCCTAAAACAACAAAATGCATTTTGTTATGAAAAGCATTTCCTAAAGACAGTAAAGGGCTGATAATAGAAAGATGATCAGCCATGGTGTCAAATTCCTGGGTAAGAATTGTTTATGCTCAGCTCAGGACTCTGTCACCAAAAAAGACCCCAAAGCCTCATATACCAACTGCCTTGATCAGTCCCACAAAAACCAAAAACGGATCAGACTTTTCTAGACATACAATATCATAGACGCAGAATAACAGTTTGGCTTTTGATTCCTGCCAAGATGGTGAGCTAGCACAGCCTGCTCATACCCCCTCCCAATTTACCCTACAGAAACTACAGAAGTGAGCAGGATGTATGGATTCAGGAACTAATCCAAAAACCATGAGGAAACCCTGGGATGGGTAGCTAGAGGCGTCTGGCATTGGTGTGTGTGTGTTTGGGAGGGAGCAGACGGCAGTGAGAGGCGGCAGGAGAAACTCAGTGAGAAGAAAGCATCTTCCATTTTGCACTTGCCTCTCTCCTCCTTGAGTTAATGCAGCAATCAGAGCCAGCAGCCCAGCGCCCAGCACAGGCACCAGCAGGGTGACTGGGGCAGTGCCTGTTGGGTCTCAGGCATCTGGCCTTCCATCCCTTCTCCCCCACCCCCGGCTGCAGCCCAGGGAAGACCTCCTCCCCATGCTGTTTCTCCCAACGTGTAAGGTGAACCCTGGACTAGAGGAAGTGCTTGCAGGCCTGCAAAGGGGCGAGGCCCACAGTGGTTCTGTGGGGCTTGGGGACAGTCTCCTTTCTTCCCCTTTACTAAGATACCACCCCATAAACCCCAGGGCAGGCCCTTGTCTGGTGCTAACTTCTGTACAAAGTTGCTGAAATCACCGAAGTCAAAATGAACAGTAGGAAAGGTCTGAAGAAATATAGGAGACGGCTTCTTGAAGAAAGAAGGGAGCCCTCAGACAAGGAGAAATCATGCCTTGAGAATGTGAAATGATACCAGAAGCCAAGAGTAAATTGTAAGCTCAGATGGAAAAGGGGGGCCACAGGCAAGCAGGGGCCTGTGTCCGGAAGGCTGCACGGGGAAGGAGGAGGAGGAGGCCAGCTGGCCTCTGTGCTGGTCACAGGCCCTCGGGGTCTTGGGGGAGTGAGCAGGGCTCCCCTGGGAGGGGGCCGGGGAGACAGCTTCACACTTTGCAGGCTAGAGAAGCTGCTGCCACCACTGACATGAGCTTGAATTCCTAGCAGTGGACATGCTGACCCATCTGGGAAGGGCATGTCTGCAGGGACGGGCTCATGCTGGCCTCTTTGAGGCCCCCTCTGACACTGGCAAATGTACATGGGACCAAGGAGGGAGGGAGCCAGACCTGGAGGCAGACACGCTCATTTCTCCAGCGGCCTTCTCTGTTAGCTGCCAAGAAGCTTCCAGGATTCCAGAGGAGAACCCACCCCCTCCCCCTGCACCCAGGGCCAAGGCCCAGGGGTGGGATTGTGGGGGGTGGTTCTAAGCTAGCAGAGGCTGGGCAAGGGCTCCTTGTCACTCAGCCACCCTGATGCTCAGGGTGTGTGCCCCATGGGGAGCAACTGAGGCAGAGACAGAGACTGGAGACAGTTGTGGCCCAGGGGCAGCAGTGGTGGAGCCCTCACCTTCAAGGTGCGTCTGAACATTTGCTCTGGGGGCAGAGATGGCAGCAAGGCAGCAGCAGGAGCTGGGAGTCCGGCACACTGACTGGGGTGGTGGCAATAACAGGGGTGGGAGTGGGGGCAGTTTGGAGCTCCTGTAACCTGTCTAGGGGCTGTGGGTTCTATCTACCTCCGGGGTGGGCAGCTTCACGTGGTGCCCTTGGGCTGTGCCTGAAGAGGTTCAGACGCATGTGAGAGGAGGGGCCTGGGGAGATGCATTTCTGCACCAGGTGACGCTCCTCAGGAGACCTCCTGGTGTGCCAAAGTGAATGGCCTGTGGTTACCACAGTTGCCTCGAGCAGGCCCTTGGGTGCCTTGCCCAGGCCAAGCGGGGAAGAAAGGGCTCCCCCAGAAGTGCTGAGAGGAACTCAGGCTCCAGGGAGTCCTCTTGCTTGGGGTTGGTCAGCTTGTCAGAATCAGGACCCGCAGATGGGAAATGGCAGGCATTGCTTCAGTCCTGGGAGGAGCATGCACACAGGCCAGCCAGCCCAGGGAAAGGCAGGCCCACGTGCAGGGCCAGGCCCTGGGCAGGTTGGCCACTCACTCACTGACCTGGCTGTCAGGGTGGGGGAAGTGGCCACTGCAGCGAAGATGTGGATCATGGCCATCTTACAGAGGTCCGCGGCTGAGCCTGTGGGGCACAAGAGGTTCTGTTTCATGAACAGTGTGAAGCCCAGGGCCCTGCGGCAGGGACTCCAGCCAACAGGGACTGCCCAGCACTGCCAGCCTAGGCTGGCAGTCTCTGTTTGCTACACTGCGTAACGCACGACTCTACGTCCAGCAGGTTGCAACAACCCAGATCTAACATCTCCCAGCTCCTGCAGACCAGGAGCTCAACGTGCGTGGCTGAGTCCCCTGCTCAGGGTCTCACTGGCTGAGATCAGTATGTGACCTGGCCGTGTCCTCAGCTGGAAGCTCGCTAGGGAAGACCCACTTTCAAGTGACCTCAGGTTGTCAGCTAAATTCATTTCCTTGTAGTGGAATGACTGAGGTTCTTGTTTTCCTGCTGGCTGTCAGCTGTGGGTGCTTGCCATGGGCCCTCTCCCCGACAAGCAGTTTGCTCCTTCGCAGCCTGCAGGAGGGCATCTGCTGCTGTGAATCTCTGACTTTGACTGCTAAACCGTCTTTCAAGGGCCCACCTGATTAGGTCAGGCCCACCCAGGATAATTCCCCTTTTGATTAACTCAAAGTCAATTGATTATGGACCTACATGTATCTGCAAACCCTCTTTTGCCATGTAACATGACCTGATCATAGGAGTGATATTACAGCATATTCACAGGTTCTGCCCACACTTGGGGTAAGCACATGGGGCATAGAATCTAGAATTCTGCCCACTGCACCAACTAGCAGAATGACGCCAAGCATGGATCAGGCTCAATCCAAGTTCCCACCACCCTCCAGCTGAGCAGCCTTTCAATCTCATTGATCCTTAGCTTTCCAAAGTATAAAGGGGGCTCCGATACAGCCTCCTAGGTTTTGGTAGGGATAAATTACACCAGTCAGGCATTTATTCATCCAACACTGTGTCAGGCACCCTGCAAGGTGCTGGCCAGCATAGGGGACATGCCTATTCCAGTGCCAGGCACATAGTGGGTGTCTTAATTGGTTCTGATCGTGGGAAACAGACTGAAGTTCAGGTTTCCATTGGCAGTTTTAAACTGCATTAGCTGTTCCTGGTTCCTAAGGTAAATGAAGAAGTACAAGTCCTCAATGGACTGCCTTCCTCCACTGCCAGGCAACGCCCCCAGAATACTGATTTGCTTTTTTCCCATGAGCATGGCAGGAATGCTGGACATGGAAGTCTGGTCTCTGAGGCCGACCTGCTGGCTGTGAGGGGCCTCAGGGCCACGAGAACCCTCTTCTGGGATGGGTTGTCAAGTTGCCTGCTACTTTAGGAAAAGTGCACAGAGCTGGAGAAACAAGGAGGAGGGAGCCGGGGTGGAGAGAGAACAGAGTATGGGTGAAGGGGAAACCCAGGGAGGCAGGGGCTCCGGGGCTGGTCTTGTTGGCTGACTGTCTGCCCACGTGGAGGCAGAACTTTCTTGTGGGCACTGTTTGTTCCTGGCGCCTAGTTGAGCTGAGCACTGATGTTTGTTAAGTGGATGATTGGCAAGTCACTTGTTCAGAGACTCAGATAACACAGGGCGGTGGCTCAGCTGGTAGATGAGCCATCCATGGTAGCTCGATTCTGTGGCCAAGCCTCCTAGCCAGCTGCTCACAGGAACATATCTTATGCACAATTCTTGCTGGAAGGACTCTCTAAAACAGCTTCAGTGCCACCTTGCACACACCTCGCACATACCTAGTGAACACGCCCTGCACACACCTAGTGAACAGAGATACATGGTCATGACCTGACAACTTCTTCACACTTGAGAACCTGCCTTAGAATCAGAACCATATCAGGATTTGGAGGGCTGTCACCCTCCTTAGCTCTTGTCTGAGTGGTTACACCGAGAGACAGGATTTCCGAAGATTCCGTACTGAGCCCAGGCCAGACCCTAGCAATCGCCCTGCCAGCTGCTGCCAACCCCCCTGTTCTCCAAGGGAAGCACAGAGGCTGAGGCTGACCGGGCAGCGCCGCCACACCTGCCTCTCTGCAGGATTTGCTGGGGCCCTGACTTTCGTGCTGCACCAGTCCAAGCCTGCTCCGTGTCTGCTGGGGTCCCTGCCCATTTTCTTGTTGCAGAACCCCACTCTGGAGGCAGGGTGGTGCAGTAGCCGCCCTTGGACTGGAATCCTACCTCCAGGCTTCCTCCCTGGGCCCTGGAGGCCTCAGTTCTCCATCTGTGACCTACGGGATCACAGATGGGGGTGGTGCCCAACTCCCAGGTTACCCTGAGGCCTCACAGGGACAGCTCATGGCATGCAGCGTGGGAAGCCTCTGATTATAGCTGTCTCACATCACCTCCACGCAGAGACTTGAGCTATTTGAATACTGTGGCTAAAGATGATTATGGGGTTTTCATAACTATAGGCAAACAATGTGTGATCAGTCTTCCAGCCCGCCTCCTGCTGAGGCCTGCGGGATGTGGAGGGAATGCTGGGTTTGGATGCCAAGGTCTCATACCTGCCAGGCATGAGCGGGATGATGGAGAGCCCCAGGCCAAGAGTCTAAGGACTGAGCTCCAGGCCTGGCCTAGTGCTGGCTGGATAGACTCCTAAAGCCTCAGTCTCTCATTTGTAGATACAGGGACAGCATTGCTTCAGACAATCTTTGTGGGGAAATGTCATAATTATAAAGATAACCAGGTACTGAGCACCTGCCGTGCGCCAGGCGTTATTTCACCAGCATCTCCAGGCAGGACAGGAGCAGGAAATATCGTGACAATAATCTAGTGGGTGTCACTCAAGAAGCAAATGGATGCAGGAGGCAAGCTGAGGGGCTCTGGGTACCTTGCACTACGAAGTTCACCGCCTGCCGCTCTGCTTGTGCACGGAGCTGCTGGTCTTGTGCACGGATCCTGGGCAGTGGTCTCCTTCTGCCCATGATGGATGCCACATAGCCTGGGTTACACGGAGGAAAAGCAGGGTGAGAGGCAGAAACAAACAGGCAGTGTGGTGCGCTGGTGGACCATCCTTTGCGGGCATGGATTTCCTCTGATTATGTCCACGGGCCCCAGCAGGACCCCTCATGGCTGCAGCACTGAATCAGAGCGCTGCCAGGAGCCTCACCCAGAGGCCTCCTGGTCTGTCTGTTCACCAAGTGGGTTCTGTGGTGGGAAAGCGAGGACAGCAATAGGGTGGCCTTCACTTGCCTGGTGGCACATTTTTGCACTTCTTTCTGACTTCTAGCTGCACTTAGACCTGACATAGGTCAAGAAAGGACAGTTTTTATATTATAGAGTTTGTAAAAGCTGCTTATGGGACTTGGGTACAGAAGTCATTTTGGACTGTGGTAGCTGGAATGGGGAAGAAAGGCATTAACTCATATTCCATTCAAGGAGGGGGCTGATGGCCTGAGTTGAAGGTCATATCCCCACAGATGAGGGCAGATCCAAGTTTCGTAGGGCCTGAAGCCTCCACAATTTGGGGATCCTTTTTTATTTATTTATTTAAAGATTTTATTTTATTTTTTTCTCCCCAAAGTCCCCGGTACATAGTTGTGTATTTTTAGTTGTGGGCCCTTCTAGTTGTGGCATGTGGGATGCCACCTCAGCATGGCTTGATGAGCAGTGCCATGTCCGTACTCAGGATTCAAACTGGTGAAACCCTGGGCTGCCGAAGCGGAGCATGCGAACTTAACCACTCGATCATGGGGCCTGGCCCCAGGGTCCTTATTTATTTTCTTTTTAATGCTGGGGAAGATAAGCCCTGAGCTAACATTTGTTGCCAATTTTCCTCTTTTCTTTTTTTTTTAATATGAGCTGCCACCACAGCATGGCCACTGACATATGAGTGGTGTGGTTCTGTGCCTAGGAAATGAACCTGGGCAACCGAAGCAGAGTGCCCTGAACTTTAACCACCAGGCCATCAGGGCTGGCCCTGAGGTCCTTTTTAAGAAAATAAACACAAACATGCTGCCTTGGTTGAGTATATTCCTGATCAGAGAGGACTTCTGTTTTACTAGGTATTGGTGAGAACTAAATCCCCAACTCATGACTTTACATGTCTAAGGACTGGAAGAATTTCCCACCATACCATAATTATAAAAATGACAATGGACTGAGTGCCCACTATATGCCAGGCCATATATATAATTAAAGTCTCCTAATAGTGACTGGCAGGGAAGACAAAGAGAGCCCGTGCTTCTGACTGGGAACATTTCAGTCTGTGCTTTTTAACATGTCTAGTGATTTTTGACTGGATGCTGGGTATTGTGAGTCTTATGTTGCTGAGTGCTGGAATTTGATGACTTCGTTTTGAGATTGCCAGGCAGGTCCAGGTTACTTGCTGATCACCTGATTCTGTTGAGGCCTCTTTTCAAGCTTTGTTAGGGTGGGTTTAGAGTAGCCTTTAATCTAGGGCTAGTTTAGATCTACTACTAAGGTGTGACCCTTCTGGGGTCTCTATTGAACATTCCAGATGTCCAGCAAGGACTCTCGACTTTGATGGTCAAAATTCAAACATCTCCTTGCCCTGTGTGAATTCTGGAATTCTTCAGCCTGCTGCTCCCTAGAAATTATTCTGCTTAGTCTAAATTCCACTCTCTTCACATGTATCTTAGCACTCGAAAACAGAGGAGTCCTCTGAAGATTTATGGAATGCTTTCTCTGCATAGCTCCCTCCCCTCTGATACTCTGCCTTGCAAAATCCAGCTGCCTCTGCCTCCCCAATCCTAATCCTTGTCTCCTTCACCCAGCGAGACCACTGTAATCTGCTTGGGTTCCCCTCCTGCACTGTGGTCTGTGCCTCTAGAGACAGGGAGCTCAGAGGGCTCACCTCCTTTGTTCCTTTTCTCTCAGAGACCAGAGTCATATACTGCTCAAGACCCAGTGTCTGAAACAATTGCTTCATATATATTGTCCAGCTTTCTAGTTGTTTATGGTGGGAGGAAAGTATGAACCTAGTTACTCCTTTGTGGCCCAAAGTGGAAGCCTCTGCTCCACACATTTCAATCCTGTTTCTCCTCCACTCAATTCTTGCAGTGCTGGTGATCATCATTCCAGTTCAGGCTGTGAGATTACCTCTAGCTCTGCACCCTCATGATGTTCAGGGAGTGGTCACGGGGTGGAAGGAATGCTCCTGGAAGCCATTCCCTATGCCAGGATAATTAGCATCCTTCAACCACACATGGAAGAACCAATAAGCCACAGGAATATCCACACTGAAATATGAGTTAAATGAGTCACCAACTTGACTTCCCCTTAGCTGGATTCCAAAAATGGCTGTGGCCACTCCAATGCCACCTGGCAGTGAAGGGAGCACGGTGGAGGAAGCTGGAGAGGAAGAGGCAGCAGTCTTAGTCGATTGCAGTTAAAATGCCTTGGTTTTGCCGATTTTACAAAAGATGTGACCATGTGAACACATTGCAGGTCTTCTCACAGGGACTTGGGAGGGGCCCTAACCTTCAGCGTCATCAACATCATGGTATATCTGCCTCATTCACCTGTTCCAACCCCAGGGGGGTCAGGTCTGCCTGCGTGGAGAGCACATGCTCATGGCCCTCCACACAATCTCCTTCACGCCTCTGTTCTGCAGCTGTTGGTCCTGCCTTCTTGGCATCTCTTACCTGTGGTTCTCCCTCCATCCCACCATTTATTGAGCGAACACTCCCATCACCTCTAGACTGATCCCCAGGTGTGCTAGCTCTGACCTCAGTCTCTCCTCCCAATTTATTTTCCACACTGTTGCTGGAATAATTTGTGAAAAACAAAACCCAGGTTCTTTCCATGGCTTGAGGAGCGCCACTCAGGGTCTGGGCTCCACACCTGCCCACATCCCCACCTGCCCACTCTGGGCACCAGTGCTGGTTCTTCCTGGCCTTTCATGTCTCGGCTCAGGTCTCACCTCCTTGTGAGGCCATGGCTAATGGCCTTCTTCAGGGGCCTCCCTCCGTTGCTCACTGCCTCAGCATCCTGTTTGTTTCTTTCACACGCAGGATCCCATCTTTCTGACACTGTCTGAATGTACTTGTTTACTTGTGGGTTACCTGTCTCTCCATGAATTGTAACTCAGGAGAGCAAGGACCTCATATCCCTGGCATCAACACAGTGCCTGACATGAGATAGGCACTCAACAGATGTTTGTGGACGAATTCAATGATTGAGTATTTCTTTACAGTGTCCACCCAGAAGTGTAATTGCTGGGTCAATGGGTGTGCATACTTCACATTTGGATCCTTAAACCCTGTGGCCCTTCAAGGAAGTCAAGTAAAGGAAGGGATGCAGAGCCAAGTAGCCCGGGAGGGCGCTGGCTCTAGGCCTGAGCTGCCTGGGGATGGGTTCAAGCCAGGCACCACCCATTAGCTGTGTGAACTTGGGAAGCTACTTAACCTCTCAGTGACTTGTTTTCTTCATCTGTAAAATGGGAATAACGATACTGCCCACTTTTTAGAGTTGCAGTGAGGATTACAAAGTAAGGCAGTTTACGGAAAGACATTGGAATTCTGCCTATGGTTGGTGCTACATAAGTGTCTACATTTTTATTGTATTCCCATCTACAGTGATACTGGCTCTATATACTCTCATCAACACTAGGTTCTATCGCTACTTTAATGTTTCAAAATTGATAGTACTTTATCTTTCCAAATTTTGGGGCTCCTGGGTCCAGGAATGGTCAGGGCCTGTGGGGCTTCAGCGAGGATACAGGGTGGGGCTCACACGGCGGAGCCTGAGGCCTGTTAGATACTCCCCAGGGGATGGAAACAATTTGCTGGGTTTCCTGTGCCCCACACCAAGGCTGCAGGGAGCTGGGCGCTGAGTGTTCCCAGTGCGCATGGAGGACCCCACGTGGGCTAGTGCCTGGACGCACGGTCAGGCCCAGGAGGAGCCTGTGGAGGAGCCACTGGAACTTATGGGCTTGTGCACGGGCTCCAGAGAGAAAAGTCATCATCGAGCCTCTGGGAGAGTCCAGAAAAGCCTGAGGGAACGCGCTACAGCCATCTGGGAAGGTTGCTGCCGAGGCTGCTTCTCCAGCTGAGGTCATTTTTCAGTTTCAAGTGTGTGCTGGGTTCTCTGCTTTCCCTGTACCTATCACAGATCCTATTTCCTGTTGTCTACTTCATGAATTTCTGCTCTTTCATGTATTTCCTTCCTTCTTCTATCTTTACTTTACTCTGCTGCTCTTTTCCAAATGTCTTGTGTTGAATACAACCCACTTATGTTCACATATTTCTTTCTTTCTTATTAAAATACTTTCTTACAGTATTCCTTCTCCTCTTAGTGAGCTGTCAGCTTGGCCATGTTCCATAATTTCTCATGTGAGATAGTTTTACTGTCATTTATTCCTAAAATGTTTACAATTTTCTCGAGACTTCTTTTTTTCTTTTTGGTGAGGAAGATTCACCCTGAGCTAACATCCGTGCCCATTTTTGTATGTGGGATGCCTCCACAGCATGGCCGATGAGTGGAGTAGGTCCACACCTGGGATACAAACCCATGAACCTGTGCTGCTGAAGCGGAGTGCGTGGAACTACAACCACTTAACCACGGAGCTGGCCCCTTGAGACTTCTTTTCTTTAATTCTAAATCATTGAGGAGTGCAATTAATTTCCAAATAGGTAGATGGATGGATGGCCACACATGTGGCTAGAAATAAAACTACTTTTTTCCCCACTGTGGTCACAGAATATGTCCTATTTGATATTCGTTGGAATTTGTGACCAAATTGTAGTGAAATTTTATAAATATATCACATTCATAGGAACATATGTTCTCCATTTTTAGGTGCAGGATTTTTTTTTCTCTCTCTCTATCTATCCATCTATCATTTTCTAACTCGAGCTTCTTAATTTTGTTGCCTCAAGCAGAGGCTGGCTCTGGACCCTTCTCATGTGGGGGTTTTTGGTCCCATTTATCCAGCAGGGGCTGGACACTCACCCAGTTCCCAGCTACCCAGTACCCAGCCTCCATCAACTTCGCTCCACCCTTCAACTCACTACCCTCCCATCTGTCCACCCACCCACCAGAGGAGCAGGGGCCAGGAGACCGCCCAGCTGCTGCAGGCCAGGCGTGGGAGAGGGACTGGGGCCAGCCACTGGCTGTGGCTGCAGCTGGCTCACCTGTCTGGTGACATCGGGCAATGGTTGCTTGGGCAAAGTCCTTGATTTTCTTGTACTTCTGCAAAAAACTCTCCAAAAACCGGGCAGCTTCCTGAACAGTAACTCCAAGGCAAGCAGCAAGCCTCTCTTTCCCTGTATGAGCAGAAACAGTCAAGATCAGAGGCAAGCCCTAATTCACACCCAGCAGGGACTGAGAGCATAAGCTGCCAGGCAATGACCGCTAGGCACAGAAGTGAGCCAACAGAAGGGCTCTCAGAAGACTTGGCGAGTCAAGGTCCAGTTGGCACCACTGTCTCTTCTGATTGGTCAGGATGGTGTTGGCTTTGACTTTACACCTGAGTGCTCAGTGCCAGTCAACCTGGACTGGGGCCTGTTAAACATTTATTTATTCAACAATATTAACTGAGTGCCTGCAGGTGCTGCAGTTGAAGCTGTGAATGAAGTACGTGTAGTCTCTGCTCTCAGCCTGTCCGGAGGGACACCTGATTCTAGAACAAGGGTAAGCTGGAGACGGCCGCCGAGGAAAAGAGGAAGGGAAATTCCATTGCCAAATATGAGAAAATGGTACTTAGGAACTCCCATCCTTGGGATTTTTATTTTTAGACAAACACTTTTGGGCCAGACCAATATTTGGTTCCTAGAGGATGCAGGTCTTCTTGTGAAGCTTCTTATAGCAAAGTCTCTGGTTGGGACAGTACCTCAACTGCCAGGATGGCACCCTAAGTTCCAGTGCAGCTTGCTGGGTACACACAGACCTGGGTCTGAGTCCAGCCCTATCACCCATGGGAAGTTATATGGGGCCTTGGGGAAGTTACCTGACCTGCAATACACTCCGTTTCTTCACCTATGACTTAGGAACACTAGTCCTTACCCTCAAGGGTTGGTAACGGAACCACATGAGCCAAAGCAGGTAAAGCTCCAAGCAGAGCCTGGCTTATACTTGGTACTCTATATGCAGTCATTCTCTCCCATTTTTCTCCAGAAAAGAAGAATAATTTAAACAGAGAACGAGGAGCCCATGAAGACAGGTATGGGAGCCTTGCTGGACAGTGGGATCATGGGGAAAAGCCCTGGGCTCCTACGGGCTGTATCAATGGAGGAAACCCCAGAGAGACAAGTGGCTAAAGACCTGAATTCCTGGGAGAGCATGACCAGGACAAGGAATGGGTGGGCTTGTTGTCCTCTGCACTGGGTCAACTCTGGGGTCACACTAGAGAGTATCCCAAGGGGCCTTCAGACAACATGGCCCAGAAACCATAGCCACAGGGGTGGAGATGTGGGGTCTATGAAGACCAGAGAAGAGACCTCCGAAGGAATGGGATAGATTGACCTCTCAGATTCAGTCCTCTCTTCAGCCAGGCCACTCCTGGCCCTGGCCAGCTGATGCTTTCAGTGGTTCTAGCCAGAGTGCTCACATCTTGGGAGAATGAAGGGGCAGATGTTTGCTTCCATTGCTTGTCCAGGAAGAGTGGGAAAGGCTGGGGTGCCCTGTGCTCCCCAAAGATTCTCCCAGCAGAGAGAGCTCTTGGAGCCCTCAGTTCTTTCTCTCTGCCCAGGCCTGCCTGACTATTCTATGTCACTCGGCTAGAAGTGAAAAAAACCTCTAATTCCTTTTTAGGGCTTAATTAAGACCATATGATAGCTTCATGAATACATTATACTGAAATAATCCATTGATAACTCTTTCTGTGACATTCCAATCACTGCTCCTCAGCTATGGCAGTCTAATGGAAAACCCCACTGGCTTTCAGACAGGAATCAGATGGTGGCTAGACATTTCAGGCTGGTCCAGCCGGGTGTGACCCTGAGTCTTTTTATCAGCCAAAAAGAAGCCAGGACTGCTGTTAAGCCCAGTGAGTGAATTTTTATTTCTGATATTGAAGTTTTCAGTTTTAGAATTTCCATTTGGTTCTTTTTAATTCCTGAAATTCCCTTTTTTTCATTCATGATGAGCATATTGTCCTTTACATCCTTGAATTATATCATTATATGATTATAATAGTGACTTTAAAATCCTTGTCTGCTAATTTCAACATCTGGGTCATCACAGTATCTGCTTCCATGATTGCTTTTCTCTTGAGAATGGATCAAGTTATCTTATTTCTTCATATGTTTAGTAATTTTGGATTGTGTCCTGGATATTGTGAATGATATGTTGTAGACACTCTGGATTTTGTTACGTTTTTCTCAGAAGCACTGATTTTTTTTAAAGGGGTAGTTAATTTGGCTGAAGTCTAACTTCAAATTTTGTCCCCCTGCAGTGGGCAGCAGGTGAAATGTCAGACCAGTCTTTCAGCCTTAGCTGGGCTGTTTGAAGTCTAACCTACTTATGCATAGTTAGAGGTCAGGCAGAGGTTTGGGCAGAGTTCATACCCAGCATTTGGTGTTCTCCTTTGGCTCTCCTTTCTGAGATTTCTCCCTTTGCTTTCCAGATTCTCTGGTTGCTTCAAACTCGGTCCTCTGGTTCTTCAAGCTGTTAAGACTATGGATTTCTATCAGAGTTTTAGCCACCCATAGCACTAACTGAGGCTTGCCTTCAGATGAAGAGCTATAAAATGGGAAGCTTACCCTGTACCATTTCTTCCTTCCAAGTGTCAACCCACCTCCAATTGCTGTCTGCGTTTGGTTACTTTTCAATACCTTTAGGTAGTCGTTTATTGTACTTTTTCCATACTTTATATAGTTGATATCTGTTGGAGGGTGGTCTGACGGGAGCTACTTGGCCATTACCAGAAGTCACACTTCTTCTTCTCAATATCTGTGGCTGAGAAAGAATTCTTTTCCTTTCTTCTATCTAGCTGTCGGGCTGTCTGAAGGGCAAGGTCCCTATCATGAAGAAAGCCTATTTACAGGAGAAGCAAGTGAAGTGGCAACTCCAAAAGAAGCAGAGACTAAGACTGAGATGGAGGAAGAGGGTCCAGTCAGTTCTCCAGGCCCTGGATTCTTGCTCCCTTGCAAGTGAGTCTCGTCACATTCAAAGGCCACTGTCACAGGACGACTTCTGGCTCTGTGAGGGCTTCTGTTCCAGGCCTCTTGTCGACTGGCCCCTTCTTCTCCCACAAATTTCTTCAACACTTCGATTCAATTGACCAGATTTCTCCTGTTTAAGTTGGAATCACACACAGCCATGTCTTCCCAAGTGCATCCCTGAGATCAACGATCCTCTTGGGGGAGCATGCGGTGCTCCCCATCTCCAAATCCTGTATGAACACACAGTTTGACTTTCCCCACAGATGGCTAAGTACATCCTGTGTGTGTGTGTGTGTGTGTGTGTGTGTTACAATTGTAACTTTAGGAAGACAGTCTTCACTCCTTTTTCTCCAAGTGCTCTTTCACCTCACGCATAATTGCTAACAGTTTCTCACTCTTGTCGTAGGTCTAGGGCCTAGCGACTGCCTGGCACAGAGTGGGCCTCCAGGAGTGCTGGCTGGTCTAACTGGAACAGACCAAGTCCCAAATGTCCTTCAGTTCAATCATCCTTCAAACTCAGCCCAGGTGTTGCTGCTCTGGGCGGTCTGCCCACCTCTCCCAGCCCTATCTGGCAAGGGGCCCTCCTCTGGGCTCCCTCAGCTCGAGAAACATCCCTGAACATGTACTGATCACTCAGGGTTGTCCACTTGGGCCTGTTTGTGGGTCTCTTCTGACAAATGCCTTCCCCCATGGTACTCCTGGTGCCCAGTGTGGAGTCTGACATGTGGCACACACTCAGTGATACCTGTTGGTCAAATGTGACTGGATATGGATGAAAACTTAAGAAATATCAAGCAATTTGAGAAGAATCAAGTGTTAAACTGACTCTCAGGCCATATAAGGTCAGAGTAAGACCAGAGGAGTCAGGAGTTGCTTCCTGGAGGAGCTGACTCTTGAAGGGCTCAGAGGGGGCTGTCAGTAGAACTGGGGTTGGGCGGGTGGGGAGGTGCATGGTTAGTTGGCAGGTGTTGAATTCAGTTGACTGAAGGAGGAGCAGTGGGCCCGTAGGTCTGCCCTTTTTGGTCAAGCCCCCCAGGTAAACAGCTGCTCCACAGCCCCGCATGGTCGCTGGGAGGAAGAGCCTTCTGCTGCAGTGCCCTGGCAGCTCCTAAACATCCCGAGAATGAGTCTGAGGGAGGCGTGGGGAGCAGGCTGCCTCACAGGCCACAGGAAGACTGCACAGATGTGGTGTCCCTTTGGAGCATCTTCTCTACTTATTTCACAGTCCTGCTTCTCCCTCTACTGTCCTGCATCGTAGTCCTCACAACGATCACACCACATGAAGCTATGCCTTTGCCATATGCCCCCAGCATTCAGAGCAGCAGCTTCGGGACACTTCCCTGGCATGTTTATGTGAAACATGTCGTTGCCGCCCATGAAAGCCAGCTGATTGAAAGCCCTTCTGCTCAATTTTCAAAGTGTCCCTGGCAGCCCAGAAGACCCAACACATTCCCTTGACAAGATTCCTGCTTTACACACGAAGAGGATAGATGCAGCCCTGTGCCGACACCAGCAGATGCACGGTAATCTGGCTGTCAAGCTGGACGGCGACAACAGGAACAGCAGAAACGGAGGCTTGGGGTGGGAACGCTGTCACCATGAGGGCTAAAAGCAGCCAAATTACCCTTTTCACCAACATCATAGCTAATGACTCACTGCTTATTTACAAAGTAGAGCTCTTTTCCTTTCCAGAAAAATAAAGTGAATTCTCTAGAAGGTGCCAAACCAACAGAAGCAAAGACTGACTTTGGGTGCATGAGGGAACAGTGGGAGAGGGGAGCATCCTCTCCCACTCCTCACGAAGCCTCACACCAGTGCTCAGCACACTCACCCTCTGTCCCTCTCTCCCAACTGAATCTGGGGTAGTGCTCCCACCACCCCACAGAGCTGCCCAGTCTTGGCAGTGGGTACTAGCATACCACTGAACTCAGACATGGTGGCAGATGCTAAAGATGAGAGTTAGCTGGTGCCAGGTACTGCTCCAACTACCCTACTTCTGCATTAATTGAGCAGGTGACTGGGGTAGAGAGGTGGAGGGCCTCGTAAAAGGTCACACAGGGGCCAGCCCGGTGGCACAGTGGTTAAGTTTGCACATTCTGCTTTGGTGGCCCAGGGTCTGCCAGTTCGGATCCCGGGTGTGGACATGGCACCGCTCATCAAGCTATGCTGTGGTGGGCATCCCACATATAAAGTAGAGGAAGATGGGCATGGATGTTAGCTCAGGGCCAGTCTTCCTCAGCAAAAAGAGAAGAATTGGCAGCAGATGTTAGCTCAGGGCTGAACTTCCTCAAAAAAAAAAAAAAGGTCACACAGCCAGGAGGGGACAGAGTCAGGACTCCAGCCTGGGCTGCCTGGCTGGGGAAGCAGAAGCAATGTTCTACCTGCAAAGCCAAAGCTAATGGTAGGTCTGTAACACATGATTCTGGAGCAAGGACACAAGGCACACAAATCTAATATAATTTGGCGGAACGCTGCCTTCCCCACCAGACAGAGACCCAGGACAGTTCTGGAATAAAGCAGAGAGGAGGCCGAGAGGAGGAGATGCACCAAGCAAGTCTGAGGAGCATCAACCCAATGTCACCCTGCTATCACTCATTAAATTCAGTTCTTTAAAACAAAGTCTCTTAGTCTATTTCCCCAAAACTATGTACACAGAATGTTTTCAAAAGTAGGGCTGAAAGACTCCAAAGTTCAATAATTTGTTCAGTGAGTATTTATTGTACACCTGCTCTGCACCAGCAGTGGGCAGAGCTGGCAGAAGCTCCTGCTTCATGGAGCTCATTTGCGTTGGGAGAGTGGGACGGTGATCAGATGAGCACATCAGAGCCGGCAGGTGCTCTGGAGAAAAGGAAGCAGTGAAGAGGATAGAAAGTGCTGCATGGGGACAGGGCGGGGACAACCAGAGGCTTAAAAAGGGCATGTGGCAGGCTGACTCTGAAGGTGGCCTCCATGATTCTGCCTCCCCTAGAATACAGGCAGACCTGCCACTCGCTTCTAACCACCAGAACATGGCGAAGGTGACAGGAATTATGCGACTGTGTGATTCCATAGCTGGCATCTCTCCCTCCCTTGCCGGCTCTGAAGAATGAAGCTACCGTGTTCTAGGTTCTGCCTGTGCTGGGAGGCCCATGTGGCAAGAACTCAGGAGCTGACAGCCAGCAAGAGACTGAAGCCTGCTAAAGCGTGTCCCCTCAGTCGAGCCTCAGAGAGACCACAGCCCTGCCGACACCTGGACTGCAGCCCTGCACAGGACCTAGCTAAGCTGTGCAGGGACCCCTGACCCACAGACACTGCGATAATGACTGTGTTACACGGAAATGGAAAACTAACACAGTGGTCAAAGACAGCTGAGAAGGAGACAGTTGAGCGGAGATCTGAAAGAAGTGAAGGGGGAGCTCTGTGAACCTGGGCGCTGGGGTTCCAGCAGAGGGAATGGCAAGAGCAGAGCTCTGCGGTGGGAGCCAGCCTGGCTGGTTTGCGCTGGGTTCCAGACCCATCATAAGGGGGTCACTTACAGTCCTGGGAACAGGCACTTTGGAAGCACGTCAAGTGGCTCCACAGTCACGCTGGAGAAGTGCAAAGTGGCTCTTACATATAATCAACTACGCCTTTGCCCATATATTCTTGCACTGGAAGTTTGTTCAGTTTTGCTGCCTTTCTTTGGATGAACAAAGGGTTTCCACAGCAGGGAGATGAAACCTTTTCTTAGTGTCTTTGCACAAGCCCTGATGCTCAAAGCAGAACTGATACAAGGGAGAAGGAGGTCCACACAGGTCTGGCCAACAGCCAGATGGACCCTTCCTTAAGGAAGGGCTGGATGCCCACAGCCTCTCCTGACTCTCTCCCTTGCTCTACCAAGGGGACACCAGGTTTCACTGATTCAGTATGACTTAGAGGGAGAAAAGAATTTAAAAAGCCCAGAAAGCCCGTGGTCAAGAAGTCAAAGGGGAGGATAAGGAGGGAGAGTGGAAGGGAGGAGAAGACCTGCTCTGCCCTGGGTCCTGGGGTTGGAAAAGGAGAGGTGGGGAACAAGGGGGTCAATGGTGGGGAGGAGAAGGAGGGAGAAGGGGAGGAGGAGGAGAGAAGGGGAAGGCAGGGAGCAGAGGCAGGAGGGTTGGGGTGAGGGTCTCCTTTGGCATCTCAAAGCACAGAAATGGTCCCCAGCACAGGGCCATGGCCACATTGCCCAGGTGTGCCCTGCCACACTCCTCCTAGTGGGGCAACTTTGGACGACACTCACTTCTGCGCCTCCATTCTCTCATCTGAAAAGGTTGGTGTCAGTTCACGGCTGTGAGTGGTCTGACTGGTGTTTGGTGAGTCACAAACGTCATCACTGTTTGTGTAAATCATACACAGTGACTCACAAAAGGAGCTTCACAGGCCAAGAATGATTTCTCTAAGGCACAGCCACATTTAACACAGGCACACGACGAAAGCCACCTCCATCCGGCCTACAAGTGACACCAAGACTTCAGCTGGGCCCGCGGCCTACCTGCTCCATAGACCACCGAGTACACCACCTTCTTGGTCTGCTCTCTCTCCACGTGGGTCACGCATTCTGAGGGAATGTCTTTCCTATGGGGAAAGATGGCATGATGTCAGGCACATGGGCACCCTGTCTGCAGAGGAAGCCGCGAGAGTCCAAACCACGGACATTGTCCCATCACAGTTCTTTCTCTGGAGGTTCTTAATGGTTTCAGATCAGGCCTGTCATCTATGTAGGGGAGACATTCAATGTCTGCAGCATCTGGCTCAGCATAGGCCCTCCGAAGAGATGCTGATGGTGAGCCCATTGCAGCTGGCCATTCCCAGGGCATCCACAAACCAAAACCAAAAATGCTTTTACGAAAGGAGTGCCAACCCAACTTGAGGAAAGCCTGGTTCCAGAGCTGGGGTTCTGGGGCCTGGTGTCTGGTTCCTCTGCAGGACTGGATGAGCATCTTCTGCTTTGCCTCCCATAGATAGAGGGCCTGGCGGGTGAGCCCTGGCCTGGGGCTGCAGCACTCAGACAGAATAAGGATCAACTCAACATCTGACCGGCGTGTGAACCACAGCGATCTGCAAAGATTAGAACTGAGACGTCTGAGGAGCGCAGGGGCTAGTGGGCATCTGGAGCCCTTGCTCCTTGCTAGACCATCCTAGGCAGCCATGTGTCTCATCTGGACCAAGTCTCCCCAACAGAGGGAACACTTCAGATTCAGGAGAAGGGAGAGAAAGACAGAGAGACAGAGAGAAGGATAAGGAAAAAGGAAAAGGAATCTGTCCCCATCTTCGTGGTGGGCTCTGTGCTGGGCCCTCCCTCAGTGCTCAGCAAGGCCGTTGACAATGCCCTTAGTTTTCACTTGCTGCTGGCACTGAGCCTAGCGACCAGCCTAACGTGAAAGCTCAGAGTCTCCTCAGGTCTCTTCCGAGTGGGCACACACTCGGCTTTCTAAATTTCCCAGTATACACAGGCGCTTTGAATGCCCTAACTTCCCAAAGAATCTCCCTCCAGCTTTTCCTCCCAAGCTGTCAATGCTTTATTATCTGCCTCAGATAGAATCTTTTGCTCCAAGCGGCTGCAGGTTGTTTATCTTACAAGGTTTTTGAGCAATGCCCGCCATTTTTCCGCCCCGAGTGAGTTCTGAGTTAGGTGAAACAAGGCCCATGTCATCCTTCAGGCAGCCCCCAGACAAATCAGAAGAGACAAACACAATTCTTTGCAAATAATGTCTGCTTGCTCCCTTGGGACCCAGGGAGCAGGGTCCCACACTGGGCGCATGGACTGTTGAGCTGGTGGGGGGAGAGCAAGTGAAAATACCACAAAGTTCTCCTCCTGTTTTCAAGTTGCCTTTTTTTGATTTAGCATTTGTTTGGTTGCTGTAAACTGTTGACTGCTTTCCAGAGATCTGACAAAGTTGGTTCTGACCAGTTCTGCTTGATTTGGGATGTTTCTGTCAGGGAATAGGTCCTCGGAGCTGCGTACTTCACCATTTTCACTGACATCCTAGAGTTCTTACTTTCACCACCTGCTTTCCAAGTACCAATGTATTTCCTTTTGTCATTTTCCCATTGTGTTAAGCTATTTTGCCTACTTGTTTATCTCACCCTTGAACTTGGCATTGTTGACAGCTGTATTTAGATAAGAAGCAAAAAGCTAAAATGTACCCAGGCTCAGAACTAACATGTGTCAACTCTTACGTCACCAGGCACCCTCACTCCCCACCTAGTTCCCTTTATTTTGGAAACCCCACAGGTGCTCCAAACCTGCCCGGGAAAGACACTGCTGACAAACTAAGACTAGCTTTCTCTGCTACCCCTGAGGGCCACCCGCAATGAAAGCAGACGATGCCTTGGCTCAAACAGATGGATCTGAAGACAACTGGAGGGAGGCAGAGGAGCGAGGCACTTTGAAGCAGGATGCCCCTCAACCAAACTGCACAGGTGAGCTCCCCTCAGCGTGCTGAACGGAGTTAGAAAGTTCTGAGGAAGCAGCATTAAACTCTTCCAGAACCTGCTTTTTCCTACAGAGCCAAAACATGACAAGATCTAAACAATATAATCAATAAAAGATATTATGGACATATGTCAAAACCATGCTCTGATAATAGAGAGTATACTTTCTTCTCGAGCTCATATGGCATATTCACAATAACCCATCACCCATGAGGGCACACAGAAAACATCAAAAGGTTGCACAAGCTAGAAATATTAAAGTAACACTCTGATCACAGAGCAAGAAAACTAGAAATTAAAAACAAAAACAAAACCCAAAAAAGCCCATCTATCTAGAAATAAAACAAAAAACACTTCTATCAGACAACTTTTGGGTGAAGAGAAATACAAACAGAAATTACATAATTTCTAATGAAAACACTA
This sequence comes from Equus przewalskii, assembly GCF_037783145.1. Lineage (NCBI taxonomy): Eukaryota > Metazoa > Chordata > Mammalia > Perissodactyla > Equidae > Equus > Equus przewalskii. The sequence goes on along the minus strand of NC_091833.1, from coordinate 118,120,450 downwards.
TGTGTCAGACCCAATGGATTACATTTAAAGCAGTGAGAAAATTTCATAGGCTTAAATGCCTATATTAGTAAAAACAAAAGAACAAAAGTATATGAATTAAGTTTTCAACTCAAAAAGTAAGAAAAAGAACAACAACAAAGAAAATCAAAAGAATACACAAGGAAGGAAATAATAAAGCTAAAATAAACTGAGGAGCAGAAATCGGTAAAGCTGAGAACAGCAAGACAAGAGATCAAACTGATAAATAAAAATCCTGGTTCTTATAAAAGATAAAATAGACAAACCATTAACTGGTTTAATCGAAAGGGAGCAAGCACAGATATACGATATAAGAAAAAAGGGAAAGTAACCACGGAGAGGCAGGAGGTTAAGAAAAACCTTTAAAAAATTATTTTGCACAACTCTATGCAAGTAAATTTGAAAATCCAGGTGAAATGGACAATTTCTTAAGAAAACACAGTTATAAAAGTTGGCCCCAGGAGAGATGAAGGTTAAACAGATCAACATCCATACAAGAAACAGAGAAAATTATTGAGGAACCACTCCACACAAAAGCTCCAGGCCCAGATGGATCAAAGCAGAATTCTATCAAACCTTTACAGACCAGAGTCCCATGCTGTATAAACTGTTTCAGAGTTTATAAAATGAAGAAAAAGTTGCAAATCTATTTTATTAAGCAAGTATAACAGTTAGACAAACATGATAAAGAGTGTATAATAAAGGGAAATTACAGACCAATATTTCCTATGTATATTGATTGAATATTAGCAAACAGAGTCCAATACTACATTAAAAAAAATAGTACCCCATGACCAAGCAGAGTCTATACCAGGAAAGCAAGGTTGGTTCCACGTTAGGAAATCTGTTAATGTAACTCACCACATTAACAGGACCAAGGAGAAAATTACATAGTTGTTGAAAAAAAAAGCTATGACAAAATTCAACATCTACTCTTAAAAACTCTTGAGAAAATAGGAATAGCTGGATATTTCCTTAAAATTATAAAACAATACACCTCAGTCCTAAAGTTAGTATCTTATTAATGGGGAAACACCAGAAGCATCCTTACTAAGGTCAGAAACAAGGCAAGGATGCCCACTACCTCTGCTATTACTTAACATTGTTCTGGAAATATTAGTCAAATAACTAGAGGCATACAAATTGGAAAATTAAAAAAGAAATAATCTCTAGTTGCAGATGACATGATAGTATTCCTGGAAATCCCTAGAGAATCTACAATAAAATAATTCAGAAAGATAGCAGGAAATAAAATTAATATAACAAGTCAATAGCCTTCATATACACAAATAAAATATTAACAAAAAAGATAAAATACTTAGGAATAAACCTAACAAGAAATGTGTAAAACTTATATGAAGAAACCTTTAAAACCTCCTAAAAGACACAAAAGTAGACTTGATTAAATGGAAAGGCATCCCTTGTTCTTCTTTTTTTTAAAGATTGGCAGCTGAGCCAACATCTGTTGCCAATCTTTTTTTTCCTCCTTCTTCTCCCCAAAGCCCCCCAGCACATAGCTGTATATCCTGGTTGCAGGTCCTTCCGGTTGTGCCATGTGGGATACCACCTCAGCATGGCCTGATGAGCAGTCTGCACCCAGGATCCAAACCTGTGAAACCCTGGCTTGCCGAAGTGTAGCGCACAAACTTAACTGCTTGGCCATGGGGCCAGCCCCAGGCATCCTTTGTTCTTGATTGAAATGTCTCAACATCATCAAGACATGAGCTCTCCCTATGTTAATTTGTGAATTTAATGTGATCTCAATAAAAATACGAACAAGCTTTTTTATGGAACTAGACAAGGTGATGCTAAAGTTCATATGGAAGAACAAATGCATAAGAATAGGTAGGAAAATGGAATAGAAGAGCTCTGAGGGGCAGCAGGACTCACCTATGTACAAACACACTAGGAGTTCTCTATAATCATTGCAGTGTGGCACAGGCACGTGAATAGACAGACCACTGGAACAGAACAGGAAGTTCAGACACAGACTCACCTACATACAGAAATCTAACATCATAAAGATGGCATCTCCAGTCACCCGAGCAAAGATGGACTTGATTAATGGTGCTGGGACAACAGGATAGACATTTGGAAAAAGATAAAAGAAAACATGGGCGCATTCCTCTATAATCTGCATGCAGAGAAAGGCTTTCTTACTATGACTCAAAACCCAGATGCATAGGGGTTGGCCTGGTTGTGTAGTGGTTAAGTTTGCACGTTCTGCTTCGTAGCCTGGGGTTTGCCGGCCCGGATCCTGGGCACGGACCTAGGCACCGCTTATCAAGCCATGCTGTGGCAGGTGTCCCACATGTAAAATAGAGGAATATGGGTACAGATGTTAGCTCAGGGCTAATCTCCCTCAAAAAAACAAAAATCCGGATGCAATAAAAGAAAAGACTGATAGATTACCAAAAAACCAAAACAAAACACCAGATCTTTTGCATGGCATAAAATACCATAATCAAAGTCAAAAGACAACAAACTAGGAGAAAATATTTGTAACATATATCAGAGATGAATGACTAATATCCCTAACTACAAAGAACTTTTAAAAATTGAAGAAACAAAGACAAAAAAAATCCTATGGAAGAATAAAAATGGCTGAAAGGCATGAGCTACATTTGATCTGTTGGTCCCCGGTGGCCACCTTTAAGCAGGGCCTCTGGCCCCTGGCAACCAAGGATGATTCTGGTTTGGCATCTGTTGAGTGATCAAGCAGTTGCAAAACCTTAGCTGATCTGCCCCAAAGTAGCCCAGGTTTGTTGATCCTTCTGGGTGCAGAAGAGTCTGGAGTGGCTTAACACGAAGTATGATTACTTTTTGGGATGTTAAGCTGAAGGCTAAACTGTGAAGTGGAGGTCATTGTGGCTGGGAAACTATGCCAGGTCTCTTGGTGTTTTCTCTGGTTATTTTTAAAAAATTAACTTCATTGAAGTATAATTAACATATGGTGAAATGCACCCATTTTAAGTGAACAGTCCAGTGAATTTTCAAAAATGCATACACCTGTATAACTACCAGCACAATCAAGATACAGAACATTTCTATCACTCCAAAATGTTCCCTCATGCCCCTTTGTAGTCAAATCAGCCCCGCTACACAGGCCCAGGGAAGCACAGATCTGATTAGTGACACTGCGGGTTAGCTTTGCCTTGTATCCTATATAAACGGAAGCATACAGTAAGTACTCTTTTGTGTCTGGCTTCTCTCACTTAGCATATATTTTTGAGACATATCTACACTGCTGTGTATATCCTTAGTTCATTCCTTTCCACTGCTGATACTTTCCCATTGTAAGCATATGACACAATTTGTATATTAATTCACCTGTTAATAGACATTTAAATTTTTTTGAGTTATGGCTATTATAAAGTTACTAAGAACTTTATGCACAAGTCTTTTATTATACATATATTTTCATTTCACTCGGATAAATACCTAAGAGTAGAACTGCTGGGTTGTATGCTAAGTGTCTGTTCACTTTATAAGAAAAGGATTATTTTTTTCCCAACTGGCTACACGATTTACACACCTAACTGCAATATATGAGAGTTGTGGTTGCTTCACATCCTTGCCAACACTTGATATTATTAGTCTTTTTAGTTTTAGCCATTCCAGTGGGTATGGAGAGGTATCTAATTGTGGCTTTAATTTGCATTTCCCTGATAACTAGTAATACTGAACATATTTTATGTGCTCACTGGCATTTATTTTGTGAAGTGTCTGCTTAAAACTTTTGCCTATTTTGGGAGGGGTTACTTGTTTTTCTATTATGGAGTTACAAGAGATCTGTATATGTTCGGACACCAGTCTGTTGTCAGAAATGTGTATTGTGAATAATTCCTCCCAATCCGTGGCTTGCCTTTTCTTCCTCTTAATGATGTTCTAGAGCAGATGTTTTAAATTTTGAGGAAGTCTAACTTATCAATTTTTCAATTAAATTAAAGTAAATTAAATGGTTGGTGCTTTGGTGTCCTATCTATGAAATATTTGTCAACCCCAAAGATGAAAAGATTTTCTCCTGTGTTCTTCCAGTAGTTTTTATAGTTTTATAAAAACTATAGTTTTAATAGTTTATAGTTTTAACTTTTATGTGTAGGTCTATGATCCATTTTGAATTAATTTTTGTATATGGTATGAAGTAAGAGCCAAAACTCATATTTTCTAAGTGGATATCTCGTTGTTCCAGCATCATTTAGAGAGATTATTCTTTACCGCATCAAATTACGTTGGCACTTATGCTGAAAATGAATTAATCACACATATGAGGGTCTATTTCTGGATTCTCGTCTGTTCTAATGATCTATGTATCTATTCTTATACTGATAACCCACTGTCTCAATTACTGTAACTTTACAGCAAGTTCTGAAATCAGGTAAAATTCTTCAAACTTTGTTCTTTTTCAAAACTGTTCTCAACATAAGTGCCAATGTAAGAGTTTTATTATAATTTCTTGCAACTTCTACAAGAAAGTCTTGCTAGGATTTTTATTGGAATCATGTTGAATTTATAGGTTGATTTGGGGTAAACTGACATCTTAACAGTAGTGAGCCTCCCAATCCATGGACACACTATATATCTCTCCATTTGTTTAGGTCTTTAATTCCTCTCAGCAATGTTTGTAGTTTTCAGTGTACAGGTCAAACACCTATTTTATTAAATTTATCTCTAAGTATTTTATACTTTTGGATGTTATTGTAATCGCATTGTTTTAAATGTTTTTATTTTTCAACGTTTATTGCTACTATATACAAATACTATTGATTTTTATACATTAACTTTGTTTCCTATGACCTTGCTAAATATTCTTAGTGGTTTTTTTTTTTTTTATTAATGTTATGATAGATTACAACCTTGTGAGATTTCAGTTGTACATTTTTGTTAGTCATGTTGTGGGTACACCACTTCCCCCTCTGTGCCCTCCCCCTACCCCCCTTTTCCCTGGTAACCACCGATCAGATCTCCTTATCAATATGCTAATTTCCACCTATGAGTGGAGTCATATAGAGTTCGTCTTTCTCTGACTGGCTTATTTCGCTTAACATAATACCCTCGAGGTCCATCCACGTTGTTGTGAATGGGCCGATTTTGTCTTTTTTTATGGCTGAGTAGTATTCCATTGTGTATATATACCACATCTTCTTTATCCAATCATCAGTTTCTGGGCATGTAGGCTGGTTCCACGTCTTGGCTATTGTAAATAATGCTGCGATGAACATAGGGGTGCAACGGACTCTTGAGATTTCTGATATCAGGTTCTTAGGATAGATACCCAGTAATGGGATGGCTGGGTCATAGGGTATTTCTATTTTTAACTTTTTGAGAAATCTCCATACTGTTTTCCATAGTGGCTGTATCAGTTTGCATTCCCACCAACAGTGTATGAGGGTTCCTTTTTCTCCACAACCTCTCCAACATTTGTCGCTCTTGGTTTTGGATGTTTTTGCCAATCTAACGGGTGTAAGGTGATATCTTAGTGTAGTTTTGATTTGCATTTCCCTGATGATTAGCGATGATGAACATCTTTTCATGTGTCTATTGGCCATATTCATATCTTCTTTTGAGAAATGTCTGTTCATGTCCTCTGCCCATTTTTTGATCGGGTTGTTTGTTTTTTTGTTGTTAAGCAGTGTGAGTTCTTTGTATATTATGGAGATTAACCCTTTGTCGGATAAGTGGCTTGTAAATATTTTTTCCCAATTAGTGAGCTGTTTTTTTGTTTCAATCCTGTTTTCCCTTGCCTTGAAGAAGCTCTTTAGTCTGATGAAGTCCCATTTGTTTATTCTTTCTATTGTTTCCCTCAACTGAGGAGTTACAGTGTCCGAAAAGATTCTTTTGAAACTGATGTCAAAGAGTGTACTGCCTATATTCTCTTCCAAAAGACTTATTGTCTCAGGCCTAATCTTTAGGTCTTTGATCCATTTTGAGTTTATTTTGGTGTGTGGTGAAAAAGAATGGTCAATTTTCAATCTTTTGCATGTAGCTGTCCAGTTTTCCCAGCACCATTTGTTGAAGAGACTTTCTTTTCTCCATTGTAGGCCCTCTGCTCCTTTGTCGAAGATTAGCTGTCTATAGATGTGTGGTTTTATCTCTGGGCTTTCAATTCTGTTCCATTGATCTGTGGACCTGTTTTTGTACCAGTACCATGCTGTTTTGATCACTGTAGCTTTGTAGTATGTTTTGAAATCGGGGATTGTGATTCCATCGGCTTTGTTTTTCTTGCTCAGGATTGCTTTAGCAATTCGCGGTCTTTTGTTGCCCCATATGAATTTTAGGATTGTTTGTTCAATTTCTGTGAAGAATGTTCTTGGGATTCTGATTGGGATAGCATTGAATCTGTAGATTGCTTTAGGTAGTATGGACATTTTAACTATGTTTATTCTTCCAATCCATGTGCAAGGAATGTCTTTCCATCTCTTTATGTCATCGTCAATTTCTTTCAAGAAAGTCTTGTAGTTTTCATTGTATAGATCCTTCACTTCCTTGGTTAAATTTATCCCAAGGTATTTTATTCTTTTTGTTGCGATTGTGAATGGGATTGAGTTCTTGAGTTCTTTTTCTGTTAGTTCATTGTTAGTGTATAGAAATGCTACTGATTTATGCACGTTAATTTTATACCCTGCTACTTTGCTGTAGTTGTTGATTATTTCTAATAGTTTTTCTGTGGATTCTTTGGGGTTTTCTATATAAAAGATCATGTCGTCTGCAAACAACGAGAGTTTTACTTCTTCGTTACCTATTTGGATTCCTTTTATTTCTTTTTCCTGCCGAATTGCTCTGGCCAGCACCTCCAGTACTATGTTGAATAGGAGTGGTGAAAGTGGGCACCCTTGTCTTGTTCCTGTCCTCAGAGGGATGGCTTTCAGTTTTTGTCCATTGAGTATGATGTTGGCTGTGGGTCTATCATATATGGCCTTTATTATGTTGAGGTACTTTCCTTCTATACCCATTTTACTGAGGGTTTTTATCATAAATGGGTGTTGGATCTTGTCGAATGCTTTCTCTGCATCTATTGAGATGATCATGTGGTTTTTGTTTTTCATTTTGTTGATGTAGTGTATCACGTTGATTGACTTGCGGATGTTGAACCATCCCTGTGTCCCTGGTATGAATCCCACTTGATCATGGTGTATAATCTTTTTGATGTATTGCTGTATTCGGTTTGCCAAAATTTTGTTGAGGATTTTTGCATCTATGTTCATCAGTGATATCGGCCTGTAGTTCTCCTTCTTTGTGTTGTCCTTGTCAGGTTTGGGGATCAGAGCGATGTTGGCTTCATAGAATGTGTTAGGGAGTACTCCATCTTTCTCAATTTTCTGGAACAGTTTGAGGAGAATAGGTATTAAGTCTTCTTTGAATGTTTGGTAGAATTCTCCAGAGAAGCCGTCTGGTCCTGGACTCTTATTTTTGGGGAGGTTTTTGATTACCGTTTCTATTTCCTTACTTGTGATTGGCCTATTCAGATTCTCCATTTCTTCCTGATTCAGTTTGGGGAGATTGTAGGAGTCTAGGAATTTGTCCATTTCTTCCAGGTTGTTCAATTTGTTGGCATATAGTTTTTCATAGTATTCTCTTATGATCTCTTGTATTTCATTGGTATCTGTTGTGATTTCTCCTCTCTCATTCCTAATTTTATCAATTTGCGATTTCTCTCTTCTTTTCTTGGTGAGTCTGGCTAGGGGTTTGTCAATTTTGTTAATTCTTTCGAAGAACCAACTCTTTGTTTCATTGATCCTTTCTATTGTCTTTTTTGTTTCAATATCGTTTATTTCTGCTCTTATTTTTATTATTTCCCTCCTTCTACTGACTCTGGGTTTTGTTTGTTCTTCTTTTTCTAGTTCTGTTAGGTGTCGTTTGAGGTTGCTTATGTGAGCTTTTTCTTGTTTAGTGAGGTGAGCCTGTATTGCGATGAATTTCCCTCTTAGGACTGCTTTTGCTGCATCCCAAATGGTTTGGTATGTCGTGTTCTCATTTTCATTAGTCTCCAGATAAAATTTGATTTCTTCTTTAATTTCTTCAATGATCCATTGTTTGTTGAGAAGCGTGTTGTTTAGTCTCCACATTTTTGCACCTTTCTCTGCTTTTTTCTTGTAGTTGATTTCTAGTTTAATAGCATTGTGATCAGAAAAGATGCTTGATATTATTTCAACTCTCTTGTATTTATTGATCTTTGCTTTGGTTCCCAAAATATGGTCAATCCTTGAGAATGTTCCATGTGCACTTGAGAAGAATGTGTAACCTGCTGTTTTGGGGTGATATTCTTAGTGGTTTTAATATCATTTTTTTTGTAGATCCCTTAGGCTTTTTCTGTATACACAATGATGCTGTCTTCAAATAAAGATAGTTTTCCTTCTTTCTTTCCAAACTGCATTCCCTTCATTTTTATTATTGTTTATTTCTGCTTTATTACACTGACTAGAACCTCCAGTATAATGTTGAATAGAAGTTGTGAGAGCAGACATTCTTGTGTTGTCCTATTCTTAGGGGGAAAGCAATGAATTTCTCACCATTAAGTAAGATATTAGCTATGGGTTTTTCATATATGCCCTTTATCATGTTGAGAAAGTCTCCCTTCTATTTTTGGTTTACTGTAAGTTCTTATAATAAATAGGTCTTGAATTATATCAAATCCTTTCCTACATCTATTGAGATGATTACATGGTTTTTCTCCTTTATTCTCTTAATATGATTAATTACATTGATTTTGAATGCTAAGCTAACCAGACATTCCCTGGATAAACCCCAATTAGTTATGGAGTATTGTCCTTTTTTTATATTGATAGATTTGGTTTGCTAACATTGTGAAGGAATTTTGCGAGTATGATCATGAGGTATATTAGTCTGTAGTTTTCTCTTTGCATAATGTCTTTGTTTTAGTATCAAGGTAATTCTGGCTTCATAAAATGAGTTGAGAAGTATTCACTCTTCTTATATTTTCTGGAAGTATTTGCAAAGGATGGCGTTCCCTCTTCCTTAAATGTTTGATAGATTTTCTAGTGAAGCCATGTAGCACTGGGAAGCTTTTTATTACAAATTCAACTTTTTAAACAGATAAGAGGCTATTGAGACCATCTATTTCTTATTTTGTCAGTTTTGGCAATTTGTACATTTCAGGAAATTTGAGTTACAAAATTTATGGACATAAAGTTGCTAATTACATTGCCCTATTCTTTTAACATCTGTAGAGTTTATGCTGATGTAATCTTTTTCATCCTGATATTGGTAATTTGTGGTTTTTCCTTTTTTTTTTTGATCAGTCTCCCCAGGAGTTTATAAATTTTATTCATCTTTTTGAAAATCCTGCTTTTGGTTTCTGTGATTTTCTCTTCTATTTTTCTGTCCTTTATTTACACTGATTTCTGCTCCTCTTATCCTCCTTCTACTGACTTAGGACTTAAGTTGCTCTTATTTTTCTAGGTCCTTAGAAGCTTTGATAATTTATTTTAGACTTTTCTTATTTTCTAATAGGAGCATTTAATGTCATAAATTTCTCTCTAAGTACTTCCATAGCAGCATGCCATAATTTCTGACATGTTGTGTTTTCATTATCATCTAGCTCAAAATATTTTCTAATATTCCTTGTGACCTTTTCCTTTGACTCATGGGTTATTTAGAAATGTATTTTTTATTTTCCAAATATTTGGGGATTTTCCATATATATTTTTTGTTCCTGATTTCTAATTTAATTCCTAATTAATTTCTAATCTAATTCTGCAGTTGTTGGTGGATAATGTTATTCAGGTCTTCCATATACCTTCTGATTTTCCCTGTTCTTATCAATCATTGAGAAAGAAGTATTGAAGTCTCCAACTCTGCTTGAAGATTTGTCCATTTTTCCTTTCAGTTCTACCAGGTTTTGCCTCATGTATTTTGAAGCTCTCTTATTAGGTGCACCCCCTACGTACAACTGTTATCTTTTCTTGATGAATTGGCCCTTTTATGAAATGTCTCTCTCTATCCTTGGTAATATTCCTTGTCCTGAAATCTAACTTGTCTGATATTAATATAGCTATTCAAATTGTTATCTGGTTAGTCTTTATGCACTGGTTTTGAACTCAGGTTCTCATCCACTGGATTTCACACTGTATTTCTCACTACCAATTCTAGGGTTAGGGAGAATTTGGGGCCTTTGTGAAGAGCAAGTTGCTCTGGCTCCATATGTCTCTGCTCAGATACAATGACAGAGAAGAAGGTCACCTGTGTTCTCTTGGGATTGCATACCAGGAAAAAAGTATAACATTTTCATTAACTGCACTTACCTGCTGAAGTGGCCACTAAGAGCCACACAGCAGATGTTCCATAAACTAATATGCCTGGAGCTTGAAAGAATTTTTGAGAGGTTGGCTTATGCATTAGCTTCCTGTGGCTGCCATAACAAATTACCACAAATTTGGTGGCTTAAAACAAGAGAGATTTATTCCCTTACAGTTTTGGAGGTTAGAAGTCTGAAATCAGTACCACTGGGCCAAAGTCAAGGGGTCAACAGGGCCCCATTCCTGCTGGATGCTCTAGAGGGAGAATCCATTCCTCCCCTCTTCCAGCTTTTGGTGGCTGCTGGCATTTCTTGGCTTGTGGCCATATCACTCCAATCTCTGCTTCTGGGGTCACATGGCCTTCTCCTCTGTTTGTGTGAAGTCTCCCTCTATCTCCCTCTTATAAGTGCACTGTGACAGCATTTAGAACCCATTCTAATAATCCAGGATAATCTTCTCATCTCAAGATAATTAACTAAATCATGCTGCAAAGATCTTTTTCCATATAAGGTAACAATTCATATCCATGGATTAAAACGTGGATATCTTTTGGGGAACCATTATTCAGACTACCAAAGCATATGAACCATAATGTATTTAAAATGATTACACAATGAGACCCAAATTATGAAAACAAAAAAACCCACAAAGTAATAGGAATCAAAAGTGTGTATGGGAGAAAGATAGAGAGAAAGAACGAATAGGAATGGAATTCTGGCCAGCCAAAAGAAGACAAAGCTAAGTGGAAACAGTGATTTAGATGTTGGATGAGGAACAAAATGCCCCACAGACATGGCCTTGGCCAACTAACAATAGATGGATACAGTCACAGTGGGTGTCCCAGGGGTCAGAGTATGCAAGAGGTTAGAGGTTCCCCAATTCAATGAAGCCAAACCTGGATTATTGTTCAGTTGCTAAGAAATGGAAAAATGGAATGGAATTTGTATAAAAGTGATGTAAGTGAAATTCTTTCTAAATCCTTTGTCAAACTTATGCTTGACTTTGGCATCTACACCAGAGGCCATCCCTGGGTATCGAAGAAGTAGGGATGAGACTGTAATCAGGCCTAGAAATACCCTGGCAGAGACTGAGCAGAGAGTAGAGACGGAAGACTTTGCACCCAGGAGCACAGGAAGCTCACAACAAGAAAGGCCTGGCAAGGGGCCACCCAAGGACAGATAAGTCAGAATCCCACAGGGGAAAAGGAGGCAGAAGAACCTCACTGCCTCCAACAGGGCTGCTAGGACAGGCCTTGAGCCTGGACTGCATGGCATGGCCAGCAAAGGTGGGCAGTGCCCAGCAGCCAGGGTGTGGCAAGTAACCCAGAAGCAGAGGGAGAGCAGACCAGCTCTGGAAGGCAATGAGTTCTAGCATGTGCATTTTGAGATAGACCAACCTTCTAAGGTCCCACTAGAGCACTTCTTTCGAGTTGTGGTCTGTATCCAGTGAGGGGTGTCTAGGGACAGATGGCAGTTGTAGGCAGCCTCAAGCTGAAGCCCTCCAAAGAACGTGGGACGGCCTGCATCAATGAACCTGACTGCTTCAGAATCACTGAGAGAGCATCTTAATTATGTTCCTCCACCCTGACTCCAGACCTACTGAGCCAGATTCTTTGGGTCGAGGCACTTAAAATGCCTTCCCAGCACAGTTAACGACCTGCCTGGAGGCCACAGACACAAGAGGGCCCAGAGACACGGGCTCTTCACTGCTTTTTGATCCCTTGGTGAAAGAGGATTATCTTAAAGCTGGAAAGGGCCTGGCAAGCACCATCAACAGAAAAGTGAAATCTAAGGTAGGTGAGGCACTAATGAGGGGAGGCAGCCACTCTGCGTGAATTCTGTCCCAGATTTGTGAGAACACACACATTAAAGGACAAAACAGCATCCAGTTTCAGTGATTCTAACTGGAAGGAAACAGGAAGAATAGGAAAGGTGCCAGAAAATTAGAGATAACCTAATTGTCAGAAACAGACTTGCATTATGATTATGATTATGAAAAGGATGTGTTGGAGCAGACAGAGAGGAAATGGAAGATGACGACATGGGTTTGTCTTTGACTACTCCTGCTGGCTGTATGTCAACCTGCTTCCTAACAGTAAACCATCTTGCCCTCCTGGAATGACTCCCACTTGATCATGTGTGCCAGGCCAGCCCTAGAGTAAGTGTGGACCTGTTCTGTGTTCTGGGACTCAGGACCAGCTTAAACCACAGGAATCATCTGTTCTTCAGAGGTTTGAAAGCACTACTTGGCCCAGCTGCTTTTTTTGGTGCTTATGGAAGTGTAGTTCTTTCTTTTTCTGTTTCCTCTGAGCAGGTTATTGGTCTCTTGGGTTTTCTGTCTTTTCTTGGATCCCTTTGGGTAATTTATATTTTCCTAGAAAATCATTCATGTTATTAAAGCTTACAAGTTAACTAGCAGAGAGTTGCACATGGTAATCTCATTACAAGAGATGGTCCTTGGAAAAGACTGATTAAGAAGAAAAACTTCTAACAAATGAAGGAAAAAAACCCAACAAAATATTACAAGGGAATATTGCCTTCAAAAGTCTGAAAGAAAATAATCTCCAACATAGAATTCTATCTCCAGCCAAATTATCAACCAAATGTGAGACATTTTCAGACATGTAATGTCTCTAGAAATTAACCTTCCACGTACCATTTCTGAGGGAGCCATGTAAGGATATGCTCTACCAAGACAATGGAGTAACCCAAGAAAGGGAAGTAGGAAATAGGAGCTCCAATATAGGACAAGGGGAAAGGGGACCCCAGGTGATGATGAGGAGAAGCCCCAGGCTGACAGTTGTGCACCAGGTACAGAAGGCGATGAGTCCACACTGGAGCTGGGTGGAAAGCTCCAGAAAGGACTTCTTCAGAAAACTGAACTTGATAGAATATCTGAAGGGTGTGAAAGTTTGCCATACAAAGATCCTCAGCAAAAACTCTTGGAAGAAGTATTCCAGTAATAAAATAAACAACTTCAGTTGTTGCTATAAGAGATATGGGAAAGAAGGGGAATACAATGTTCTGGCAAAATCCATTGTTGGTTTTTCTTTTTTCAATAAAGCTTAGATCAAATAAAAGAGAAAATATCTGTAACTGCACAGGACGAAAACTCTAGACAACATTAACAGGAGTGGAGTGGAAAGGGGAGCTTAAAGGGACATAAGGACATGCTAAATGGTGTGTTTTATTAGAAGGAAGATGTAAATACTGATCATTTTAAGTAATCAAAAGAATAACAAAAAAACATGAGTATTTACCCTAGCGCCTGAAACAGTAACATAGTAAATATTCAGTAAGTAGTTAGTGAGTGAATGAATGAAGAAATGAATAGGTATGCTTCTTAAGGGCAAAAAGTGTAAGAACAAATTTTAAACATATAACTTTTAAAAAACCTGAAGAGTTTTCCAGTTTTGGTAGATGCCGACCAGCATGTTGTAGATAAACCTTCCCATGCAGAACAACTATAAACACTGGAGAAAATATTAAAAAAAATATCTATTTGGGGGCTGGCCCAGTGGAGTAATGGTTAAGTTCATGTGCTCTGTTTTGGTGGCCCAGAGTTCGTGGGTTTGGATCCTGGGTGCAGACCTACACAGTTTTCATCAAGCCATGCTGTGGTGGCGTCCCATATACAAAAAATAGATGAATATTGGCATAGATGTTAGCTCAGCAACAATCTTCCTCAAGCAAAAAGAGGAAGATTGGCAAAAGATGTTAGCTCAGGGCCACTCTTCCTCACCAAAAGAAAAAAAGCATCTATTTGAAGGTCTGAGAGAGCAGAAAGAAAAAAACCCAAGGCAGTAAGAACTTGAGAGGCTTTGACTGCAGAGAAAGAGACGTGCAGAAATGTAACCCTGAGGTTTGGTGCCACATTCTCTCTTAAGAAATCTGCTAATTTTCAAGTGATGGTTGAAAAGCTGAGTACAGATTCCAGAAGTCTACGAGACTGGAGAAAAAGTTGAAGTTCAGGGCTTATCAAGAAAGCAGGTCCTTGGTACTCTAGGGGAAAAGATCCCCTAGTAATTTACTAGCTTTCACAAATACCAAAGCCCATCTTCCCAATGAATTAATCTCTGATTCGACTAAGGCAGTCTTCCCCCAGCTTAATTGTGTGCCAGAAGCAAGAATAAATCATCTTTTGAGGAAGATAACACTTTTCATACCCATAAGTAACCTCTATCCTTTCATTCACACTATTCAATCAAAAATTACCTGGCATCCCAGGAAATAAGATCAAATGACTGAAAACCAAGAGAGAAACCACAGAGACAGATGTATGGGAGACATAGATATTGTGGTTACCAGTTACAGACATTAGAATGATTGTGATTAATATGTTTAAGATAGATGACAAATTGAGAATTTGAGTAGAGAATTGAAAACTATGAAAAACAATTAAATGGATGATTGTAGAAGTGAAAAATGCAATAAATAAAATTAAGAACTCAAAAGTTTACTCAAATAGGGTTTAATTTTAACAGTCTAATAGCTATTCTTGTAGAAAAGATTACTGAATAGAATACAGACAAAAGAATGGAAGATCAGACAAAATATCCAGCCTGAGGCATGTAGAGAAAAAAGATGGAAAATACAGAAAAGAAAATAAGAGATATATGGAACATGGTGAAACGTTCTAACATAAGTTTAACCATAGTCCCAGAAGGAGAGGAGAAAGAAGGGAGTAGAAGTAATATTTAAAGAGATAATGACTGAGAAGTTTCCAAAGTTGATGAAAGACATCAAGCCATAGATAAAAGAAACACTACAAACCACAATCAAGGTAGATACAAAGAAAATCACATCTGAGCATAACATAAAATTTCTGAAAACCAAAGACAAAGAGAAAAATCTTAAAAACAACTAGAAAAAAATAATTGATTACCTTCAAAGAAGCACCAACACAACTAACAGTGACTTTTTAACAGAAATAATGGAAAATAGAAAAAATGGAATGAAATAATCAAGATGCAAAAAAATTACAATAGTAACTGCCAAACACGAATTCTATATGCAGCAAAAATATTGCTCAAAAATAAACGTAAAATTAGAACATGGCAGACAAACAAAAACTGAGATAATTTGTCATCTGAATACCTGCACTAAAAGAAATGCTAAAGATGGAATAAACTATAATAATTCCACATGGAAGCACAGAGATGCAGGAAGGAATAATGAGCAATGGAAAGGATATCAGTAAAGTTAAAATGAATATTGATTGTCTAAAACCATATTATAATATTTTGTGCAGTTCGAAATTATGTAGAATTAAAATATATTACAGCAATAAGTACAAAAGGCAGGAAGGGAAGATAAATGGAGTTAAAGTGTTACATAGTCTGAGAAGTAGTAAAATTACAACTTTATATCACATTTTTATAAGTGAAGGATGCTTGTAATAATCTCTAGAATAGTTTCTAAAAGAATAGTGAAAGAATATATATCTAACAAAGTAATAGAGGGGAAAATGAAATAACAAAAAATACTTAATCCAAAAAATGGCAAGAAGGGAGAGACAAAGAAACACAGAATAAGTGAGACAAATAGAAAACAATACCAAAAGGAGAGAGTTATCCCTAAATATATCAGTAATTATATTATACGTAAACGAACAAAATACTCCAATTAAAAGGCAAAGATTGTCAGAGTGGATTACATTTTTAAAATGCTGCATACACAAGGTACACCATAAGTATAAAAACACAGAAATGATGATAGCAAAAAGATGGAAAAGATATATGATGAAGACACTAGCTGAATAATACCTTTGTAGAGAATATCAAACAAGAGTTTAAGATAAGACAAATTACTAAAGTTGAAGAACATTTCATAACAATAGATTATTGACTGTAAAATACAAGAGTATTATTATCTTATAGGGTTTAAATATATGTAGAATTAAAATGTATGATCAGAAATAACACAAAAGGCAAGAAGGGTGAAGAGAGTTGAAAGGTTCTGAAGTCAGAGCATTGTCTGGGAAAGTAGTCAAAACATTAATTTATTTTGGACTGCAGTGAGTCAATGATTCACGTCATAATCTGACCATTAGAAGAATATTAAAAGACTGTAAAACCAATGGCTAATAGAGAAAAAGTGATTAATCCAAAAGGAAGGCAAAAAAGAAGAGAAAATAGAAGATAAAACAGGAAGGATAAATACAAACAGTAGAACAACACAGATAAAAAACCCCAAGTAATTGTATTAACTGTAAAAGACTAAATCTCTAATTAAAAGAATATCATAGTCAGACTGGACAAAAAGCCAAAACCCAACTATATGCTGCTTACAAAAAACAAATCTTAAATATAAGGGCACAGAAATGTTGGAAGTATAATAAGAGAATGGGGAAAAGATAATATGCAAACTCCAGCCAAAAGAAAGCTGGTTTAGCTGTATTCATATCAGAAAAAATAGTTGTAAGTTTACATATGCCTAATAATATAGCTTCAAAAGTATGAAGCAAAAATGCACAGAACCAAAAGGAGAAATAGAGAAATCCATGATCATAATGGGAGACTTTAACTCAACTCTAAAAGCTAATAGAACAAGCACACAAATATTAGGAAGGACATAGAAGATGTGAACAACATGTCTAACAAACCTGACCTAACTGACATACACAGAACCCAATAAGGACAGACTGCACATTCTTATCAAATGCAAAAGGACAAAACTGACCTCATGCTGGTCTGTAAAGCCATTTAAAACATATTTCAAAGGACCTAAATCCTACAGAGAATGTTCTTTGACCATAGTAGAATTAAGCTAAAAATCACCAGTAGCAACAATAACAACAAAAACTAGAAAATTCACTATATTGGCAATTAAGCATTGTACTTCTAAACAAGCCTTGGGTCAAAGAAGAAATCACAATGGCTATTAGAAAATATTTTTTGTTGAATGACAGTGAAAATAGACATAGCAAAATTTATGAGATGTAGCTAAAGTCACGCTTAGAAAGAAAACTATAGCCTTAAATCCATTTTAGAAATGAAGGAAATCTGAAAACCAACGCTCTATCACAAGTAGTTGGAAAAAGAAAGAACAACATAACAAATCCAAAGAAAGTAGAAAGAAGGAAATAGGAAAGATAAGAGAAGAAATTAATACAATAGAAAACAAACCTACAACAAAGAGATTTCATAATTGGTTCTTTGAAAAGATTAATAATATCAAGTCCCTAGAAAGACTAAATAAGAATGAAAAAGAGAAGGCATAAATTGAATAAGAATGAAAAAGACAAGGCATAAATTATCAATATAAAGAATGAAAATGGAATATCATTACAGACCCTACAGTCATTAAGATGATCAAAAGAGAATAATATGAGCAACTTTATGCCAATAAATTTGAAAAAATAGATGAAATGGACAAATTCAATGTGAAACGCAATACACCAAAACCAATACAAGAAGTAGTAGAAAAACTGAGCAGTCATATATCTCTTAAATAAATTGAATCCCCCAGAAAAAAATCCCAGGCCCAGCTGATTCACTGATGATTTCTTCCAAACATTTAAGGAAGAAACAAGACCACTCTTACATAAACTCTTCCAGAGAATGGAAAAGAAGGAACACTTTCTAACTCAAAACTTGACAAGGAAATTAAAAGAAAGGAAAGTTAGATATAAATTTAGATGAAGATCGTAAACTACCAGAAGAAAACATGGTCTATCCAATGGAAAATAGGAAAGAAAAGAAAACACAGTATATCGAAAATATGACATAAGAAGACAGAAAACGCTTAATACATCAGTAATTATAACAAATGTATGTGAGTTAATTCACCAAATAAGAAAAGGACTCATAATCTGAATTTTAAAATTTCCATATTATGTACAAAAGACACAGAAAGGTGAAAATAAAAGAACAGGAAAAGATATATAAGGCAAATATTCTCTAAAGAAATCTTAATGTGATAAAAATTTAATTTAAGCCAAGAAAAAGTCATAAAGGCAAAGGAGATTATATTCTGCTGAAAGTAGAACAAAAAGATACATCCATCATAAACACATAAACACCTAACAATTCGGCATCAAAACCTCTCAAGAAAAAACTTACAGGGCTGCCCAGTGGCGCAGTGGTTAAGTTCGCATGTTCTGCTTTGGCAGCCCAGGGTTCGCCAGTTTGGATCCTGGGTGCAGACATGGCACTGCTTGGCAAGCCATGCTGTGGTAGGCGTCCCGGATATAAAGTAGAGGAAGATAGGCATGGATGTTAGCTCAGGGCCAATCTTCCTCAGCAAAAAGAGGGGGATTGGCAGTAGTTAGCTCAGGGCTAATCTTCCTCAAAAAAAAAAAAAAAAAAAAGAAAGAAAAAACTTACAAAACCTCAGGGAGAAATAGATAGATCGGCAATTATAAGTGGAGACTCTAGCATACTCCTCTCAGAAACTTGTAGATCAAGCAAGCAAACAAACAAAAAGCAGAGAAATTGCAGATCGGAAGAGAGCAATTAATAAGCTCAAGCTGTTAGATACACGTAACACTTCACAACCAACACAGTGAGGATGCGTGCTTGGCCAAAAACGAAGCCCCACTAAACACCAAAGGAGCCATATTACACAAATTATATTCCTAACTATACTACAATACACTTAGAAATTAATAATAAAAGGACAAGAATTATCATTTTTATTTTCTTAATCTTTTCTATTTTTTCCTTGATTTTTAAAATCTCTGCCATTTATAAATTATCTTCTTTTTTGTGTATTTGGATTTGTTGTTCTTTTTCCAACTTATTGAGTTGAATACTTATCTCATTTGTTTTTAACATTTTCCATTTCCTGATAAATGTATTTAAAGTTCTAAATTTCCCTCTAAGTACTACTTTTGCTGTGTCCCACAAATTTTCACATATTGTGGGGTTTTTTTTCACATATTGTGTTTTATCATTAATTTCCAAACTTTCTTATTTTTCTACGATTTTCTTTTCTTTTCTTTTTTTAACACCAAGGGTATTTTTGCAATATATTATTTTGTTTATAATCTTATCATGAGGCCTTTCCAGGACCTGTGACGATAATGTGTCATTAACTGTTGAGTATGATTACCTCAACCCTCTGGGCCTGAGACTCACAAAATGAAGGGAGAGCCCTGCCTACCACCATTAGCTAAGTAAATTCCACATGGATCAAGCATTTCAATATAACAAATTAAGTCAGAAAAGACAGAAAAATACAGGTGATTATTTATATAATTTTGGTGGGGAAGAGTATTTTAAAGATGATATCAAAGACAAGCAATAAAAGGACTAATAGATTTGATGGTACAAAATTAAAAATGTTTGAACATTAAAAAGAGTTAACAATTAAAGGCCAATAAAAAACTGGGAGAAATATTTGTTTCAAATTGTCAAAAGGCTAATAAATTCATTACAGAAGGAGTTCCTAAAGAGTAATTAAAAAAAAAGGAATATCCTGATATAAATGGGCAAATGGAATAAATAAGCAATTCTCAGAAGAAAAAGAAATGATCAATGAATAAATAAAAGTAAAGCTTCTATTAAAAATTAAGCAAATGTAATTAAGTGCATTAATAAGAGACTTTTTCACTTATCGAATTGGCAAACGTTAAACAAAATTGAAGTATGTGCTGTTAGCACTAGTGCAGGGTGAAGAGCATTCTGATATAGTTCTGATGGGAGAATAAATTATTATAAGCTTTTTTGAAGGCATTTGGGGAGTATGTATCAGAATCCTTACAATGTGCATATATTTTTTGACCCCAAAATTCCTCTTCTAAGAATTTATCCTAAGGAGTAGATTTGGTCTGAGGATATTCATTAAGAGGCATTCAGGAAATTGTTTAAATTAGCATATATCCATTCAGTGGAATCCTATATAGCTATTTAAAATATTTTTGTAGAAGACTATTTAATGAAATGAAAATATGCCACAGAGGTCTTAGTAAGTTTAAGTTTAGCCAGATAAGCCAGGAGAGGAGGGTAGACTGTTCTGCGTGGTAATGGATTAGAGCTGGAGACATCAGTATGAACTCACGGTTAGCTTCATACGGATACAGATGGTTCCATTCAGAAACATTTATAGACGTGTGTATACACAGGTTAGTGTTCAGCTTTTATCTCCTTGCTCTGTCAGTTGAGAGGGCCCAGAAGCAAGAATACTCCCAGAGTAAAGAGCACGCCCAGCACCCAGATCTTGGCTTCTAAGATCCTTCTCCGACAAAAGCAGGCAGGGCTCCTTCAGAAATGGCTGATTCCAGGACTGGGCGGGAAATATACAAAATGAGCCTGGAGCATGGTAGTGCCAGAGCATAAGGAAGTGATAAACACATGCATACACTGAAGAGGGTACGTCACAGGGACACAAGAGCCAACTGAAAGAGCTCCCGATGGCCAAAGCTGAACAATTTGAGCAAGAAAATAAAGTAGCACTGGATTATGACCCAAAGTAAAAATAAATATTCATGAGTCCACACCAATATAATAAGTGACTGAATAAATAAATAAATGGAGGAGAATAGACAGCCCATGAAGAAGAATTCCAAACAATTTCTGTAGATGCTCTGTCCTTAAGAAGATCCACTCCATAAGCGTGAGCTGTGGCTAGTGACTTACTTTCAAAGGGTACAGTATGGAAAAGGGAGATAAAAGAGGAACTTTACAGAAGAGAAAACTGAGAAGCACCACCTCAGCCAGGTGATCTGGGTCAACGTCAACGGTGACAGGTGGGGCCAGCCCCATGGCGTAGTGGTTAAATTCAGCATGCTCTGCTTCAGCAGCCTGGGTTCGTGGGTTTGGATCCCGGGTACAGACCTACACCATTCGTCAGCCATGCTGTGGCAGCATCCCACATATAAAGTGGAGGAAGACTGATACAGATGTTAGCTCAGGGCTAATTTCCTCAAGCAAAAAAAGAGGAAGATTAGGAGCAGTTGTAAGCTCAAGGCTAATCTTCTTCAGCAAAAGAAGGAAACAAACAAACAGTAATAGGTCATATACTGATGGTATGCACCCTTGATATGATGTGATGGAAATGGCACCCTACTTCTGTGGTCCTCCTCCCCAAAACCCATATCCCTAGTCTAATCATGAGAAAAACATCAGACAAATATCAATAAAGGGCCATTCTACAAAATACCTGACCAGCACTCCTCAAACTGTCAGGGTCATTGAAAACAAGGAAAGTCTGAGAAACTGTCACAGCCCAAAGGACCCTAAGGAGACATGACGACTGATATAATGTGGTGTTCTGGATGGGATCCTAGAACAGAAAGTGGACATTAGGGAAATATTGAGGAAATCTGAATGTATGGACTTTAGTTGATAATAATATACCAGTAGTATTGGGTTCATTAATTGTCACCAATATACCATATTAATGTAAGATGTTAATAATAGGGGGAACTGGGTGTGGGATATATGAGAACTCTTTGTAGTATCTTTTTTGATAAATTTGTATGTGAATATAAAACTGTTCTAAAATAAAAAGTTTATTGTAAAAATAGATCAAAAAATTATGCCAGGTTACAAAATAGCTTATATAGAATGAATGAATTTTGAATCATAAAATTGTAGATAAATAAGGAGGGGGAAAAACCAGGAAGAACTTTAGTGGGCTTATGGATATTTGGTTTTTGTTATTTAAACTTTTTCTAACCAATGAAAATTCTAAAGGAAAATTAGGCCATAAAAAATATCCCGCAGTAAACACAGAAGAATCAGTAACTTTCCTACCAGCAACGAGATAGAAAATGTAATAAAATAAACAAACTGCACTCAAAATAGTAATAAAAACCCCCAAATATCTGACAGTAAGTTTCAGAAGAAATGTGCCAGATCTTTTGAAGGAAGGGAGCTTAAGGGACACATGTCATGCTCCTGGATAGGAGAATGCAACACTGAAAAGACATCAACTCTACCATATTAAGTTTTATGTTAATGCAATTTCATCAAAGTACTGGTGGGATTTTGGGGTGAAAACTTTATAAACTGAATCTAAAGTTCATCTGAAAACCAGCCCCAATGAGAACCGTCATGATGATGTTAAAAAGGGTGAACACTGTGGGAATATCGGTTGTATTAGACAGGGAGGGCTCAGAACTGACAGTCATGTAAAATAGAGAAGTCAGCAGAGGAAAATCAAAAGCCCCAAATGGGCCATAGTATAAATAAAAATGTAGTCTATGACGTGGCATTTCAAATCTATATTGGGTTGGAATTCATTAATTATTTGTAAAATTATCAAGTTAAATACCTACTTCATAACATACACAAAATAAGTTAGAGACAAATTAAAGTAAAAAAAGATATCATGAAAAGATGAGAAAAAAACATCTGTAGGGAACAGAATGTAAAACCCAGAAGCAGAACTGTGGCTCGTGGGCCTTGGTGTAGGACAGAGGCAAAGCCATGTAGCATAGACATTCCCACATACCGCACTGGGACAAGAGACTTGCCATGTTGGAAAAAAATCAAATGAGATGTTTGTTTTCATGTATCACAAAATCACAAATTCAGAGTCTGGATGGATTAAAAGCCTAAACATGAAGCAAACACAAAAAGCACATCTTAAATACAGTTAAAGAAAACAAAGAATATAAGTTCCCACAAATAGGAGAATATTGATAAAAAGACACAAACAATACCAACAATAAGAAATAAATGATAAAGTAGTCTACAACACAATTTTAAAATCCTGTAGGATAAAAAGCATCAGAAAAAATTGAGACAATTAAACACTATACGCTGGGCATATAAAGGAGAAATAGGGAAGTATCCAGACTATATAAAGGACTCTATAAGTCATTAAGAAAAAATGATCTCACAGAAAACTGGCTAGAGGATACTAATGGATAATTTCTAGAAGTGGAAATCAGAATGGCTAATTAATAGAAACTTACTAGTCTTCTAAAATGCAAATAAAGATCATAAGACATCACTTTTCACAGAGCAGATTGGCAAAAACGAAGTGTGGCCATACTGAGGAATGACAAGGATGGAGGGAAACAGGTTCTGGCATGCAGAGTGGGACAGTCGCCTGAGAGGGGACTCCGCAAAACTCACCAAGGGGCAGAAGTGCAGACCCTAACCGGCCATCAAGCTCCTGGAAGCAGAAGGACACAAGCCTCTGGCCAAAACTGGACTTCCTGGGGGTTTCCACACAGGCCTGAAAACCAGGCCTGAGGGCGATGCCGGGCCCATTGACAGCATCTGGGGACTCTGCTTGCCACTGACCAGGCCCCCGTCCACGCCTGCCCCACGCCATGAGACGGGCAGAGAACTAGTTTGATTTCAGAGAAAACAGGTGCGGAAAATGAAGGAAGGTAAGCCAGTCAGGGGCAGGACCAAAGGGCCAGAGCTGTCCACCCCAGGCCCCACTCAAGCTCAGAGTTACAGTACGTTTGTTAAGAGCCATTGAATCTGCAGGCAAAAAGACCTGTATTTCCTAGTGTTTTCCTCACAGTGAGTGACAAAGGTCCTCATTTAAAAACAGCTTGTTTATGACTCAGGTATATTTCCCCTAGTTTAGTTATTATTTTTTTTTTTGTAAAACATACGTAGCTTAAACTTTTATCATTTCAATCATGCTTGAGTGTACAATTCACTGGCATTAAGCACATTCACAATATTAGGTGACCATCACTACTATTTATTTCCAGAACTTTTCATCATCCCAAAGTGAAACTGTACCCACATTTCCATTTATTTATTTATTTTTTATTTTTAAAGAATGGCACCTGAGCTAACAACTGTTGCCAATCTTCTTTCTTTTTTTCCTTTCTGCTTTTTCTCCCAACCCCCTTCCCCCAGTACATGGTTGTATATTTTAGTTGTGAGTCCTTCTAGTTGTGGCATGTGGGATGCTGCCTCAGCATGGCTTGACAAGGGGTGCCATGTCCTCGCCCAGGATCTGAACCAGTGAAACCCTGGGCCACGGAAGTGGAGCCCGCAAACCCAACTACTTGGCCACAGGGCCCGCCCCTCCATTTATTTTTAACTTTAATTTTATAAATTGTTAGGGGAGTAACTGATTGCTTTTAGCTTTTACTGTTGAGATATAACTCACATACCATAATATTCACTGTTTTAAGGTGCACAATTCAGTGAGTTTTACTATGTTCACACATGCTGTCAACCATCACTGCCATCTAATTCCAGAACATTTTCATCAACCAAAAAGAAAGTTCATACCTATTATCAGTCACTCTCCATTCCCCTTGCCCCTCAGCCCCTGGCCACCACTAATCTACCTTTTGTATCCACACATTTGTCTATTCTGGACATTTCGTATAAATGGAATCATATAATATGTGGCCTTTTGTGACTAGCTTCTTTCACTTAGCAGAATGTTTTCGAGGTTTATCTATGTAGTAACATGTATTAGTGCTCCATTCCTTTCTATGGCTGAATAATATTCTACTGTATGGATAAACCAGATTTTGTTTACCTGTTCTGTTGATGGACATTTGGGTTGTTTCTACCTTTTGGCTATTGTGAATAATGCTGCTATGAACATTTGTGTACAAATTTTTGTATGGACATATGTTTTCATTTCTTTTGGGTAGATACCAAGGAGTGGAACTGTTGGATCATATGGTAACTTTATGTTTAACTTTTTTAAGGAGCTTCCAGACTGTTTTCCACAGTGGCTGCACCATTTTACCCACTGGGAATATATGAGAATTGATTACTTTTATCTCGTAGGAAAGCAGAAGTCAAGATCAGTCCTTGAACTCTTTACTCCTGGAGACCTTAATGAATAAAACTCTTTGGAGTGAGATTTGATTGAGCAACAGAGGTCCATGCTGCCTCTGAGGCCAGCCTTGGGGTATTGCTGCCCTGGTCAGACCACATGAGCTGTGACAGTTGCATCTGTGGCCTCGGGAGGAAGCAGGGCCCTGATGGTAGATTACAGCTTCGGATCATGGATCAGGGCTGCCCACTCCCCAGCTCCTGGGCCCCGATCTGAGTTCCAGCCAGAGGTGAGCCATCACTGCCACCCCCCACGGTCCCCTCCCTCATGCCACCTGCACCCCCTCCATGTGCTTACTCCATGGAGGTGAGGTGAGTGCTGTGCTTGGGCCACTAGGGTGACAGTGAATCAGATTGGTTCCCCCTCAGCAATATGCACAAGCAGGGTACACACACACACACACACACACACACACACACACACAGAGTTATGTCCAACTCGAGGGCAATAACAATGACAGTCACCATTTATTATCCACCAAGTCCCCCCAGACCTCCCTTCAGAGCTGCGGTCTCGTAAACTTAACTGTTTGGCACTTCCACATGGATGCTGCAGAGACTGCTCAAGTCCACATGTTCAAGGCTGGACTCTTGCTTCCACCCAGCACACCGGCTTCTGCCCTCTCCTTTGCCACCTCAGTAAAAGCCCATCATCCACCCTGCTGCTCATCCTTGACTCACCCTTCCCCCACTCCCTACATCCCACATCTTGTCAGTTCTGCTCCTACTGGCTCGGCCACCTCTACCCACTTCTCCCTGAAACGAATGAGCCTGTGACCCCTCACCCAGATGCCTTTCTCGCCCTACGGCCCAGCCCGTTCTCTGCTCAGCAGCCACGGTGAAATGCAAACGCTTCCTTGCTGAAAACCACCCAATAGGCTTCTAGTTGAAGATGACAGATTAGTCACTCATGTCTTTCTCTGCTCCCTCCTGAGATTCCACTAAAATAAAGGAAAGGAATTAAAAGATAATCTAGCTACAAGAAAGAAAACAGGAGAGGGACTATCAGCAGGAAAGAGACTTCAGCACATTTATGAAAGACGAGGGGAAGGTTGGGGTGAGGGCTAACAACGCTGCTCTGAGAACGCGCACAGGAGGTGGCAGCTGAGAGGGGAGCTATGGGCCCAGCGGAGCCAAGGAAGGCTCTGGAATTGGGACTGTCAGGTATGGCCCATGGCAGGGGAGAGAAGTGAGGCTAAAAGCGGGGAGGGGACTGAAAGAAATGAATTGAACGCGTATACATAGAATGGTCAAGCCCCCTCTCTCTGACTCATCACCAATCACCCCCACCTCAAACACACACAACGTGAGTCTAGCCAGGCATCTACTCTCCCACACAGATGAGGAGGACGAGGAGGATTCTCTACAGGAACTGATGGCCCTAGAAAAGTGACCTCTATGTTTGGGCGCTGGGGGGCCCAGGCGTTGTGCCCAAGAGCCTGATGACTCTGAAGTGAGGTCTGCAGACCAACAATCTTTGTGCATCGGACTAGGAGCTCTGACCAACCCTCTATCACCTCACTCTGAGCTATGAACCGACAACCACGGATCACCAGATCCTGAGGAAACCTGAGTTCTGTCACTCCTCTGAAGCTGATCTTGACAAGCTCTCCAAGGACCCTCAAAGTGCGGAATCTGGCAGTCCCCGCTCAGGCCTCAGCTCATCTGAACACCCTTGAAGAAGACAACACTTCATGTGCTGCTCATTTCACTCTTGGATAAACTTCTCCACAAGCTTCATTGCTTGTAGTGAAAGTCATCTCTATGGGTCTGCTTTTTGCTTATAATGCTACCTAGAGCATCTCAGAGTCCGGCCTTAAAAATGCAAGTATTGATAATTTTTTTAAAAAAAGGAGTCTAAAAAAGAAACGAAGGAGATGGTCCCTCTGCCCTGCAGCTGTGGAGGAAGATACATCATTCACAGACCCAATTTGAAAAGACGTTAAGTGGGGAATTTCACATGAACATCCTTCCTGGTTTCCTGTGAAATATGAAAACTGGCATGAATATCCTTAACTGCTGCAACCTTCTCTCTTCTCTCATTGTAATTTCCCCTTGGAAGTCTTGCAAGACTCTCAGACTTCAGAATCTGTTACCGTGTCCTGTGAGAACCATCTCAAAAGAATCCTGTAATTTTGATAGGTTCTCTTACTTTTTACTTGTTAATTTTTTGCCCTGGGAATAATGCTAAAACCATGCTGGATTCCTAATCCATATAAATACTTATATGACTTGACTGTTAAATGAGAAGGGTGTTACTAGCAGTCTCCTCTTCTAATAAACACAGCATCAGTTAAATAAAAACCCACAGGTCTGTCATCTGATTATTTAACAAATCATTTGAGAGGTTTTTTTTTCACTTAAATTAACATATCCTTTATCATGTATTAATTTACATATAAATGTGGGTCTATTTTTTTTGACTGTTTTTTCTATTGATCTATTCCATTTTGTATCCACACCACAATGTTTTAACAACTGTGGCCTTATAATGTACTGTAATATCTGGTAGGACTTGGTCTTCCTTACTTCTCCTCTTTAAATTTTTTCCCATGATTATTTATGGGTTATTTTTGCATCATAACCTCAGGTTAGTTTGTCTAGTTACTAAAAAGTACCCTATTGATATTTTTTCCTATTGACATTTCTACATTTATACATTAACGTAAGGAGAACTAACATTTTTATAAAATTGAGATTTCCTATCTCCATTTCTGTGCTTCTCTATTTTGAACTTTTTTCATCTAGATCTTGCACATTTTTTATTAAGCCTGTCATAGGTATTGCATCTTTTTCATTGTGTCTTTCCTCCATTGCATTTTCTAGCTGGTGGTGGTTTATCTTGAGGGAGGCGATTTCTGTGTACTCATTTGTAGTCAGTCTTCTTCCAGATCCTAGTATTTGTAGTCAGTCTTCTTCCAGATCCTAGTATTTGTAGTCAGTCTTCTTCCAGATCCTAGTATTAATAGTTTTCTTTCAGTTGCTTCTCCTGGTTTCCAGGCAGGCAATCAGACCATCTTCACAAAACGATCCTTTGCTTCTTCCTTTCCAGTTGTTAGGCTTCTCTCTTCATCACATCAACCAGAATCATCGTAAATAGTAGCAGGACAGCGACTTATCCTGTTCCTGAATCTCACAGGGGAGCTTTGCTACTCATGCCTGAGCTTACCATGGTTTGCTTGTTTGTGGTGGTGAGCGTTATCAGCCAGTGACAGCCTATAGAGGTCACGTGACCTGCCTGCATCTTAGCGAGATAAAGTGGAGGTAGTAGGGGATGGATGCGAAGGGGGAGTCTGGAGTAGGGGGCCAGTTAGGAAATTATTATAACAGCAGGTATAGGCGGAGGCAGACGGAAGGAGCTCCAGGACACAAGGAACACTGGCCTGACTGGAACTGGAGGTGGTGGTGGGGGCAGTCAGGACAGCCCTTGCATGGATTGGGCCCTGGTGCGGAGCTCCCTCCAAATTTATTTAGTTTGAAGTGTCCGTGAGACAGCCAGGGAAACCACCGCTGAGAAGTGGAGCTCCTGGCCTGGGGCTCAGCACAGAGAGGCACTGTGATGACCAAACAGCCATGGCACTGTTGCACCACCACTTCCCGAGGTCTACCATGCTCCAGGCTCACCCAGGTCTCACCTCTGGCACCCTCTCAATGTTCTGCTCCTAAGGGCCTTGCCCCTTTGCTCCCTCTGCCTCATAAGCCATGCTTCTTCCTCCTGCTGTATTTCTCCTCACTCTTGAGAGCTCAATCCAACCTCATCTCTTCAAGGAGGCTTCCTGACCCCAGGCTAGGACTGTCTGATACCCTATCTGTATCTGTACTTCTCCTTTATGACCTTTTAAAAATTGCAATGAAATATTCAGTTGCACTGCATAATATCCATCTTCCCCACTGACTACAGGCTCCACAGGCTGGGCGTCCTGTCTTTTCATGGCTGTATCAACATGTGATTGATGCTCAATTATTTGTTGAGTGGATGAATGGATGATCATTTTGGGAGTTAGGCATCCTTATTCTCATTTTATAAATAGAAAAATCTGAGGTCATAATAGCAGCCAATGACACAGCTGGACTTGGAGCCCAGATGGAACCAGGGGAGGGAGGAGGGTGTCCTGGGAGCACATGGATGATGGGAAGAGGGCCCTGGATAAAGCCTTGGGAATCTCTTCACTGGGAGGCAGAAGGTACAGGGCCCCTGGAGCACCTGCTCTCTTAGCCCAGCAGGAGGAGTGACCTGGTTAACTGGTAAGTTCGGGAGGAACCAGCATGCTCAGCTACAGCTCGGACACCTTCTGGTCTGTCTCCCAGGTGGTGAGTCCAGCCCTTTCAGGGCAACTTCTGCAGTGTGGGGTTAGGTCCAATTTAGGGGCAGGTAGGAACAGTCCATCTGACCACAGTGCAAGCCATGCTTTCCAATCTGGCTCCATCAGAATAAAGCTGGTGGTTTGGATTCCATTCCCTTGATGTCCTTCTCAGTGGGTTTCTGTGTGGCGTCTCCCTTTTTACCTCCCTAAATCCCTGCACTGTCTGGTGTCCTGAGGGACTGGACTCCACAGACAGACCCAGCGCCCTCCGGCTTCGCTTAGGCTGGGCCAACGGGGCAGATCTCAGGGGGGGAAGATGGAGGATCAGAGTGTTCCCACCCTCCCTGCGGGAGCTGCCACCCTGACAGAATCTGTGACCTCACAGGCAGCCTCCATCTCCAGCTCCTGCCAGGCCCTCCTGGCACTGCCCAGGCTCCAGGAATGCGTTCCTCCAAGCGCTCCCTCTAGGGCTGGTCCTTTGCCCTTCTGTGCCCTCTTTGCCTTGCCACATCTCTGCAAGTGGTCCCCTCTTTAAATGGAAAATCCCAGCGGAGGTTCTGACTATCATGATTCCAAACACAGGAGGCTAAGGAAGACGTATGGGGCACTGACTCCCTAAAACCCCAAGGATTAAGAGACACAGCTCTAGAATCAAACTGTCTAGGATTGTGGGGCTAATGTGGAGACTGTGTGACCTTGGGCAAGTTACTTAAACAACCTTGACTTCAGTTTATCCAAAAGATGGGAGAATAACAGTATCGTGGATTTTTGTTGGTATTAAATGAGACACTTAAAATAACACAAAGCATATAGTAAGACTCAGCAAGTATTCGTTATTTTTATTGTTAAAGGGATAGAAAGCAGAGAATAAGGAGAGAAAACTCTGGGCACAGAAGGGAGGACAGGCACAGGCGGTCAGAATAGAAGAGTAAATTCTGCCAACTTTTCTTCTAAATCCCTATTATAGCTCCAGAATAAATTATTCATTGATTTATATGTATTGAAGTCCTTCAAATTTGAGATTACTCTTAAGGTGATTCTGTCCCCACTCTTTCCTCCTGGTTTTCTCATTGAAAGGTATGCACTGTGACTCTGTGTGTTGCTTAAACTCTGGAACTCGGTTGTGGTTGACCAGAGATGCCCTGGTGGGGCCAGAAGTTTGGGCTGACAGTTACTCCTGCCTGCTGGTACCCCTTCGTCTGCTGCACTAGTCTTTGAGCCGGAGGCAGCCCAACGCCAATGGTTATCATGCATGCGAGGCCATTTTCCTCTTTAACCAGAAAAAAGAGTGAATAACCCTCTCCCACTGAAACTGGTGATTGTGTTCATCAATAGGAGGTGGTTATCTTGCTTTGCCTATTAATCTGTGTACGTCGCTACTGGGCTGTTTTAGAGTATATGTAACATTACGAAGCTCTGAAGGCTGATAAAACACTAAAATTGTTTTAAAATTGCCAACATTTGTAGGAATATTGGAAGGAATTAAATGTACCAGAGATCTGATCAACTTCTTAATAGAAGAATCTGAAAGATTAAGCAATATCATTTAGGAGAAAATGCCTGGATAAGAAAAAAACCCACTGAAGCAGAACTAATCACGAGAGGAGTCCTTTGTACAATTAATCATTATGGCAGAATTTCTTATGGAGGAACCACACGGGATCCAGGAAAAATCATATGTGTAGTGATCACACGTTTAACAATGTCTCAACCTTGAAATCAGTGCCACAAATTGCATCTTAAAAGAGCAATAATCTAAATGATACAATATGACATCCTAATTACATATTTATTAAACTTCATTTAAAAATAAATTTCCCTTCTGGGAAAAGCCATAAGACTTTTTCAGTGAAGGAATGAGTGAAATGTAAATTCTATTTCTCTCTTTAGTTCTGTCATTTTTTTTGTTTCAAGTATTTTAAGGTTCTCTTATTAGGTATATTCAAATTGATGACTGTTATATCTTCTCAAATTGGTCTTTTATCATTCTGACACATCCCTCTTTATTTCTAGGAACACTCTTCTTTTTGTAGTTTAAGCTCCCTATTTGGTATTTGACTTTTATTTACTCTATTTGCATTTTTTTCTCTGTCCCTCCTTTCTTGAATTCTTTTGGGTAAATCACATATTTTTTAATATTCTACTTTGCCTCCTCCATTGATGTTTTTTAGCTATACTTCTTTTGGTATTATTTTAGAGGGTGCCCTAGAAATTACACTATGCATCTTTGAGTCACCATAGCCTACCTTTAAATAATACAATGATACTTCATGGACAGTGTAGGAACCTTGCAATAGTATAATTCCATTGACTCCTCTTCCCATTGTTAATAGTTTTTATGCTTCATATTTTAATTCTATGTTGTAAACCTTTTTTTAAAAAAAACCTGTTAATAGAGTCTTTTCAAGAATTCAAAACTATATAAAATAAACTATGTAAAATAAAGATAAAATTTTTTAATATTTACCCATTCTGGTTCTCTTTATTTTTTCCTGAAGAGCCAGTTTCATATGGTATCATTTCTCTTTAGCCTGAAGAACTTTTAGCATTTCTGATAGTGCAGGTCTAATAAGATAAATTCTTTCAGATTTTGTAAATCTCAAATGTTTTCATTTTGCCTTAATTTTTTTTTTTGAGGAAGATTAGCCCTGAGCTAACATCTGCCACCAATCTGCCTCTTTTTGCTGAGGAAAACTGGCCCCGAGCTAACATCTGTGCCCATCTTCCTCTATTTTATATGTGGGATGCCTACCAGAGCATGGCTTGCTAAGTGGTGCACAGGTCCGTGCCAGGGATCCAAACCGGTGAACCCCAGGCCGCTGAAGTGGAGTGCACAAACTTAACTTCTACACCACCAGGCTAGCCCCTATTCTGCCTTAACTTTTGAAAGATAATTTTCTGGATAGAGAATTCTAGATTGACTATTTCTTCCAAGATGTTATAGACGTTATTCCATTGTCTTCTGGTCTCCACTGTTTCTGGTAAAAAGTCAGTGGTAATTTGTATTGTTCTTTGTATATAATGTGTCTTTTTCCCTCTAGCGGCTTTCAAGACTTTTCTCTTCAGCTTTGGTTTTCATGAGTTTGATTGTAATGTGCCTAATGTGTGGTTTTCTTTGTATTTAACTTATTTGGGGTTTGTTGAGCTTTTTGGATATGTAGATTGATATCCTTAATCAATTTTGGAAAGTTCTCAGTCATCATATTTTAAAATATTTCTTTTACCTCATTCTCTCTCTGTTCTCTTTGTGAGATGCCAAATATATGTAAGTTAGACCAATTGATACTGTTCAATAGATCTTGGACTCTCTGGTTTGTTTGTTTTTCACTTTTTTCTCTTTGTATTTCATTTTGGATACTTTCTATTGGCCTGTCTTCATGTTCATGGATTCTTTCCTATGCTGAGTCAGTTTGTTGTGAAGCTGATCTAATGGATTCTTCAGTTTTGATATTGTATTTTTCAGCTCTTACAATTCTATTTGAGTTCTTTCTACAGTTTCCACATCTCTATTAAAATTAATCATCTCTTAACACATATCATCTACCTGTTCATTTAGATACTCTAGCATTTTTATCAGAATTGAAAAAAAATCTCTTCTGATAGTCCAACATCTGGGCAATCTCTTTGGTCAACTTCTATTGATGGCTTACTCTCTTGTCACATTTTCTTACTTCTTCTTAGGTCTTAAATTTTTAAAAAATTATTATTTGCTAGACATTTTGTATAAAAGGACAGTAGAAACTGAAGTAAATATCTGCTTCCTAAAAACATCATTTCCTACGTTAGGCACTAGAACTGGGAGCAAAGTCAATTTGATCTGTGCTTAGGTTGGGTCTGGACTTTATTGCAACTTTAGTTTGATTCAGTTCACTATTAGTTTGAAATGTTTTGAGAGTGTGATCAGAAATTTCCCTTCTACAAGGTCTGGAGTCTGAGAACTGGCACAATTGCAGGATTTCTTGGAGCTTTACAGTTAAGCTGTAAGCATTTCAGAGCATAGGAGATCTCTCTTTGCATTACAAACCAGCTGCCAGCTTTTTGGTTTGCTAGGAAGTTCATTTTGCCTTCCGGTCTCATCCCAGCTTTCTGTACCTTGGGAGATCTCTCTTCTACCAGAATGCCTGGAGGAGTTTCTCTCAGTTCTTCTGCTTTACCCCAGCCCTTGGCAGCTGAAGGTCTGGAATGCCTTGGGCTGATTTCTCTCAGTTGTCCTGCCCTGCCCCCAGCTTTGATGTATGCCCCTAGACACTTTTTACAGATTCATGGGAAAGAGTTGATGAATGACGGGGTGTGTAACAGCTCTTTAGAATTCTGTCACACCAGACTGCATGTAGTTAAGGTTTAGCTGGTCTCTTCTTCCCCCTGGGGAAGATTCCTATGGCAGATACCTCCTCCTCCTGCCACTCCAACAGGGAAGAAAGAAGCCATGGGTTTCTTCTTTTCTGTGAAGGACTTACTACTTTCTGGAGCTCTGTTTACTTAGCTGTATCCTCAGCTGTCTGGCAAGTTTACAAAAACTGATTTTGGGGCCGGCCCCGTGGCCGAGTGGTTAAGTTTGCGCACTCCACTTCGGGGGCCCAGGGTTTCGCCAGTTCGGATCCTGGGCGTGGACATGGCACTGCTCGTCAGGCCATGCTCAGGCGGCATCCCACATGCCACAACTAGAAGCCACAACTGAAAATATACAACTATGTACTGGGGGGATTTGGGGAGAAAAAAGCAGCAAAAAAAAGAAGATTGGCAACAATTGTTAGCTCAGGTGCCAATCTTTAAAAAAAAAAAAGAAAAACTGATTTTGTAGTTTGTTTATCTTGGTTTGATTGTTAGGGTTAGAGCAACAGTCTCCTGTGATTTTTCACATCTCAACTAGAAATTTATCATTTAATTTCCTAATGAATTACACATTTTTTTAAATAACCATGTTTCAGGACATCTGATACAGTACAGGATGAGGTGTGCATCAGGAGAAAGGTGCAGAGGAAGTCATGCTAACTTTCAAGAGGATGTGGCTTGTGAACTGGGCTCCTCCATCATGTAACAGTGTGGCCCAGGACCCTAAACCAAAATGTTGCAGGGAGATTCTTCAGTAGTTAGTGGCCATCTAACACAGGCCCCATCCAAAGTTGTTCTTGGCCTTCCAGGCAAAAAATATCTCAGATGGTCACTGAAAGTCAGCCTAGAGTACCCAGAGCACTCATATAATTCGTTGCAACACTAATCTGCATACTCAGAGATTACCGAAGCCTAGTGCAACTCATTAATGAAGCAGATAGGACGTGGGATTTAATTTCGTCTTTAATGGAGACATACCCAAATGGTGACAAAACAAACGGTTGCACCTTTGCTGTGTAGCAAGGATAGGTTAGATAATGCTCAGAGGCTTACACAAACAAACAAGGACTTATTGCTTGTTCATGCAACATGTCCATCATGGGTCAGGAGCTGAGGCTTTGCTCCACGTAATCTGCATTCTGTGATTTAGGAGTGGAGCCCAGTCTA
This sequence comes from Equus przewalskii, assembly GCF_037783145.1. Taxonomy (NCBI): domain Eukaryota; kingdom Metazoa; phylum Chordata; class Mammalia; order Perissodactyla; family Equidae; genus Equus; species Equus przewalskii. Next base: position 118,085,657 of record NC_091833.1, on the reverse strand, counting down.
CCATCTGGAACACTGATGGTTGCCATGGCAGAGGAAGAAGAGAATATGGAGAACCATGTGTTGGGTCTTAGAATTTCTACCCAGCAGTGACAAACATCATTTCCATTCATATGTTATTGGCTAAAGCAAGTCACACGGCCAAGCCTGAGTCAAAGGGCAAGGAATAACAAATATTTTTGAATAATAATACATTCTACCAGTCTACCCTTCTGATCACACATATTTGCTTTCCTCCCCCTTGCCAAGGGTGATAATCCAAAGTCCCATCTGATTAGGGCATCAGGATTTTGTGATCATATTTATATCAGGTCTTGATGTGGCTCCTCTTGATCTGAAGTCCAGTGGAATAAAAAGTCAAGTCTATCTTTCACTCCACACATGTGATATGCAGTGGTGGGGCAGGGACAGGAAGACCACAACAAACACTACCATTTGGAAAGGGGAAGAGTGGGAGACACATGGCAGCCATTGGTCCACATCAACTCTGAATTCTCACTGGGTAGGTTGAGGGGGCCCTTCTCTAAGGGTGGGAAAGGGCCCTTGATTAGGCCCTGAATCTGCTCCCTGGGAGTATCTTCCTAGTCCATGGTTCTCCATGGCCCTTTGCTCCATTTCCTGGGACTTCCTTTTCCATTATCTTTCTTGGCTGCATGTAGGAGGACACTGAAGAATTTTCTTTCCTTGGTGGATGAACATATTTCTCAGACTGATTCTTGCCTATTGAAGATATGGGGCCCAAGGGTTGCTTTAAGTCTCAAACAATTACAGTCTCTCTTAGCCCAGAGTGGTGGTTCTTTGGAAAGTACAACTCTCAGAAACATAGTTAGTTCTATCTGACTTCGGTCAGTTCCATGAGTCAACAAACATACCCACAATTCATTTAGAGATGTATCCTCTCTCTAGACTTCACTGCAGGTAACTTGAGTTTATCAGGAGTTTGTGGGAAAGCCATTGTTAGTCTCTTTTTCCAGAGTTATGTTGTCTAACGGTGAGGATTTATGGGTGCCACTTTAATTCTTTCAGAGACATTAATAGTAGGCCTTAAGACCACACTGTTAATTTGTTAAAAGGGAGTGTTTTAATCGGCCTTTGTTGCTCAAAGCCCTTTTCAGATTCATCTTTTACTGGTTGGAGATGAGAATCATGTCTATATTCAAGAGTGTAAGACTTCAATTTTATGGAATCTCTTTATTCCCTTTCACTCCTACTTGTTCACTGGCCAATTTTTTTCTGTTTGTTTCTTATCATCCCTTCTCACATGTAGACAATAGCAACCAAGCATGTTCCAGAATTCTGTTGGTCCCCTTTGCCTACAGCCTTAGCTCATTAGGATATTAATTGCCTCACAAGTTATGACAGGTGAAATTTTACCAAATGTGATACCATTTACAATATGCCATCCTCCAGCCTCCAATAAACATCTCCTCACTGCCCACCACCTGGCCACAAAGCCAGTGCCACAGGTTTTAGGATTCACTAGAGCAGCCTCTTACTTCTGGCACCAAGTCCTAGAGATACTATGATAGGCCAAGTTATGCCGCCATAATAAATCACTCCAAAATCTTATTGCCTGCAACAAGAATAGTTCATTTCTCATTTTCACGACATTTCCAATACAGATTGGCCCACCATTTATAATGCAGGATGATGGAGCAACCTCTATCAATTTTGTCAGCTGTGGTAATAGAGAGAAAAGAGATCAAGAGGGATTATGTGTAGTTTCTTAAAGCCTCAGCTTAGGAGTGACACATGTCACTTTTACTTACATTTTATTAGCCAGAGCAAGTCACATGCCCAAGTCTGACATCTACTGGGTAGGGAAGCACCAGCTTCCTCCAGAGAGGGGGAGCGGCCCACAACACTGTCTACCATACTTCCTTATGAGAGAATATTTCAGAAAAGCACCTCAAAAAAGTCTTAAGCAGAAGAAAAACTAATATATTTTGCAGTGAAAAATTCTTTTAAGTTTCAGTCTGAAAATGTTCAATTTAAGGCACAGCCAACAAAGAATTTTTTAATCTGCGTTTTGTAAAACTTTTAGGAAACCACCTAATCAGGCAAATATGTAATCATTACTGCAAAGACACCTAGGTGGCCTGTCTTAGACCCCACGGTGAAGAATGGCCGTGTCTTCCATGTGCATTTGACAATGCTGAAGTGGGAGGCAGCAGCCCTGAGGTCTGGTTCTGGCTCTGATGTGCACTCCGTGGGCAGGTCCAAGCTCTCCTGATCTCAGACTTTCATCAATCAATCATAGTTCTACAAGTGATTTCTAAGACTTCTTCCATGTCTCCATTTTTATATATAATCTATACATTTTAAAAACTTTTTCAAGGAAACTGTTATTCTTTGAAAATGTTACTAAATATTTCAGAATATAATGTCAAATTGCCTTTTTGTTTTTTGTGTTTCAAACAAAAAGGCATTTACGTGAAACAAACATTTTTAAGAGTATATTTGATCTTGCTGCTTTTTCACCATGTGCTATGCTAGTCCTCTGTTTGGACCATCAAAATCATTTCCACAGCAACTAATTACAGCATAAGGCACAAGTGCTGGATTACTGCTGCTGGTGGGGAATTAGGAGCAACATCATGCAAATGTTAAAGCTTCTTATTTTTGAAGTTCTCTCAAGAAATAATCAAGCTAAGAAAACACAGGAAGGACATACAATCCCCAACACAGACATGAACTTGCCAAGTTGGCTTTCTGAGTGATGAGCTTTAATATGAACCTGAAGAGAATTATTTTCTGCCTGATATTTTCTATCTTTTTCAGAAGTCAGTTGAGCATACTTGTGTGGGTCTGTTTCTGGCTTCTCTTTTCTGCTCCACTGGTCTATGTGTCAGTCCCTCTGCCAGCACCACACTCTCTTGATTACTATATATTATCTTAATATCATGCAGTGATTCCTCCCACTTTATTCTTTGTCAAGATTGTTTTAGCTGTTCTAGGGTCTGTGCCTTTTCATATAAATTTTAGAATAAGCTTGTCAATGTCTACAAAAAACTTGCTTGGATTTTAATAGGGATTGCATTAAACCTATGGATCAATTTAGGGAGAATTGACATATTTACCATGTTGCGTCTTCCATTTTATGAACACAGTATGTCTCTCCATTTATTAGATCTTCTTTGATTTCTTTCATCAGCATTTTGTAATTCTAGACATACAGATTGTAGCATATTTTGTTAACTGAATACTTAAGTATTTCATTGTCTTTGGAGTGATTGTAAATGGTATTGCATTTTTTTAAAAGATTTTTAAATTTTTCCTTTTTCTCCCAAAGCCTCCCAGTACAAAGTTGTGTATTTTTAGTTGTGGGTCCTTCTAGCTGTGGCATGTGGGATGTCACCTCAGCATGGCTTGATGAGCAGTGCCATGTCTGCACCCAGGATTCGAAGTGGCGAAACCCTGGGCTGCCGAAGCAGAGAGCGTGAACTTAACCACTCGGCCACAGGGCAGCCCCTGGTACTGCATTTTTAATTTCGATTCCTGCATGTTCATTGTCAGCTTATAGAAATGAAATTGGTTTTTGTGTGTTGATATTGTGTCTTGTGACCTTGCTGAACTCACTTAATAGTTCTAGAAGTTAAAAAAGTTTTTTCCTGTATATTCTTCGGGAATTTCTATATAGACAATCATGTCATCTGCAAATTTTATTTCTTCCTTTCCAATCTGTATTTATGTCTTTTTCTTGCCTTATTCAGTGGCTAGAACTTCAATATTCAATATTAATAAGTTCTCCTCATCTTATGGGGAAAGCATTCAGCCTTTCACCATTAAATACGCTGTTAGCTGTTGGTTTTTTATAGATGTTCTTTATCAAATTGAGGTTGTTCCTCTGTCTTTCTAACTTTCTGAGAATTTTTATCATGAATGTGTGTTGGATTTTGTCAAACGCTTTGTCTGGGTCAATTGATATAATCATATTATTTTTATTCTTTAATTTGATCACATGCTGAATTAGACTGATTGATTTTCAAATGTTTAACCAGCCTTGCACAACTGGAATAAATCCCACTTGGACATAGTGTATAATTATTTTTAGACATTGTTAGATTCAGTTTGCTAATATTTTGCCAAGGATTTCTGCATCAAAGTTTGGGGGTGACGTTGGTCTGTAGTAGAGTTTTGTTTTGCTTTATTTTGTTTTTACTCTCTGCCTCATTTTGGTAGGGTAAGACTGCCTTCACAGAATGATCGGGAAATGATCCCTCCTCTTCTGTTTTCTAGAAGAAGTTGTATACAATTCGTGTTAATTTTTCTTTAAATGTTTGGTAAAATACTCTAAGGAAGCCATTTGGGACTGGAGATTTCTTTTCCAGGAACTGTTATATTACAAATTCAATGTCTTTAATGGTTATAGGACTATTCAGGCTATCTATTTAATTTTAGTTGGTTTTTGGTAGTTTGTGGTTTTCAAGAAATTGGTCCACTTCTTCTAAATTGTTGAATTTTTTAGCATAAAGTTGTTAATAGCATTCTCTTATTATCCTTTTGATATCTATAGGATCTGTACTAATATCTTCAACTCCATTCCTGATATTGATGATTTATGTCTTCTCTATTTTTATTTTGTCAGTCTTGCTAAAGTTTATCAATTTTATTGATTTTTCAAAAACTCAGCTTTTCTTTCATTGATTTTCTCTATTGTTTCCCTATTTTAAATGTCATCGATTTCTGCTCTTATCTTTATTATTTCCTCCCTTCTGCTTACTTTGGGTTTATTTTACTTATCTTTTCAAGTTTCTTGAGATAGAAAGTTAGATTATTTATTTGAGACCTTTCCTCCTTTTTAATGCAAGCATTTAGTGCTATACATTTCCCTCTTGGCACTGCTTTAGCTGCATCCTTTGCCTGATACTTTGACAAAAATGTTTTGCTGTAGGGGCCGACCCCGTGGCTGAGTGGTTGGGTTCGCACTCTGCTTTGACAGCCCGGGGTTTCACTGGTTTGGATCCCAGGTGCAGACATGGCACTGCTTGTCAGGCCACGCTGGGGTAATGTCTCACATAACACAACCAGAGGCACTCACAAGTAGAATATACAACTATGTACGGGGGTGGGGGTGGGGGTGGGGGCTTTGGGGAGAAGAAGAAGGAAAAGAAAAAAATGTTTTGCTGTTATACTTGGCTAGTGACAGCCAGAGTAGCTTTGGGCCCACTGAGCAAAACAGATGATTGGCAATTTATGCACAAACACTCTTCTTGAATCACAGATAGATTCTTTCACACACTATAAAGCAGAATATCCAGAGCACTATTCCATCAAAGCACTAAGATGGCAACAAAACTCAAGAGTGAACCAAATAAGCAAAATATTCTTCCTGCCTATGCAGGAACCATCTTCTAAGACTTTCCACACCTCTGGAGAAATGCCAGGAGTATTGTTAAATCTATTACATGCTTTAGGAATTCTATATTATCTTATATCCTAATGGAGGAAAAGTGAAACAGAAGAAAGGACATCTTCTGGGAAGAAGTACACAGAGAAATCCAGGGTGAGCAAAACATCCCAGGGTACACTTGTGTTCAAAGCATAGAGGAGGGAAAAGAGACAAAGATAAAGAATAAGTAGTGAGCACTAGAAAAGATGCTCAACAGCAGTAGTCATCAGGGAAATGAAAATCAGAACCACAATGAGATATCACTTCACACACTATGATGGCTAGAATCAAAAAGACAGATAACAAAGTATTGGTGAGAATGTGGATAAACTGGAACCTCATACATTGCTTGTGGGGTGTTAAATGGTGTAGCTATTTTGGAACCTAGTTCAGCAGTTCCTCAAAAAGTTAAATACAGTTGCCACTGAATTGTATACTTTTAAATGGTTAAGATGGTAAATTTTATACTACATTATTTTACAATAGTAAGAAAAAAGTTAAACATAGAATTACTATATGACCCAGCAATTCTACTCCTAAGTATATACCCAAGAGAAATGAAAACATATGTCCACACAAAAACTTGTACATGAATGTTCATAGCAGTATTATTCACAATACCCAAAAGGTGGAAACAACCAAATGTCCAACCCAACTGATGAATGGATAAACAAATGGAATATTATTTGCTTGTTTAAACTGAAATATATAGAATACATTATTTCATATAACGGAATATAATTCAGTCATAAAAAGGGATGAAACACTGATACACGCTACAACATGCATGAACCTTGAAAACATTATGTTCAGTGAAAGAAGCCAGTCACAAAAAGCCACATATTGTATGATTCCATTAATGTGAAATGTCCAGAACAGACAAATGTATAGGGACAGAAAGTAGATTAGTGGTTTCCATAGGGGAGGGCAGAATGGGGAGTGATGGCTGAGTATGGGGTTTCTCTCAAGGTGATGGAAGTGTTCTGGAATTAGACAGTGGTGATGGTTGCAAAACTTTGTGAATGTACTAAAACCCACTGAATTATACATGTTAAAAGGGTAAATTTTACGGTATGTGAATTATATCTCAATTTGAAAAAGGATAAATAGCGCACGCCAAGGAGAAGGGCATTTGCCCAGGAGTAGTGGACCAGGAGAAAGCATCGGGACTTGGAGGCACTGAGAGTCAGTGATGCTACATGTCAGCACAGATGCCTGCAGAGCCTTTGAGCTGGAGGAACGGGGATCGGTAGGGTCTGAGCCTGCTCTTGCTTGCTTTGGACCTCAGGGCCAACTGCACCCCGAAGAAAGCCAATTATTGTCTTAGATGGAAGGAGTTCTGAGCTTCAAATTAAAAGAAGTAAAGCCTACGTAGGTAAAAGGAAAGTTTATTCAAAAAAGTACGAATAAGCCGGTAGTGAGAAAGCATAGGGAGTAAGTATAGACTTGTTTTGTACCTAAAGAGTAAATGAGAGCTGCAGTGGGGTTGAAGAAAGAATTTCTATTTAGCATTGTCTTTAGGGTAACCCTAAACAGTTGGTTTTTTGTTTTTTTCCCCAGTAGAGGGAAAGATGGAAGTCAAAAGAAGATATTAACAATGCTGGAGTAAAAATGGAAAATAAAGGAAATATGGATGAGAACTGCCACATAAGGTTGTGCACTGCACAACTCTAGGAGGTGCTATTCACACTGATGTCTAAATGTGTGGCATCACCTAGAGATGTGCAATGCACAGTCCTGATCTTGGCAATAGAGGATGCTTCTTCCTTTGAGACAAGAACCTTTGAAGACTGGGAGGAGGACATACAATGACATATTGAGGCAGAGTGGAAAGGAGTCTGAGGCCCTCTACTTTGTCATTCAAATAAGAGGGGAGGTTCTTTTTCAAGACTAATAGAGAAGAGTAGACATCTGTGGGAGGCCAAAAAGAGTTTGGAGCAGCTGATGAGACAAAATGTAGAGATGTCCCTCTCGACATGATGGAGAGATGTAAGGGTCCCTCTCAGGTCAGATGACTCAACTTTATAGTGGACTCTCTCACCACCACTCTGTGGCTTCCTCCAGCACCTTGGGGTGGGAGATGGGAAAGCAGACAGTGGGGATCACTCTGGGCTGGAACATGCAACCAGGGAGGAGGTCAAAGGAGCACCGAGCCCTGAGAGGAGGGCTTGGTGGAGGGCGAGGGGTCCATCACGTCTTCATATACCTGGTGATTCATCCAGCAGGCCATTACTGAGCGCCCAGGATGTGATGAGGACGCAGAAGACATGTCTGGGCTGCATCTCACGGTGCTGAACTTGCAGTGTGGCCAGGAATCACTGTGAGGTGCAGTAAATGATAGATGCACGCACAGGAGAGGAGGGCTTGGTGGGCTGGGAGGGTGGGAGCAAGGCCAGCAAGAAGAGAGTTCCGAGATGAAGAACTTGGGGTCAGAGAGAGGAACCCAGGCCACACTTCTGCAAGATCTAGGTGTGAAACAGCTTAGGGTGTGATGAGCCTGGGGGATGAGGTGGGTCACGATGGAGGTCACTTGTGTTAAAAAGCAGCAGATGCGAGGCCAGTGTCGGGGAAGACCAGGCACAAAGGACAGTGCAGAGGGCGACAGAGGGAATAACGAGAGGAGGTCCTCGGCCCAGGGCAGGTAGCGGAGACTCAAGGCTAACGCTCAGAAGCTGGGCTTGGGCCCCGACTGCTTTACTTACACCGTCGTATTCTCATACCCTAGCACGTCTCTTCCGCCAGGCCATTATTCCATTATTCTTTGGTTTTGGTTGCTTTCCCTGCTGCTGCCATCATAAACAATTTCCACAACCACTCTTTAAAATCCAGCTCAGCAAATAGTAACATTCTCATTCCTTTGTTACCTTGAGATATAACATTTCTCCTCCAATTTTTTAAATTCAAATAAGTCTTGTGATGGTGGTGTTTTTGGAGAGGAGATGTTTTCTGATCAACTGAAAACTCTGAATTCCATGCTATTTACTCATTTATTCGACAGATCCTCACTGAGTCTCCATACCTTGTGCGGCACAGCAGGAGCGAGAGCAGAGTGGCCTGGCCCTCGCGGAGCTGACATTGCAGCAGGGACAGACAGTCAGGAAACAAACGAGAACACATGTGACTGGGGAGCGGTAGTGCTGGGAAGGAAAGTGAGCATAGGGTGGTCATGGAAGGTCCTTGAGGGAATGCCACCAGGGCCGAGTGGACCAGGTAAAGGATGAGTCCTTGGGGGAAAGGCCTTATTTGGGATCTAGCTCCAGTGGCTGGAGAGGGTGGGAGGCAGTGAGGCAGAGAGCGGCCAGCACCTGTGCTGGACAAGGGGATGTGGCCCTGCCCTTGTAGGGCTCATATACCTTCAGAAAAGACAGTGACAACAACAAAGAGTGAGTGTATGAGGAGAAAAATGCAGGGGCTTGAGAATACAGAGGGACAGACCTCATGGAGTGATGTCCCTAGGGTGGCTCTGAGGGTGAGCAAGGTGACGGCCAGCTAATGTGGGATGAGAGGGTGAGGGGGTCCACAGGAGAGAGCAGCACGAGGGCAGAGGCTGAGGTGAGAGGGAGGCTGGCACCTGCAGTTGCTGAAGGAGGGGACGGTGACAGCAGGCACAGCAACCTTCTCAGCAGCAGGCCTATCCAGGCCCCTCTTCTTCCTCAGCAGAATCCCGACTGCTCCAGGCAGTGACGTACCTGGCCCTGGTGAGAAACCGTGACTGCGCCTCTTTGTTCTAGAGGGTTACCATCATCAGCCTCCCTACAGCTAGGGCAGCTGCACGACCCCACTCTGGAAAATGAGGTGTAAGAGTTGTCTGTGGTGGGGCTCTCGGGGAGGACTTCTACCTTCCAGACCCAAGGGAAGATGTGAGAGGAGAGCCTGCAGCTGCCCTCTCTGTCCTGCTGTGGAGACAGTGGCAGATATTTCACAACCAGAAGGAAGAAAAGCCAAGATCCTAAGAATACTGACTCGGGAAGAAGGATGGGCTGACATTGTTGAGCTGCCCAGCAAAACCTGAGACCATCTGCCTCTAGAACTCTCTGAGTGTAAGTCACTGTCACACAGGGACTGTCACTCGCAGCCCAATGTGCTCCTAGCCCACTTGACAGGGTCGCGGCAGCAGCAGGGATGTTCACTCTCCTCTGCAAAGCACGAGGCACACGCACCCAGCACCCTGGGCTCTGTCTTCTTTGCATTGGCACTCATCTGGAGGGAACGCATGACTGGCACTTTTAATTTTTCCAATATTTCTACTACATTCTTTAGCAATTGACTTCTTTTTTAGTGGTAAAGAGCTATAGCTTCTTTCATAATTGAGAAACTCTTGGCATCCTAGTTATCTACTCTTCTTTTCAAAAAGATTAACTACTAGAGAAAAACATAATTTCTTTCTTATGAAAATAGCCTTGGAATAACTTCAGGCTTTTAAAATCATGTCAGCATTCCTGCAGATCTGATAATATTGTGAACTCATATATCTTACCACTGTGAAGTCAGGGTAGAAAATACATCATCTCTTTCAGATTCCTGGAATAACTTCAGAAGTTCTGGATCCCCAGATAAGTGTGCAAGAATGCGCAATTCAATCTGTGAAAAGTCTATTAGAGTTCTGCATTAATTCAGAATCTAGCAACAATGTCCCTCATTGTTGCTACCCACCCCTTAGCCAACACTCAATCTTCCCTCCCTGCTGAGGTATTAAGGTCAGCATCCCCACCTCCCACCTGCCAGGGTGCTTTGGCCTCAGGGCCACTGGACATCCTGTGCCTGAAAGTCCAAGAGACCCCTTCTGCCTCTGTGAGGCCGGTCATGCCTCCAGGGTGGGCTGTATTTATTCATTCATTCATTCTATACATCAGAATTTTAGAAAGGGCCTACTATGTGCCAAGCTGTGTGCTGGGGATATGGCATCAATAGAACAGACAACAATCCCTTCCTTCATAGAGCTTACATTCTAGGAGGGGGAGACAATTTGAATGAATTATTTGGTATGTTAGACAGTGAGAAACGAAATGAAAAAGATCAAGATAAGAAGGTTCAGGAGTGAGTGTGTGCATAGGGAAGTTGCTGTCATAAATAGGGTAGTCACTGTACACCTTATCAAGAAAGCACATTTGAGCAAAGGCACAGAGGAAGTGAAGGAGGGAGCAAGACGATATCTGGGGAAGAGGGTCCCACGCAGGGCCTGAGGTAGAGCTGGCTAGTGTGTTGGAGGACAGCAGAGTGGCCAGCATGGCTGTAGAGAGCAAGCAAGACAGAGAGCCGTGGGTGACGAGGACAGAGAGGAAAAAGAAGGGGCAGACTGAGTGGGACCACGTAGAGATATTTGGGATCTAGCTATGGTGAAGTAAGAGACCCAGGAAGCAGATCTGTTCTTATTTACTATGCATAAGAAATCTTTGCCTCATACAAATATTTGCCTTAGGATTTAAAGAATGAGTTCTGTGAATACCTTTGAATTATTAAATTTTTAAATATTTGAACTGTGCAAAACGCGTAATGTGAGCTACAATGACACAGCGTCTCTCCACCATAGCTTGCACATACCTGCTGCCAGGAAGGTGTGGCCTTCAGATGAGACAAACATGGTCCTCGGGGAGATGGTGAGGATGTCATCTTCCTTACCTGAATTGTTATTTCAAAAGCACTTGGTGAGTTGGTCACGAGCTGATTCACAGCTATTCCTCATACAAAGTTATTTTAACATCAGTCTAAAGTCAAAAGAGTCTAGATTTCTGATTTTTCTGAATGTTCTTACTAACATAATCTGAAAATATAATATTACTACTGGAAGTAAACTAGATTTTCTGTTGTTAAAATTTTCTGTTCAGTCTGGAATAGGTAATGAAGAACAGATGAAATATTGACACTTGGACGTATTCCAATAAGAGCAATCTAGAGACTCTGCGAGCCTCCTTAATTAGAAGACTGACCATGGAGAAGCACGAACTCTAAGATTCTCCCACTGAACACATTTCAAAGGGCGGTAGGAGATAAATCTCCTTATCGTCACCTTCCATGAGTCCTGTTTAAGCATGATTATGTGTATTTTAAGAAGGACTGCTCATCACACTTCCTTGTTTTGCTGTGGCGTCTGGGGCAGCAGTTCCCAAAGCCACGGGGGCAGGAGTTTGCTAGGAATGGGCCACAGAACCCTGCTTTGCTCAGATTTGACCTTTGTGTTTTTTAGAAACGTAACCATCAGCATTACAGTGGAAGAGCTTAAAAGAAAGAAGATCGTTAGTATGCTTTTATAAACATTTCCAGTAATTTTCAGGCTGTAATAAAAGTCAGTTCTATTGTATGTCTGCTTGTTTTTTTCTTTACTGAGAAGCTGGTGGGGGAGAGATGGTAGGAAGAGAGCTACTTTCCTTGTATAATTATCATCTATTTTAACATGTAAACTGCTAAAAGGGAGGCACCATATCACTTTAGCTGTGTTTTCTTTTTCAATGTATATTTAAATCCTGGTCATACAAAGGAGAACTTCAGGAAAGCAAAGCAGTTAGTTATACAGAAAAGCAAGTACAAACACTTGTAGATTTTTTTAAAATGTTACTCAAGACTTTAGCAAAATAGAAAGAAATGTAATACCTTTAAAATTTTGAGGTTTAGTAATTTGAATTGGATGCTTGGAGATACCCTGGATATTCTGCTAATAATAAGAGGAAAATAGCTTTAGTTGAAATAGTATCTACTCTTAAATTAATCTGTATATTTAAGGGTATTAAAAATGTGTCAAATTTTCTTAAACATTAACAAAATAACTAATGCCAACGTATTATGTATGCATAAGCATATAAATACTTAACACAACTGTCTAATACTGAAACATAATTTCGGTGGGTGCACCACTAAATATAATCAGCGAATGTAAGCCTTATCATAATTACATACAGTAATTCTTTTATCAGCAGCCAAAATTATAAACTTAGTTAACTTTAAAATTCCTACATAATATACCAAATATAGATTTCTGTGAAATTTGTATATTGTACTTTCCTTTCAAAACGTATTTTAAGGTGAAAATTTAGGTCTCTCCACCCTGTTCACCCCCTCCTCCATTACCCTTGGTGTTGACCTCTGTCTTGCTAATTGTACTGATTCTACATGATCTCTAACAGGAGATACAAGAGGAGGGGATACTTCCTAATTCATTTCATGAGGCCAGTAACATCCTAATAACAAAACCAGACACATACATTTCAAGAAAAGAAAACTACAGACTGACATCCCTCATAAATACAGATACAAAAAATCCTAAATAAAATATTAGCAAATCAAATCCAGAAATAGAACAATCATCAAGACCAACTGGGGTTAATCCCCAAAATTCCAGCCTTGGAAAGTTTGACTTTTGAGAATCTATTAATATCATTCACTGTAGTAACAGACTAAAGAAGAAAAATTACGTAATTATCTTAATAGGTGCAGACAAAGCATTTGACAAAATTAAATATCCATTCATGATAAAAACTACTCTCAGCAAACTAGGAATAGAAGGGAATCTTCTAACATAATAAAGAAAATCTGTGACAAAACCTAAATGTAACATCATCCTTCACAGTGAAAGATTCAATAGTGAAAGATTCATCCTTGCCTTATGATCAGGAACAAGTCAAGGATGTCTATTCTCAATACTTTTAGTCAACATAACATAGGAGGTCTTAGCCAGCACAATAAGGCAAGAAAAAGAAATAAAAAGCATACAGTGGAAAGGAAAAAACAAAATGTTTATTATTCACTAACGACACGATTGTCTAAATCTTCATAGATGTCATGGAAACTACAAAAAAGTTCCTAGGACTAATGAATGAGTTGACCAAGGTACCAGGATATAAAGTCAATATACAAAAATCAATTGTATGTTTACATATTACCAATGAACAACTGGACATTCAAATTAATAAACAATACACCCCCAAAATATTTAGGTATAAACCTGTATGCTGAAAACTATAAAATCCTGATGAAAGAAATCAAAGAAGCTCTAAATAAATGGAAAGACATACCATGTTCATGGATTAGAATACTCAATATTAATTCACCAATGACCCCCAAATTGATCTATAAATTCAACACAAGACCAATCAAAATCCCAGGAAGATTCTTCATAGCTATCAACAAGTTGATTCTATAATTTATGGATCATAGATCTAAATGCAAAATGTAAAACTCTAAAACTTTTAGAAGAAGACTCAATAGAAAATCTTTGTGGTCTTGGGTTAGACAAAGAGCTGTTAGAAACATACAAACAGCAAGGTCCATAAAAGAAAACAATTGAAAATTTGGGCTTTATCAAACTTGCATAAACCTTTGGTCTGTGAAGGACACTTTTAAGGGAAGAAAAATCAAGCCTCATACCAGGAGAAATTTTTTGCAAATCACATTGGATTTGAAATATATAAAGAATTCTCAAAAAATTCAGCAATGAGAGGTACTCCCAGAATGGCAGAGTGAGGAGCTTGCCTACTCATTCTATGAGGTCAGTGTTACTCTGATACCAAAGCCAGGATCAAATACAATATCCTCCATAAATACAGACACAAAAATCCTCAATAAAATATTAGCAAACTAAATCTAGCAACATACAAAAAGGGTTATATACCATGACCAAGTGGGATTTACCTCAGAAATGCAAGGTCAGTTTAAAATCCAAAAGTCATTAATATGATACATCAGATTAGTAGACTAAAGAAAAAGAAACACATCATCATCATCATAGAATATTAAAAGCATTCAAAAAAATCTGGCATTCACTCGTATTAAAGTATCTCAACTAACTAGGAAAAAGAGTCTTTTCTCAACCTAATAAAGAGTATCTACAATTTATTCACTTTGAGTAATTTCAATGTCTACAGCTATATTAAATAGGATGTGTTCTCTATCAAGTAGCATGTCAAATCAGGATCAGATCAGACCGTAACTAATGTACCCGGCTAAAAGCTCTTGGTAAGCACAGCGGGATGTCAGGATCACCCAGCAGACAAGTGCACAATTCCTAAAATCATTTCCCTCCCACAGCACATAAAATAACAGTTTTAATGAAAGTTGCTTTACCAAAAGAAAGAGGGATAAATAAGTTTCCTATTTGTTCTGAGAAAGCAGTAATGTTAAGTTTAAATTGATTATTTTTAGATGAATATGAAGGAAGCCTTTTGATAATTAAATGCCAATTTTTATGTTTTACAATATAACAAACAATAGGATAATAGAAAATTCACTAGGGGCTGGCCCCCATGGCCGAGTGGTTAAGTTCCCGTGCTCCACTTCAGTGGCCCAGGGTTCCGTCAGTTCAAATCCTGGGTGCGGACATGGCATGGCTCATCAGGCCACGTTGAGGCGGCATCCCACATGCCACAACTAGAAGGACCTACAACTAAAAATACACAACTATGTACCCAGGGGGCTTTGGGGAGAAAAAGGGAAAAAAAAAGAAAATTCACTAAATATCTAACTTACATAGCACACTTTGTTAAATATGTTCTACAATTTGAACTTTTTTAAAAGGGAAAATTCATTTTCTTCTTTTTTTTTCTTTTTCTCCCCAAAGCCCCCCAAGTACACAGTTGGGTATTCTGGTTGCAGGTCCTCCTGGTTCTGCTATGTGGGATGCCACCTCAGCAGCGCCTGATGGATGAGTGGTGCTATGTGTGTGCCCAGGATCCAAACCAGGTAAAGCCTGGGCCGCCAAAGCGGAGCACGCAAACTTAGCCACTCGGCCACAGGGCCAGCCCCTATAATTTGAACATTTTAAGGAAAGCTAAAATGTATATCTTGTTCTTTGATCGTATGGAAGCATGCAATCCCAAGAAGGGACTTGAAGGTTTTAGCTCTTTTTTTTTTTCCCCTCCGTCACTGCTGACAGATATCAGCCTGACTCCTAGGCACTCCCACTAATCTCAAATGGGTTCTTCTTTTCTATTATCCTGCAATAGCCGTTCTGTCCATGGTGAGTTGCCAAGGCATGAATGAGAGCTTTGGCATCTGACTATGGCAGAGAATCTCAACCAGGAACAGCAATATTTTACTGTTGTGCTACAGGGAAAGAAGAGGAATAGTAAGTAGTTCCTTTAAGTCAATCTCAAACAAGCTGGATAAAAAAGCTGTGCATTCTTATTGGAGATGTGGAACATAAAATTACTGAACAAGAAAAAATAAAATATTTTCAATCAGAACTGCTTTTATGAAGTGTCCCAAATATGCCTAGAGATAAGTTATTAAAATTAAATAAAACAGCTGTTAAAAATAGGACCAGAATATTTTGATGGAGAGCACCAAAAACATCTATGAAATCTTCTATTATGCTAAATTTTTTAAAAATAAAAATATCCTTTTTATTTTAGAACAGTTTTACAGAAAGGTTGGGACGATGGTATAGAGTCCCCATATGCCCCTCACCCAGTTTCCCATATTGCTAGCATCTGACATTGTTATGATACCTTTGTCACAACTAAGAAACCAACATCAACACATTATTATTAACTAAACTCCATAATTTACTTGGAATTGACCAACTTTTACCTAACGTCCTTTTTCTGCTCCAAGATCCCATCCAGGACAACACATTACATTCAGTTGTCATGTCTCCTTAGGCTCCTCTTGGCTGTGGCAGTTTCTCAGACTTTTTTATGACCTTAACAGTTTTGAGGAGTACTGGTCAGGCAGAATGTCCCTCAGTTGAGATTTGCTTGATGTTTTTCTCATGGTTAGACTGGGATTATTGGTTTTGGGAAGAAGACCACAGAGGTAAAGTGCCCTTCCCATCACATCGTATCAAAGGCACATGCTATCAACATGACCTATCACTGTTGATATTGACCTTGATCTGAGGTGGTGCTTGCTAGGTTCTCCACTGAAAAGTTATTTTTTTATTTGTCCTTTTCTATGCTGTATTCTTTGAAAGCAAGTTTCTAAGTGCAGCCCACACTTAAGGGGTGGGAAGTTATCACAGCAAGCATTTTTCTGTATGCAGTGAGAGAAGCAAACTGAAAGAGGGGTGGTGTTGTGAGAAAGCTTTCTATGTGGGGAGAATATTAATTGACCAAACAGAAAACCGAAGGTCCTGGCAAAAATGCCAGAGGAGGGGGAGGTGATGTCAGCTGCAGCGGTGGAGACTGTTGGCATGGACAGAAGACTGCAGCCTGAACTGGGTCTTGAAGGTCAGAAGAGGTTTGCAGCAGCAAAAGGTGGATTCAGACCAGCAAGAGGCAAAACAGGCCTGCAACTCAGGACTTGCAAATTCCCTACAGGTAATAGCTCACTAGGTTGTGAGGGAAAACCCTGTAGAATTTGGCCTGCGGCGTATCTCAAATTTAGTTAGCTAAGGAACCCTTTTCTACAGAACTCCTTTTAGCATCTCAAGGCGTGTAGTCGTCCAGAGCTGTTCCTTACTTGGAGCCTTTGACTTTTGGTCTTTCTCTGGAACATTACTTTCCCTCAGACCTTAGCAAGCCCAGCTCCTTCTCAATTTTGAAGCCACAGCTCAAATGTCACCTGCTCAGTGAAGCCCTCCTAGAACATCTAAGCCAAAGTAGCACCCCCACCCCCTTAACTCTTTATTCCTATTTTCCCTGTTTATTTTTCCCTTGGCACTTACTACAATGGAAATTTGTTATGTATTTACATGGTTATGGGCTATCTGTTACCCCTAGATTAAACAAACCAACTAACATATGGTGCCTCCATTCCAGATAGTTTCACAAGTCCAAAGAGGCGTGTCACTAGACTCTTCTGGTCCTTTCCCCTCCATACAGCCTGTATCTGCTTTACCGCCTGGATGTCTTCCTGTTTATTCTCTCTGCATCCTTTGCACTGCCCGTGTCCTGTCTCATCTTACCTGGGTTCTAACAACATTCTCCCAACCATGAGTGAAGCAACTGTATCATTCACTCTGTCAACTACTGTTTATTGGCTACCCAATTTATTCCAGACATTCTTCTAGGAGCTGGGAAAACAAGTGGTGAACAGGGCAGGCAGAGTTCCTGCCCCCATGGGGCTTCCATTCTAGTGGAAAGAGGCAAAGAATAAATGAAACAAGACAGACATGGGTCCTGTTCTGAGGGGCGTACACTTTAGAGAGAAAAAAGAGAGAAGTATGCATCGTTACAAATTGTAATCATGCAAGACAATAACAGGGTGCTATAATTTTGAATGGGGAGGGTGAATCAAAGAGCACCTCTCTGAGCAGATGTCACCCAGGCTAGGAACAGGGTTACCACCAGGGTAAGCTTTCAAAAACACAAAACTCATCTTTTCACTCCTTGGCTTCAAATATTTCAGTAGTTTTCCATTATCCTGGGGATAGAGTTCATGCCCTTATGATTTGATCTTGATCGCCATTTGCAACTGCGTCTCTCACCACTGCCCCACAGACAAACACCAGCCAAACTGAGCTACTTGCAGCTTCTCCAACAGAGCATGCTATCTGGCCCTCTTTGGTGATCTGGCTCCCCTTTTCCTCCTTTTTTTAAAAATTGAGGTATAATTGACATTATATTATATTAGTTCCAGGTGTACAATGTAATGATTTGATATTTGCATATATTGCAAAATTATCGCAATAAATCCAGTTAACATCTGTCACCATACATAATCACAAATTTTTTTTCTTGTGATGAGAAATTTCAGGATCCACTCTTCTAGCTACTTATGTAATATAGCATTATTAACTATAGTCACCATACTGTACATTACATCCCAATGACATACTCATCTTATAACTAGAAATTTGCACCTTTTGACCGCCTTCACCCATTTTGCCCACACCCTGCCTCAGGCAACCATCAATCTGTTCTCTATATCCATGAGCTCAGTTTTGTTTTTTGTTTTTTTTAGATTCCGTATTGATTTATAAGTGAGATAATACAGTATTTATCCTCTTCTGACTTATTTCACTTAGCATAATGCCTTCAAGGTCCATCTATGTTGTCGCAAATGGCAAGATTTCATTCTTTTTATGGCTGAATAATATTCCATTATATATATGTATATATACACACACCACATTTTCTTTATTCATTTATCCATAGATGAGCATTTAAGTTGTTTCCATGTCTTGGCGATTGTAAATAATGCTGAAATGAACATGGTGGTTCATGCATATATCTTTTTGAATTAGTGTTTTCATTTTCTTTGGATAAATACCCAGAAGTGGAATTGCTGGGTCATATGGTAGTTCTACTTTTAATTTTTTGAGGATCCTCCATACTGTTTTCCATAGTGGCTTCACCAATTTACATTCCCACCAACAGTGCACAAGGGTTCCATTTTCTTGACATCCTCACCAACACGTGCTATTTCTTGTCTTTTTGATGATATCCATTCTAATGGGTAGGAGGTAATATCTCATTGTGGTTTTGATATGCATTACCTTGATGATGAGTGATGTTCACGTGCCTGTTAGCAATCTATATGTCTTCTTTGGAAATATGTCTATTCAGATCTGCCCATTTTTTAAATTGGATGTTTATTTTTTGTTACTGAGTTTTATGAATTCTTTATATATTTTTTGTACAGACACCTTAACAGATACACGATTTGCAAACATTTTCTCTCATTCAGTAGGTAGACTTTTCATTTTTTTGAAATCATGAGTTGCCTCTCATGATGCTCCAGATAGCATCCTCCAAGTCTCTTGGTCAAAATCAGATCACAACATTGTATAACTGGGGTTCTGGGTCTCTACTTCCAGCAGCGCCAGCACAAACAAAGTGCTTAACAAATGTGTGTTTGCTGAATGAGTGAGGCATAGGGGCACTGATAGCATATCAATAATCAAAACTTGAATACACATAATATATAAATTGCCATTTTTAACTTAATTCTGATTTCTGTATCCTGCTGCGTCCATCCATCCAATATTTCTTATGTACCACTACACTTAAAGAATGTGATATGAAGTCCTGAGAGGGATAGCAATACAAAATGAACTCAGACATTTCCCAGAGTTATCATCTAGTTTGGGAGACTCACACACATAAATAACACAACACAAGGGTCAAATGAACAATACTGAAAGAAAGCCACAGGAAAATCTCCATGGGAGCTCTGAGGGAAGGACAGAGTGCTTCAGTACCTGAGGAGTGAGCTGAGGGAAATCAGCCACGACAAATTTCCAGGAAAGGAGGAGACAGGAAACAGTCACAGAAGCACACACATCTTCTTTCCTAACTGTCCTTTGGGGTCCGCCCCAGCAAGCCCTTTATAGAGGAGGGTATCAGCCTATGCCAAGCTTTCCATGGCTAATGCCTTTCCTCATGCTCTGCTGCACTGTGTACCAGCCAGGTCTGCAGACGTCTGCTCACGTACCTGGGTTCATGTTCACAAATGTACACAGGAAATGCAGCAGAGCTTCTGCACTGGCCTCTATGAGAAAAACAGCAATCAGACAAAGTGCTGTCCCTACAGCCTCGTGCACAAATTAGTGCTCACACATTTGTCTGTTGAGGTGAGCAATGAATGTACATGCATGTGAGTTACCAAACACCAAGGGTGATCAAAGTGACTACAGTGGGGATAAGACAACTAACAAGAGTCTAAAACTGGGAAGGAGCTGGGTTCCACTAGTGACAGTCTGAACATGGACGAAGCCTGGGGGCAGCACCCAGCACACTGGGGGCATAGATGGAAGCATAGTTGTCACAGGCCCATGATAGCATCCAAGAGAGACATCACTCTAGCAAATGGATGCTGTCAAAGACCAAAACCAGACATTAATGCACAGGAGGAACTGTGCCTTTCTGAGGAAGAAGAAGAAAGAAAGAACTATTTGCAGATATCATGTTGCCAAGAGGGGTGGGACTCCCCATTAATCTCCTCAGGCAAGGAGTTGGCATCCACACTGACATCGAAAGGCAACATCTAAATGTTTCTGTGTGTGAAAGCAGGAGGGTCAGAATACTTAATTTGTTGGAGTCAATCATTATTTACATGACATCAGCTAGTCTCCCAACGCTGACCACTCAGTGAAAAGTTTAATCTCCTGGATCCACCCAATGTGCAGGGGGCTGGACCATGTCCATGAACCTCTTTAACACTCTAGAGCAGAACGCAGAGTGAGCACACAATGATGAGATCATACATCAGAAGGATTGTTGTAAAAGTTCCTCAAACTATGGAAATTAAAAGCAAATTGGGGCAACTTTATTCTCCTCTAGGTATAAATTTTTATGCTGCTAATGTGCACATCACAGTGTATGAAAACCACTTCCAAGTTTCTTTTGTAAATAAACCTACCAGTTTCTGCAGGACATGGAGAGCCACTGCAAGAAATGCTCTGTGCTCTGAACCCGTGTCCCTTCTCTCAGCCTCCCTCAATTGCTCTGGGCAGCCCAAGGCTCCCATTAGTGGCTGGAGAGAAAAAGTGCTAGTAATAAAAACTGGGCACAATCCTAGCATTTGTTTCATGGTGAACTTTGGTGTGTTTAAAAAAAATAAGAGAACTGATCTAGAAAAATTCAACGTTAACAGCCTTTATTTCACATTCAGCAAAAGGTAAGATGCAGAGATGATGTTTTAAGTCTAGAATTTTGCCTTTGTTAAAATGTCAGTAGTTGTAAATAAAAATGCCAAGTAGGGAATAGTTTTAACTGTGTGGGAAGGAAGCTGCACCCATGAGGGAGGTCATCCCATCGCCTTTCTACTCAGGCACTGTGAGTGTCTGGGTACCACTGTCAGTCCAGAAATCAGTAATCTTCAGTTTGACCGAAGTTTCCAAACTGAAGGTGAAACCCCAAGAAGGCAGCAGAGATACAGTAACAGAGATGGCAGCCCTGTCTTTCTCAATATGTCCTTGGAACCTCTGGAGTGACAACGAATGGGAGTGATAATCACAACAAGGGTCACAGCTGACCCCGAGGCATGCTGGCTTCCCTTTGTCTTGATCTCTATGTGACAGTAGCAGCAGCATCTTCCGAGTACCGCGGGAGGTGCTAGGCTGTGAGGAGTCAATGAACAAACTCCGCTCTACCAGAATGCCCCCCAAGGTCATGCCTGTGGTGTCACCCCTCTGTCCTCAGTACCTATGACCCTAGCACACAGGAGTGATCAACGAATATTAGCTGAATAAGTGAAATGAGAAAGAAATAATTTTCACAGTAATCTAACAAAAAAGGCATTATTTTTATCATTTCATGGATGAGAAAATTGAGCTCTCCAGAAATTAAATAACTTGCTAGAGTCATACAGCTAGTAATTGAGCTGGGATTTGAACTCAGGTCTGCCTAAAACGAGGGCTCTGTTGCCTCCAGAGTTCTGTCAGATATTTCCTGAAGTCACTTTTTTAAGAATACAGGGGAAAATAAAACAAGTAAAAATCA
The DNA here is from genome assembly GCF_037783145.1 of Equus przewalskii. NCBI lineage: Eukaryota > Metazoa > Chordata > Mammalia > Perissodactyla > Equidae > Equus > Equus przewalskii. The sequence continues at coordinate 118,063,955 of NC_091833.1, read as the reverse complement.
TGGCAACACAATCATAGAAAGGACAATTAAGACAGAGAACTGAGGAAGGGCCCCATGGACACACTCCAGACGACAGTAGTCAGGCTGGGCTGGTGCTCCCCTCCTTGACCTGATCTGAAGCCCCAGGGGCGTGCCCTGACCTGCGTGGTGCTGGGGGCCCTGTGAGCAGCTCAGATGGCGTGCACCCAGTGACCTCTCCCGGAATGCTCCTCTGCCGTACATCCGTGTGCCTGTTCCTTTACCTCCTGAAAGCTTTCATTTGGTCACCTCCTTGATCAGCCCCTCTGACTCCCCTCATGAACATTGCCTTCTTTCCCCTGACTCTATAGTTTCCACAACCTTTCATCATCTTCCATATCAATGACTTATTTAGAATGTCTGTTGTCTGTCTCATGCCCTCTAGCCCCCAAGACTCCATGAGGGCAGAAGTTTTGACCCATTCAGCACAAGCACCTTGAACAGCCTGGCACACAGGAAGTGCTCAATAAACGTCTGTTGAGTAAATGAGTGAATGAATGAAGGGACTGGTAGGAAGTGGGGTTGGAGAAGGAGGCAAGGGTCAGACTATCAGGAGCCCTTGGTGCTAAGTAAAGAGTCCCTGGAGACTTTAAGAAGGGGCTACAGCATCAGGCCGGCATCTGAGGTTTCCTAGCTGCTGGACAGGACACTGGTGGACTGACTGGAGAGTGGAAACCTGGGAGTGGGAGGCAAAGAAGGCCAAGGCAAGTGGGATGAGAAGGGCAGTGAAGAGCAGAGGAGAGCAGGAGGCAGATCCCACAGGACTCAATGACCAGCTAGATACGGCAGGGTTCCCACCTAAGTGACCAGGGAAACTGAGAAAGATTTGGCATAAAATGGTGAAATCACTGTGACATAACATTTTTTGTTTGTGGGAGGCCTGAAGGAAAGCTGAATGAAGAGAGAGATTTGAGGACCAGGAGGATGTAAGTGGGGGCTGAAGCTGCTGGTGGCGGAGGAGCGTGTGCAGTGGGCTCAGAGGAGGGAGGAGGGGAACCCCCCACTGCACAGAGAGAGCAGCAAGAAAGAGGGAGCAAGGGAAGGGGAACAAGTCCCCCAGGGTGGCCGACCCAACAGAGAGGAGAGGGAGATGGGGACACGAGGAGCACCATGCAGGGCCAGGAGGAACGGCAGAAACAGTCTGGCGGCGGCAGCCCTGGCCCCATCAGCAGGTTGACCACGTGAGCAGAGTGGAGATGGCGGAGCAGAGCAAACAGGCCACCAGAGAGCACATGAGCCTCTGCCAAGGAAGGGAGCCTGGGCTCGAGTGGGGCCAAGGGCAGTGTGACTCCAGAGAAAAGGCTCCTCTCCTTGCCCACTCTTTGGCTTTGACAGTCCGTTTAGCTGCGAGTCAAGATTCTTTAGTAGGTCGCGATCAGTGCTTTAAAAGATGAAATTGAATAAAATAAAAAATAGCAGCATGCACTGCACACAGTGGTACCTGCTCTTAGTATACTCTAATTGCTGATCCCAATGAAAAAGAGATGCACGGAAAGTACTACAATGCTCCACTCTCACTGTGAAGTGACCCATGGAGAAAGAGGGGACTGCTCATTTTACTCTAAATAGAAATAGGAAAATATTAAATGCCAAATTAACATCATATAAAGATTTTAAAAATCTCATTTGGGTTTCAAATAGTGGTGTAGATTTAGCAATAATTAGCCGATTTATTAAATTATTGCTAATAAATATTTTCATAGATATTGAAATGATATTACGTGGGATGGATATTTATCAGCAAAGCAGAAGAATCACATGCTAACAAGGTAAACACCTTGATTAGAATTATTTCAAATTAGCTACTATAACACGCAGGTACGGATGAAAATAGAGCTTAAAAATTATATCAGGAAAGCAAGGCCTCTTTATTTGGTAGTAGAGTCTGAGCCCAAAGACAAAATTCCTAAGACTCTTTACTGAATAACAACTGAAGAATGGCTGGCGCATTGGAAGACAGAATAGAACATTTGCTGTTAAAACTACAAAGATAAGTGATAAATAGCCCTTACCTTTTTTTTAGTGCATTCAAAGGGATATTGGTTAAATTAAACTTAATCTTATGTAGTAGGTTTAAAATTTGTAACTTATTTGTAATTAAATTACAAATAATTATGAATAATTAAATTACAAATTAAAATTTGCAATTGATTTCTGTTGCTAGCAGGGGGAAAAACCCATATTCTTGCCACTTGTGGAAGACACTGGTTGTTTTGGATCATACAGCATTCTCTTCTCCTTTTTCTTTAGAAAATGGCCCTCAGATTTTCATTAAGGGCACCCCCATTAAGCCACCCAGCAGAACCCATCTTTTAGCCACAGAGACCAGTTCAAGGATGGCCTGTGGCTGTTCCAGACAGAGATGAAGGAGATGCTCCCTGAAGGCGTCTGTAGAAGACGCTTCGTCATACTTCCACGGAAGCTACATGGAGAGACACTGTTCATCCCTACTGGAGAGAAACGAAGCAGGTATCCCAAGACCTGCTGGGATGCTGAGGAAGAGAGGCTGAGAAACAAGGGACAGAAGCTGAGCCTGCCCATCTAACTTAGGCCGCCAGATCAAACCTGCCTGAAGCTAGCCCTTCCTTGGACTTCTAAGTCAGGGAAGCTGAGAAATATCCTAATCGTTTAGATCAGTTTGAGTTTGATCTTCTGTTATTTGCTGCCGAAAGTATTTGAACGAATACTTGGATCAGTGGCATTTTAATCACCTAGTTTAGACTCTTGGGGAAAAGCGCTTAGCGTAGGATGCACAGACCTCAAAGCCCGACCTTTCTCTCCTCTCAGTCACTCCCCCTCCACTCAGGCACAGTGGAGGAAATTCAAAAATTAAAAAAAACCCTCAAACACTTTTTCATGTTCACTTCTGATACTTTTCTTGTTTCTGCTCTGCTCTTCCATAAGTTCTATGTTGAAAGCCAGAGCTGGGCACGGACTTCTTTATTCCCAGCTGTATCCCCCTCTTCCTCCAAAGAAACCAAGGCCTCAGCCCCAGTGGGTGAGCAGTTTCAAAGCAGCAAGAGGTGCTGGGAATTAAATATATGTTAGATGCTGGGAATTAAATACATGTTAGATGGTGTTTGGAAACTATCCTGTGATACCAAGTATTTTGTTCAATTAAAGCTGCCGTTAGGGAGACTACTGCTTCTGGGAATGTGGCATAGACATATTCTCCTTGTTCCTCCCACTAGGTACATCTAAAAACCCTAGACATTATATATAAAACAAACATAAGGTGACTCTGAAGGTGGAGAGAATAAGGCAGACTGCCTAGGGACCACAGGACTCAAAGAATGACGTAAAAGTGAGGTCCCCGGGCTTCTTTTTGCCTCATATGTCCCAGACTGGGTTCTGGAGAAGACAGCAACCTAGAAATGCCAGCAGCCACTGACAAAAAAAGCACCAACAAATGTCTGCTCTCTCTAACCAAAGGACAGGAAAGGAACAGCCTAGCAAGACAGAAAACTTTAGACAATAACCGTATTACTCCAGTCAAATACCACAGAAAAAACTGTGGCTGAATTTAACAAGTTTAGCAAGAATTCCCCCACCCTTCATATCTTGCCAAGTGCTTCTTAGTAATTTTCCATCCACTGACCTCCCCTCCCATGGCTATTATTCTGGTTGCCCTTGCTGTGTTCGGAGTTGAGTTTAATCTCTCTCCCCTATTGCAATAGTCTTGAATAAACTCTTCCTTGCCTGTTTACCTTCTGTCTCATGCAATTTTTCTTTGACAAAATACAACATATCCAAAATTGGTAGGACACAGCTAGAACAGTGCTGAGAGAGAAATTTTATAGCATTAAAAATGCACACATTATGGGGCCAGCCCCATGGCCAAGTGGTTAAGCTCATGTGCTCCACTTCGGTGGCCCAGGGTTGCTGGTTCAAATCCTGGGAGGACACAGCACTGCTCGTCAGGCCATGCTGAGGTGGCATCCCACATGCCACAACTAGAAGGACTCACAACTAAAAACACAACTATGAACTGGGGGGATTTTGGGGAGGAAAAGTAGAAAAAAAAAAGAAGAAGATTGGCAACAGTTGTTAGCTCAGTTGCCAATCTTTAAAAAAAAACGCATACATGACAAAAAAGTAAAAGTTTCAAAGCAATAATCTAAGCTTACACCTCAAGAACCTAGAAAAAGAAAATAAACTCAAGTCAAACAAAAGAAAAGAAATAAAGAACAGAAATCAATAAAATTGGATACAGAGAAAAATCAATGGAACAAATAGCTGGTTCATTGAAAATATCAAAAACATTGACAAAACTCTAGCTAGAATGACAAAGAAAAAAGAAGACATAAATTACCAATATCAGGAATGAAATAGAAACATCACCTCAGACCTTGCAGTCATCAATAGGAAAAGGGAAAGTTATGGACAACTATATACACATAAATTTCACAACTCAGACAAAACGGACCAATTTCTTAAAAAGTACAAACAACCAAAATTCACCCAATATGAAACAGATAATATGAATAACCCTATAACTATTAAGGAAATTGAACTAATAATTTAAAAACTCTCCAAAATAAAATCTCCAGGTCCAAATGATTTTATTAGCAAGTTCTACCAAATATTTAAAGATTTGACATGAATTCCACACAATATCTTCCAGCAAATGCAAGAGAAAGGAACGTTTCCCATTTCATGAAACTGGTATTATCCTGATACCAAAGCCAGATAAAAACAGATCAATATCCTTCACGAATATACATACAAAAATCCTTTTAAAATATTAGCACATAGAATTCAGCATATATTTTTTAAAAGTATGATCCAGCAATTGCACCGCTAGGCACTTATTCCAGAGAAATGCAGACTTAAGTTCACACTAAGATCTATACATGAATGTTTACAGCAGCGTTATTTGTACTAGCCAAAAACTAGAAACAACCCAGATGTCCTTCGAAACTAAATTGCCACTCACACCTAAGAACTTCAGGTGGTGGTAAATTGCCCATGGGGAATTCAATCTCTTTTTTCAAAATACCACATATTTTAAATATATCCTTTTGAAAAAATAACAATTTTTCTCAAAATTATAAAAAAGTCTCCTTTAAATATATATTCACTGTTAAAAATATTCTTAAAAAGACTCCCTTCAGTAGAAGAATTCATTCATTGTGCTCATCAAAGTCCTACCATATGTTAGCTATTATGAAAAATGCTAGTTTCTCACACACACAACCTCCAAATAATAAATATTTATATAAATATAAACTACTGGAGGAATTTCCTTTACCTAATGAATACAAGTTGTAAGAATTAATGCTATTTATCTTTCCCTAAAATGTTTTCCCCCAATAATACATTAACTATATTTAGCACTTGATAATAAGATTTAAGTCCCTGATTTTATTCATTCCTTCAAGAACATTTAGTGACTACGTATCATACGATAGGCACTGTGCTCATTTCTGAGATGAAACGTTGGAAAGACTCAAGAAGCCTGCAGTAGAAGGGAGGCAAGTGCTGGAGCAAGGGAATAAGTTATGTGATCAGTTAAGTAGTGGGTGCTCTGGGAATGCACATCTATAATGAAGCTATCCAAGTTAAGATCACGTGAGAATAGACAAATAGGGCACAGAACTCAGAGCCTAGAAACAGACCCATGCATTTATCAAAACTCATATATGAGAGAGGCATTACAAATTATTTTGTTATTACAATAACAGTGGTTATAAGAAGCAGTTATCCAAAAATGGAAAAACAATTGGATCTCTACCTTACACCTATGTAAAAGCAAATTCCAGGGGGACTACAGAATCAATGTAAAAAGCAAAACTCTAAAACTATTAAGAGAATTAGAGAATTTTTATGATTTCCATGTAAGGAAAGATTCCTTCAACAAGACACAAAAAAGCACAAACTGTAAAGAACAGACTACAAATTTGACGATATTAAAATAGAAAACATCTGTAACTCAAAGACATAGACTACAACATGAAAAAAAAACTCAAATCAAAAATAGACTGGGAGAAGATATTTATATAAGTGAACAAAAGACTAGCATCCACAATATATAAAGAACTTTTACAAATTAACAAGAAAAATTGAAAATGGGCAAAGGAGATAAACAGGCAACACTGAAGAAACCCAAACAACCAATAAAGATGAAAATATACTTATCCTCATTAGTAATTAAAGAAATGCAAATTAAACCACAATAAGATACTAACCTACACTCATCAGACTGGCAAAAAGTAAGAAGTCTGGAAACACCAAAAGCGAGAGAATATGTAGAGCAATGAGATCTCCCAGCTGGTGCAGGCAAGAGTGTAAGCTGGTCCATCCCTTTGGAGAGTACTTTGTGACACCAAGAAAGCTGAACACCACTATGCCCTGTGGCCAGGCAATACTGGTGATATGCTAGAGACACCCTTGTACATGTTCAAGAATATTCAGCACAGCATTATTTTTTTCTTGGAGCATTGTTTCTAATAGTAAAAAACTGGAAAATATCTAGTATATTTATACAATGAAATACTATATCAAGATAAATGAACCAAAGTTGTTTCTGTCAACATGGATAAATCTTAAAAACATAATTTTGAATGAAAAGAGCAAGCTGTATAAAGATAAGTACAATATGACATCATTTATATAAAGTTTAAAAATACTTTTGAAAATCTATTATTTAAGGAAATATATAGTTAAGGCATTAAAATGGGATGATAAACACTAAATTTGAGATAGAAAGGGGAACCAACTTGAGAAGAACACACCTGGGGAAGGATAAACAGGGGCTTTAAATGTACCCAGGTAATGTTAAAGCTCTTCAGTGGATAATGGACACACAGATGTTCATATTAGGTTCCATACCTTTTTCACAGGAGAAGGGGCATGTATCTGAGGTTTGGGAGTGGGACGATGGCGTGGGAGTGTCAAACATGGCTTCCTGATGGACATGTCCCCTGAGTTAAACCAGAAGAACTAACAGGCAGTAACCGGACAAAGAAGGCTGGGCTGGAGGACAATATGTTTGGGGATCTAGGGGCAGAAAAAGTATTTAAACAGAAGTGATAAGAGAAATGGCTTGAAGGCAAGGGAAAGCATGAGGGGTCAAGGAATCATAAATTACATCACAGCATTAACTGTAATACAACAAAATCTTAATTTGGCTCCAACTCAGATACTAAAAAGCCAGTACAAACATGCTAACAAAATATTGGACATATAGTTAGAAAAATAAAGAAAGCTAAGGGGAAAAAAGACTCACAAAGGAACCAAAGCAAAAATCCAGCTAAATAATGCCTAGATTTTAACATTTCCAATCAACACAGTTTAAATTGTAACATTTTTAAAAAATTTAAAATACTAAGCTAGGAGAAGAACGAAGACTCAGGATACTAAAGAATTCATAAAAATACAATGTGAAAGGTAAGATATTTTGAATGACAAAATTTTGATAAATTCTGAGCCAGTATCATGAGCGGATTGCAGTGAAATGAGGACATTGACAAAAACTAGCCCTGTTAATGTAGAAACATTAGAAGGGACATCTAAAGCTACACTGGATAAAGAGGTATTATTAGATGATGAAGAAATGGTAAGAATGTGTCTCCTGGCAAGTGCAATATGAACAAAGGTCCTCAACATCTTACCAGGAGAAGGCGTTTGTGAAAAATATGATAGTTCTAAGAGGGAACATACAAAACAGGGATTGACAGGCAGGAACCCTAAAGTATCTGAGTCGGGAGAAGAGGAGAATTTAGACAAACAAAAGACCTCATGACCAATTCATGCCCAGGGTGAAGAGTGTGACAGTCCATCATGGAAAAGAAGCTTGGCCCACACTGTCAACACATTGTAATCTTGATGATGATCCCAAACCATATGACTTTGAGATATTCTAAGATGACTCAAGAGTGGATCACACATGGAGTTTTTCATTCAATAAACACTCGGTATCTACCATGTTCCAGGCACAGAGCCAGGCCTCAGGATATGTCAATAAAGCAAGAAGAAAAGGTCCCTGTTCTCATCAAATTTACAATCCAGTGAGGCAAACAGAAATAAACGGGCAGTTAAAACACAATGTAACAAGCATCATGATAGGAGAAGTACAGGGATATCTAGGAGGGACACTAGACTGAGGTTCTGATAAAGCAAATATTGATTAATGAACTATTCAAGTTAAGAGAACAAAAAGAATACAGGATTTTAGATGGATTAAGAAGTATTAGATGAGAGCTTCTACTTCCACTTGGGATATGAACAGTTGAAAAGAAAGTGCTCCCACCCTAACAATGAGGAAAAGACAGATAATCTATAAAATCATCACTTTTCTTGAGCCCAGCAGAGAGTTGAGTATCTGGCAGAGAACCGATCAGTGCATGCATGTGAGGAAACTACCAAAGGCTGGGGAAAAGTCATCCAAAGTGATCAGAAAACAGTGTATGACACTCACACAGGGCCAGGAAGAGTTCCCGCGCCCACCAGTCATTCTTAGAAAACTCCTAGTTCATAGAACATTAGGTACAGTACTCGGGAAGGTCTTTCCTCAGGAGTGGGGAATAATTAGTCTTAGATGAAGCACCTCTTTGGACCTGCCTAACACATCATAAAAACAAGACCAGAAAGGAACAAACTATTTCCAAGTAACTTAAGTTGCCCCAGGGCAAAGCTCAGGAATATCCACAGGAATGCAAAAAGTCCCATCACTCAGCAATGTAAAATCCACAATGTCTGCCATCCAAAAAAGGTTCCTAGGCATACAAAGAAGCAGGAAATGGACTCATAGTGAGAATAATCATCTACTGAAACTAATCTATAATGGACACAGATGTTGAAATTATAGACAAAGACATACAATGATTATAACTGTATCTAATATGTTGAAAAAAATTAAGTAGAGACATGGATGGCATAAAAAAGATCCAAATTGAATTTCTAGAAATGAAAACTATAAAGTTTAATATGAAAAATATACTCAGTGAGATTAAGAACAGATTCTACCTGACAAAAGAAAAGATTAATGAACTACCAGGACATAGTAATAAAAACTATCCAAATTGAAACAGGAAAAAAAATCGGAGGAAAAGAAGAAAAATGAGTTTCAGTGAGCTGTGGGAAAAATTCAAGTGACTTAATGTATATAATCATAAGTGGAGTCCCCAAAAGAGAGGAGAGAGAAGGAGGAACATAAAAAGTATGTGAACAAATTGCCAATAATTTTCCAAATTTGATTAAAACTACAAACCCACAGATCCAAGAAACTCAATGAACCCCAAACACAGAAACATAAAAAAATTATACCAAGGTACATTATAATCAAATTTCTCAAAACTGGTTATTAAGAGAAAAAGCTAAAAACAGCCACAAAAAAAAAGACACATGTATAGAGAAACAAAGGCATTGATGATAGTAGATTTTTTTAAATCAGAAACAATGTGAGAATAGAGAAAAGTAACATCTTCAAAGTACTGAAAAAAAATTTTCAACCAAGAATTTTATACCTCACAAAAGTAACTTTCAAAAACAAAAGTGAAATAAAACATTTTTGGACCTACAAAAGCTGAAGAATTCATCAACAGCAGACCTACACTATAAGACATATTCAAAGGTGTCCTTTAGGCAGAAAGGAAGTCATACCAAATAGAAACCTGGATGTACACAAGGAAATGAAGAACACGGGAAATGGTAACTACATGGATAAATATCCAAGAATTATTTTTTACTATTTACATCTATTTAGAAGATTATGGACTATTTCAGCAAAAATAATAAAATATATTGAGGAATTTATAACTTAAGTATAAAGTAAAATATATGACAATAATAGCATGAAGGCCAGGAGAAGAAAAATGTAACTACACTATTATAATGTTCTTATAGTATACATGGAATGATATAACATTACGTGAAGATAGACTGTGACAAATTAAAGATGTATATTGTAAACCATAAATTAACCATTAAAATAACAAAGAGTTATACCTAACATATCAAAAAAGATAAAAGAGAATCATTTAAAAACTCAGCCCAAAGGAAGGCAAAAAAGAGGAAAAGGGGAACAAAGAACAATTGAGATAAATAGAAAACAAATAGCAAGATAGTAAACAAATCTAATCCTCCGAATAATCACATAAAATGTAAATAAGACTGAGCATCTCAATCAAAAGGCAAATATTTTCAGAATGGATAAAAAACCAAGACCAATTATATACTTCCTACAGTAAATGTACTTTATATAGAGAGACAAATAGTTTAAAAGTAAAAGTACAGACAATACCATGGTAACACCAGTCAAAAGAAAACTGCAGTGGCTATTTTAACATTAATATTAAATTATATTTTCATTAATTTTATTATTTCTAAAATTATTCTATTAATTATTTTAAATTAATATTTTAATATTAGACAAAATAGATTTCAGAGAAAATAACATTACCAGGAATAATAAGGTCATTTCATAGACATAAAAGAGTAAATTCCTTGGAGGACATAACAATCCTTAACATTTCTGCCCTTAAAGAAAGAGCTTCAAGTACAAGAAGCAAAAACTACAAGAAGATAGAAGAGATAGAACTGCAAGGAGAAAAACAAAATTCCACAATTGTGGTTGGAGACTTCAATACCCTTCTCTCAATAACTGATTGAACAATCAGACAGAATATCAGCAAGGATATAATAGACTTGGATAACCCTATCAACCAACTTGATCTAATTGGTAATTATAGAACATTCTACACTACAATAACAGAGTGCACATTTTTTTCCAGTGTACATGGAACAGTTACCAAGATAGACCATTTTCTGGGCCATAAAACAAGTCTGAATAAATTTAAAAGGATTCAAGTCATGCCAAGTATATCCTCTGACTTAAATTAGAAATCAGTAACAGAAAGAGATTTGGAAAATCTTGAAATATTTGGAAACCAAATAACAAACTTCCAAATAATCCATGGGTCAAAGAAGACAAAGAAGGGGTTACTAGAAAGTTTTCTGAACTGAGTGAAAATGAAAACACAACATATGAGAATTTATTGGATGCCAGAAAGCAGAACTCGGGGAGACCTTTATAGAAATGCCTAGATTAGGAAAGAAGAAAGGTTTCAAATCAATAAGCTCAGCTTCTACCTTAAGAAGCAAGAAAAAGAAGAGCAACTTAAACCCAAAGAAAGCAGAAGAAAGGAAATGATAAACATTAAAGCATAAATCAATGAAACTGAAAACAAAGACAATAGAGAAAATCAATGAAACCAAAACCTGATCACGGGGCAAAAAGTGAGAAGACACAAATTACCAATGTCAGGAATGATAGAGGCAACATCACTACAGAGTCCACAGATATTAAAAGAATAAGGTAATTTTATGAACAACTTTATGCTAATAAATCCAACAATATCTGTGAAATGAACAAATTCCTTGAAAGAACAAATGGTCAAGGCTCACTCAAGAAGACACAGAGTACCCGAATAGCACTATATCTATGAAATTGAATTTGTAAATAAATTCCTTCCCACAAAGAAACATCCAGGCCCAGATGGCTTCACTAGTGAATTCTATCAAACCGTCAAGGAGGAAATAAAAATAATTCTACGTAAATTCTTCCACAAATTTGAAGAGAAGGGAATAATTCCCAATTCATTATTTGAGGTTAGCATTACCTTGATAACAAGACCAGACAAAGACATTACAATAAAATAAAACTACTAACCAACATCCATCAGCAAAATAGATGCAAAGATTCTAAACAAAATTTTAGCAAATTTAATCCAACAATATATAAAATGGATAATATATCAAGAGCAAATGTGCTTCATTCCAGGAATGCAAGGTTGGTATAACATTTGAAAATCTATCAATGTAATTGATCATATTAACAAATTAAAAGAGAAAAACCGTATGATCATCTCAATAGATGCAAAAAATAACTTGACAAAACTCAATATCCAGATAAAAACTCTCAGCAAACTGTTATTTGAAGGGAACATTCTCAAGCTGGTTAGGGTACTTCTGCAAAATTTATAGCTAACAGCATTCTTACTGATGAAACTGAATGCTTTCCCCTAAGATCTGGAACAAGACAAGATGTCTGCTCTCACCACTTCTATTCAACATGGTACAGGAGGTTCTGGTCAGTGCAATCAGGCAAGAAGAAGAAATAAAAGGAACACATATTGGAAGGGAAGAAATAAAGCTTTCTTATTCACATATAACAAGATCATCTATATAGAAAATCAGATGGAATCTGCAAAAAAAGTTACTAGAACTAATGTTACAAGATGCAAAATCAAAATATAAAAATCATTTTTATGTCTATGTGCTAGCAATGAACAACTAGGAACTGAAACAATATAATTTATGATAATATCAAAAACACAAAATACTTGGAAATCTGACAAAATATTCAAAAAGACCTGTACTCTGAAAACTACAAAACCTTGCTGAGAGAAATTAAAGAAGACCCAAATAAATGAAGAGATCTACCCTTTTCAAGGGACTGAAGACCAAATATTGTCAATCTCCCTAAACTGAACTCTAGAGGCAATGTAATCCCAATGGAAAACTCAGTAGACTTTTTTTTTGTGGAAATTGACAAGCTGATTATAAAATTCACATGGAAAACGAAGGACCCAGAATAACCAAGTTATTTTTTTAAAAGAGCCATGTTGGGGGCCGGCCTGGTGGCATAGTGGTTGGCTTCATGCGCTCCACTTTGGTGGCCCGGGGTTTGTGGGTTCAGATCCTGGGGGTGGACCTACACACTGCTCATCAAGCCATGCTTGGGCAGCATCCCACATACAGAGTGGAGGAAGATTGGTATAGATGTTAGTTCAGTGACAATCTTCCTCAAGCAAAAAGAGGAAGGTTGGGGGGCTGGCCCCGTGGCCGAGTGGTTGGGTTCGCGCGCTCCGCTGCAGGCGGCCCAGTGTTTCGTTAGTTCGAATCCTGGGCGCGGACATGGCACTGCTCATCAAGCCACGCTGAGGCGGCGTCCCACATGCCACAACTAGAAGGACCCACAACGAAGAATACACAACTATGTACCGGAGGGCTTTGGGGAGAAAAAAGGAAAAAATAAAATCTTTAAAAAAAAAAAAAAAAAAAAAAAGAGGAAGGTTGGCAACAGATGTCAGCTCAGGACCAATCTTCCTCATCAAAAAACCCAAAAAGAACTATGTTGGAGGAGATACAGACTATTGCTCACAATAGAATAAATAAGTCCTGGGGATGTAATGTACAGCATTGTGACTATAGTTAATAATACTGTACTGTATAGTTGAAAGTTGCTAAATAACTTGTACAGAATGCTAATATAACTATTGTTAACACATGTGCTTTTTAAACACTTCTCTACATGCTTTACAGAAGGGCAAACACATCCCTTCACTTAAAAAGCACTGTACTCTTTGTAGCAAGAGGGTACCACTGTTATAAACATCATTATTTCAAGCATTTATAAACGCTTCTCTAAATGCATTACAGAAGAGCTATCATATCCATTGCCTGATACTACACCCTTTTCAAAGTATCATGCACATACGTATACATGTCCATACAACTCGTTTTTATAAACATCATTAATACATGTGTTTTGAAACACTTCTCTAAATGCAGTATAGACAAGCTACCACATCCATTCCCTGAAAAAACACTCTTCTCAAAGTTGCTTGTATAGGACACTCATACAACCATCGTTAAGAAATGTTTTTAAACACTTCTCTAAATACATTACAGAATGGCAAGCACATCCCTTCACTTAAAATTTAAAAAGGCTGGGCCAGCCCTAGTGGCCAAGTAGTTAAGTTTGGCGTGCTCTGCTTCAGTCGCCCAGATTCAGTTCAGTTCCCAGGCACAGACCTACACCATTTGTGTCTCATTGGCCATGCTGTGGTGGTGACTCACATACAAAAAGAGGAAGATTAGCAACAGATGTTAGCTCAGGGCTAATCTTCCTCAGGAAAAAAAAAATCTTAAAGGAACACTGTTGGAGGAGTTACACATGTCAACTTAAAAACTTAATAGAAATAGACAATAATCAAAACATTGTATTACTGGTATGGTAGATACATAGATAAGTTGGACAGAATTGAGAGTTCGAAGTAAACCCTTACATTTATGGTGAATTAATTTTTGATAAAGGTACCGAGGCAATTAAATATGGGGGAAAGGATGGTCTTTTCAACAAATGGTGCTGGGACAAGTGACTATTCATTTACAAAAGGATGAATTTACACACTTGCTTCACACTATATACAAAAATCAATTCAAAACAGATCATAGACCTAAATGTAAAACAAGAAACTATAAAACTTCTATAAGACAACAGGACAAAATCTTTATGATCTTGGTTTAGGCAAAGATTTCTGAGATGCAACGCCAAAAGCATGATCCATATAAGAATACATTGATAAATCAGAATTCATTAAAATTGAAAACTTCTGCTTTTCAAATGATGGTGTCAAAAGAATGAAAAGATAAACCACAGACTGGCAGAAAATTTTTGCAAAGTATATATCTGAGAAAGGACTTGTATCTAGAATATATAAAGAACTCTTAAAACTCAGTGATAAGAAAATGAACAATCCAGGACTGGCCCGGTGGCACAGAGGTTAAGTTCACATGTTCCACTTCTTGGTAGCCCAGGGTTCACCGGTTCAGATCCCGGGTACGGACATGGCACTGCTTCGCAAAAGCCATGCTGTGGTAGGCGTCCCACATATAAAGTAGAGGAAGATGGGCATGGATGTTAGCTCAGGGCCAGTCTTCCTCAGCAAAAAGAGGAGGATTGGCAGTAGTTAGCTCAGGACTAATCTTCCTCAAAAAAAAAAAAAAGAAAGAAAATGAACAGTCCCTAAGAAATGTGCAGAAGATTTGACTAGATGCTTCACTGAACAATAAAAGTGGATGGCAAATAAGCACATGGAAAGATGCTCAACATCATTAGTTATTAGGGCAATGCAATTAAAACCACAATGAGATAGCACTACACACCTATTAGAATGGCTAAAATTAAAAAGACTGACCATAACAAGTACTGGTGGGGAGGCGAAGGAAGTGGAACTCTCATACACTGCTGGTGGGAATGGCAAATGGTATGATCACTTTGGAAAACAGTTTGCCAGTTTCTTAAAAAGTGAAACATATACCTACCAAATGACCAAGCCTTTCCACTCCTCAGTATTTACGCAAGAGAAGAGAAAGTATACGTCCCCATGAGGACTGTGCATGAATGTGCACAGTAATAACCCAAACTTGATAATATCCCAGAACTGGAAACAACCCAAATATTGATCAACAAATGAATTTATAAACAAATTGTGTACACAGATTCAGTGGAATACTACTCAGGAATAAAAATGAATGATCTGTTGAAACAGAAGAACGTGGATGAATCTCAAAATAATAATGCTGAGTGAAAGAATCAGATGAAAAAGAGCCCTTATTTTGTGATTCCATTTATATAAATTTCCAGAAAATGTAAACTAATTTATAGTGACAAAAAGCAAGTCAGTGGTTGCCTGAGGACATGGGGGAAGGTTGGGGTGGGGAAGGGAGAGATTACAAAGGGGTAAAAGAATGCTTTTGGGGGTGATGGATATGTTCACTACCTTGATTATGGTGATGGTTTCATGATCATATACACATGTCAAAATCTATCAAATTGCTTCTGATATATGAAGTTTATTGTGTGTCAATTATACCTCAATAAAGCTGTTAAAAAATGAAGTTGAAGTTCCCATTCTTGGTAAGATATCGTAAGCACACTCCACTGAATGCAGCTGTAAAAACTGGACAGAATGCATAGGGCAGCAATTTGAAGCTTTTGATAAATAGCAGCAGGTAGACTGGAGAAGCAGACCAGAATTTGAAGTACTACCCAAGAGGCAGTAAGTTTATCATTTCTTCCTCTTGATCCTCCAGACATGGGGCAATGGCATGAAGTGTGTGGCAGAACAGGATTACTAAGGCCTGGGATTTCTGGCTAGAAGACAAAAAAAAAAAAACAGAGTGCCAAAGAACAAGAAATTACCTAGGGAGACCACAAAGAGTGAGGAGCTTGGGAAAACAATACTGTAGAGTTGTTTATAGACCACCGAGCTCAGCTTCAAGTTGCGCATGTTTAGATATCATCCTAAATGGTACACCAAAGACTTTGAGAACTGAACTAACAGAGAGACCACAACTCGATTTCAGATTGACCAGTGGGTAGCCATCATTTGGAACATGTGAATAGCACAGCAAAGACTTTGAAAACCGAACATACATTGGAACCACAGCTCATGGAAGGCAGGTCACAATTTGCAGCCTGAACCTAACCAGGATGACTGCTTACTAAAAAAAAAAAAAAAATCAATATTTTAATGGGATTTCTAAACAAGACACAGACTCTCGAAACACAATATTCAAAATGTCCAGGATACAACACAAAATTACTGGACACATGAAGAAGCAGGACAATCTCAAATCACTTGGGGGAAAAAAATCAAAAGACACCAAGGACAAGATGATATAGATGTTGGAATTATCTGATAAAGACTTTAAAACAGCTATTATAAAAATGCCCTAATATACTTATTTTATATATATATATATTACTGAGACAGGAGTTGAAACAATTGAATAAACTATTCTCTCACAGTTCTTAAATAAAACCATAACCAATTAATGTTTCATTAAAATGTCAAAGTATGGGAAAGAAGCAGGTGAATCAAAAGACAAAAACATTTTACATTTTCCTACTATCAGAAATAACCATGAAACAGAACACAAAGGTTGGTGATGAAGAGCTTCAGTAATCAAGTGATAGCAATAACTTTCTCTTGGAAGGGTGTGTGTGTGTGAGAAACTAGCTTTCTAGAAATGTTGTAAAACAGTTACAATCTGATTTTTAAAAATATTAATCAAGTGTATACTGTATGCTTTAAACCAAAAAAAAATGTAATTCAAGCACTAGCCATTTTATGTAACCTACATAGTATCTGGTTAAATTGCACAGCTGAATTCAAGTTTTACATGTGAAATAATTGAAAGCAGGAAAGTTCCACAAGAAAACAAAGGTAAGTATTTAAATAATCTTGGAGCTGAGGAAAGCCTTTCTGAAATGACACTTCAGTACAGACATTGCTCACGGCAATGTCAAAAGCTGAAAGCATTTTGGAAGGCAATCTAATAACAGCTATTAAAAGTAAAAATGTAATATCCATTGGCCCAGTAATTCTACATCTGACAATCTATCCTGCAAAAATACAAGTACCAATACACCAGGACATACGTGCATGATGCTTATTGCAGCTTTGCTCTTAGAGGGAAAGAATTGGACATGAAGTACATGCACCAGCAGAGGAACATCCAGAGAAAGAGAAGAACACAGATTAATGAAATTGAAATGGGACTCTGTCAAATAACCTGCATGGATTCCACGAGCTGTTGCTGAGAGAGAAAAGCAAGAAGCAGAAAAATAAAACTCTAATTCTGAAAAATAAACAATGACAAAGTCATTACATGTCTGTGTAGATACGTATGGGTCTGTATAAGATCTTATTATAAGCCTGGAGGAACACATGAATGTATACACACTTGGCTGCTTACATGGGCTCCTGCAGATTGAGGGTGGGGGGCTGAGATATGAGTGTGGCGACGGAGTGTCTACAATAAAAACAACACATATGATCTAATCCTATTAATGTAAGAGTGTGTGCGTGCATAAAAAGATAAACCAGGTGATGGTCACCAAAATGTTAATGATGATTATCACAGAGCTCTGGAGTTTCAGGTGACTTTTACTTTGTTATTTATATTTTTATCTATTGAGTGAATTCTTTAGAATTATCATATATTATACGTATAATAAAAAAGCCATTTTAAGTATAGCAAACAAAATCTATATTTAAAATATTAATCTGTAAATATATCTTAAAATATTAAAAGATGAGAAAAATAATTCAACATTTTACAAACGGTTAATCTTTATTATAAAGGGCTTTTCCATACCTATAGGAAAAAAATATACATCCCTCAGAGAAATGGGCAAATGACATGAACAGACAATTCACAGAAGAATAATCGTTTTATGAAGTCAACCTCACTTAATTTTTAGAGGAATGGAAATTTAAAAAACAAGTCAGGAAATAGTAACCAAAATGAGAACTCCTTGTATTAGTAAGGATGTAGTGGATCAAGCATTTTACATATTGTTTGATGGGAATATAAAATAATTTTTTTCTGGAGGACAATTTAGCAATGTAAAGCATTAAAAATACACACGTACTTTGACTCAAAAATTCCACCTCTAGGAATTTATGCTATGAAAATCATCAGAAAAACATACCAAAAATATACATGTGTTTATGGTATCTCTGTATAAAACAATTAAATCTGAAAACACTCTAAATGACCATCAATAGGAACAGTCATTAAGTGGACTATAATGCAGCTATTAAAATAATGATGTAGACTCCAGTTAAAGGCGGTGGCTGAATGTACACCTTATGTTCACATCTCCTCTTTCCAAAAGTTCAACTGAATTGACAGAAAAATAAATAAACCTAGAACATCACTGAAAACCTGGGAGGAGTGCTACCTGCAAACCAGAGACATTAGAAATTTCTGGAAGAGAATAAAGCACAGCAAGAGATTAATCTAGAAATTTAATAGAAAATGGGAACTTATAAGTTCATACAGAGAAAAGCAAGGACCCCCATAAAAAGTGAGTTTTTGCAGTATAATTCCTAAATAACTCCTCCATGAAAAGCAGCATCACCTAAAAGAAAGGGTGCAGTGGGCAGAGTAGGTTGAGAAAAGAACTGAAGGGCAGTGTAACAGCAGCACCTGCTTTCAGAGGAGATATTATTAACAGAAGTACTAGTATTACTCAGCCGGATAAAGACCACAGAAGAGCTCTCTAAAGTGGGATGTCCAAAATAAGACCTTCCCAGAGTGGGTGTGAGGCTGGAGAGAGCCAGAGACTCAAGAGCTTAGAGTCCTCGGGTAGATCCTGTGCCAAAAGGCCATAGCTCCTGTACACCCCTGTGCAAGCCCACCCAGTCTCAGCCCCTCTTTCTCCTCCTAACACAGTCACCCCCCTTCTTCCTAGGTGCACTAGGTATACCATATCAGCACAGGCCCAGATGAAGGCCTGGCAGAACGCAGTCCAGAGCATTAACAGAGGGGACTCACGGGATAGACAGACATATTATGAAGGGAAGGGAAAGATGATTTATATTTTTTTGTTCTATAAACTTTCACATTACTTGAATTTCTTTACCATGAACATATATTCATATGTATATGTATTATATAGTAAATATTTAAATACTTCAAATATTTGAATCTAAAAATAGATTCAGATCAATATGTATTGATGTATGACATCAAGACATCTTAAATTAAAAAGTGTAACATAAAACAATGTGGTTTTATTTTTGTAGAAAAATAGTATTTTATAAATACACGTGCTTAGCAAAAAGTCTGATGTTAACCAAATTAATGTTAACCAAGATGTTAACCACAGTTAATTCTGCATGGTGGAATAACTGGTGACTTTTATTAGTTTTTTTTACATTTCTTGTCTGTACTTGAGGAACTGTTCTGTAACGAGAAATTAGTAATGAGTCGCCTTTAACTCAAAAATATAAAGCCATTTTAAAAGTCAATTGCTTTACGTGTCATTAAAGCTGCATCGCAAACTCAAGGGCGTTTACGGCTTTTTTCTTGAGCAACAACCAAAAATGGAGGTGGCCATCAGAGCATCAGATATTTCAACATATTTCTGGAAATCAGAAGCTACCTGTCCATTACAAACCCGAAAACAAAGACAGGGGAGTGGGAATGGGGTGTTCCTTTTGCCCTTAACAGCGGCGTGCATGACTCTCTGGATGGGAAAAAGCCCTCATTAACTCAGCACTTCATGAGGGTAGGGACCACGTGTCTTGTTTCCCTACTGTGTTCCCCAAACATAGTAGGCGCTAAAAAAACATTAGCTGAATGAAGAAAAAGACAAAAACACAATCCATCACTATGGTGTCCCCTCTTAGAAACAGACAGTTCGCAGGGAAACACACATCTAGGCAATTCAATTCCAAGGCACGGAAATTGGCTTTTAACAGGAGAGCTAACTTACGGGACGCTTGGCTGATAGTCTTCCGGTCACAGTTCCAGTCTGATTCCACGTAGAAGAAATGGAGCCCTTAATCAGTTAAAAAGAATCAGTTTAAGCTCTGACAATGCTATATGAAGTCAAGAATGTGCTGGGCTCTTCAGTGTCTTTACCTACAACACACAACCCTCACTGCTCTCCTCCAGATGTCCATGAGCTACTGGCGCTAAACTCCCAGTCCCCAAATGTCCCTGCATGTTAGGAAACTCATGATGTGTGATCAGGGTGGGTAAAGGAGAATCTCGCCCAACCCATGCAGAAACTGCAATAGGACATGTTGGTCTTTATGTCACTTAAAAATCCTGTGCATGGGGAGAAGGGGGTTGATAGGCCATGGTGGGGCTCAGCATGGACTCAAGGTGGGGTTGTGCATCCCAGACAGGGGCTGTCACTTGCTGTGTGGCCTCAGACAAGTCACATAACATCTCTGACTGCAGGCTCCTCATGTGTGAACTAAAACATCTGTCTCAAATGACTGCAGAAAAGAGATGCAATAATAGATGTGAAAGCATATGGTCAGCCACAGAGCTTCCACATAGATATGAAGTTTTAAGGTATAATGTCAATTTATGCTATAAAGAGACCCGAATAATAACAAAATCATGGTTCATAGCCTCAAGAATATCAGATTATTTCATCATTGACTAAAATTTAAAGAAATTCTACATGTACCTGAACTCATGTGTAAACCATATTCCTAATCACAATATCTTTTTTGGGTTCAATTACCTTTTTCATGCAAGCTAGTAATCCATCCACAAAGGTTGACTTGATCTTGTGAACCTAGATTACAAAGACAAAAATAATCATTTTCTTTAAGTATTTAAATAGGAAAAAGTACCAAAGTACTATTTCATAAAGTGCTGGGCATGTGCCACTGATGTCACTTCAGATGACTTCAGGAGGCCCTGAAATGGCCTTATGCGGTACCTAGAATTAAGTAACAATGATCCATAGATAAAGATATGACCCTACTCCTCTTTAAGTAAATTTTTTATTCTGGAATAATTCTTTTTTACAGAAAAGTTGCAAAGATAAATGGAGAGTTCCCAATTACCCATGATCCAGTGTCTTCTCTGGTGTTCCTTTTAGTTCTCTTTCAATCCTTTCATTACTTCAAGGAGAAAGGGTCATTTGCTACCATTACGCTCTCTAACAGCTGCCAAGCCCTGACAAAGACAGCAAGCCATTGGGTCAGTAAGTAATAGACCAATGGTGTCAGCAGTGACAAGAGGTATAAATGTAGTTCACCACCAACAGAGAACAAAGGTCAGGTATGTGAACAGAGAAAACATGAGGAGCTAGAAGAGGAAGGTGGGCATGTCAATAAATCAGTAAACGTTAACGTGAGATGATAAAACACTGCTACGGAGTAATTTCGCCAGGCCTAGAAATGGGGAAACAGAGGAGGTTCCTGTGAGAGGCTTCTAAACTCAGTACTGATGCAGGTCTAACTCACAGTGAAGTCTCACGATAATGACACACCAAATATTTCCTTCCAAATTTTCATTAGTCCGCTTCCATTTATGACTCCTTTGGCTCACAATGCTGGGCAGGGCTGATTGGAGACTTGAGTAAAATGATGTCAGGGTACAAGCAAGCAGTACTAATACAAGGCCAAGATGAACAAACTATACTCCCTTTGGAATGCTGTCAGGGCTACTTCAGTGATTATGGACTTCTATGAACAGAGAGATGGTGCCATGAGATTCTCCTTCAGCACCAACTTTCTTACAAAAATAAAATTAACTTACCTGCCTGTATTCCAAAATTATCTTGGGTAATGGATGAAAGTTTTGCAGAACATTTAACTGAAAAATGAGAATAAATGTCACCAATATAATTCTTTCATTTAATTTAAACATTTCAAACACTATTTCCAGCTGGAGAAAGTCCTAATAATAAACGGTCTATATAGAGCATAGTTTGCAAGAAGAAAATTCACAATAAACTCAGTTTATCAAGCATCTTAATCTTAATCCCTTACAAAATCATTGTTGTCTACATGGGAGCTAAACGCAGTTCACATGAGCTTGGAAATAAGATTTCTCTTGAGATTTAAATTAGTAAATCTAGGGGCTGGCCTGGTGGCACAGTGGTTAAGTTCACACATTTTGCTTCAACGGCCCAGGGTTCATGGGTTCAGCCGCCAGGTGCTGACCTACACGCCACTCATCAAGCCATGCTGTGGTGGTATCTCACATATAAAACAGAGGAAGACTGGCACAGATGTTAGCACAGGGCCAATCCTCCTCAACAATAAATAAATAAATAAGTTAATTAATTAATTAATTAAGTGACATCTAAATCTAGGGCATGTAAAATACCACATAGGAGAATAAACTAAGAAAATGCCTACAGGTGTAACTCAATAGTTTTGGAATATCCAACATTTGAATCACAGTTATCTGGGCACAATATCAGGGAGGTAACACCAGAATACGATTATGGGTTTTTTAATTAATTTTAAAAAGTCAAAATATAACGTACATACCAGATAGTACACGATCATAAGATCACGGTTTGTTAAATTATCACAAAGTGAACACACTTGGGTACTGCTGCCCAGATGGAATATTCCAGGTTCCCCAGCAGGTCCCTGTCCTCCTCCGCAGGTAACTACCACTGTGACCTCTATCTTCAAGGCCACTTTTCCCAGTTTTTGAACTTTGTATCAATGAGATAGCATAGGTATTCTTTGTGTGTGTGTTCTTTGGTTCAACATTATGGTTTTAAGCTTTATCCATGTTGTTATATGAAGCAGTATTTCATTTACTTTTACTGCCGTATTCTATTGTTTGAATGTAGGACAATTATTTATCTATTCCACCCTTGACGGATATGTGAGTTGTTTCCACTTTAGGGCTATTATGAATAGTTCTGCTGTGAACATTCTCGTATGTAGATTTTGGTTAACATATGTCCACAGTTCTGTTGAATATACACATAAAGAAGAGTGAAACTGCTGGGTCAAGTGTAGCAGAGATAATAACAGCCAGTTCTCCAAAGTAAATGCACCAGTTTATGCCCTCATCAGCAACATGTGAAAGTTGCAGCTGTTGCACATTTTTGCCATTGCATGTTATCCTAGGTCTTAATTTTAGCCATTCTGGTAAATGTGAAGTGATATCTTACCATAGTAAATGTATTTCCCCAGTGACTAATAAAGTTGGATAGTAGTCATATATTTATTGACTAATTGTATATCTTCTTTAATTAAACCCCTGTTCACGTCTTTTGCCAATTTAAAAAATTGGTTTGTGTGTCTTTTTCTTCTTTATTTGTAGGAATTCATTATTCTGGACAGGGTTTTCTTTAATCAGTTATATTTATTCTAAATATCTTCTATCCTTCTGTGACTTGCTTCATTACTGTTTAACAATGTCTTTTCATAAACAGAGATTCTTAATTTTACTGTTGTTCAACTTATCAATCTTTTCCTCTATGGTTGATGCATTTGGTGTCCTGTTTAAGAATGTTTACCTAACTCAAGGTCTTGAAGATATTCTCTTATGCTATCTTCTACAATATTTATTGTTTTACTTTTTATATTTAGATACAAAATTCACTTCGAATTTATTTTTTATTCTTTTCATTTATAACATTGTGTAATTTTAGGTGTACATTAAATGTATAGACATCATGCTCATGACACATAGTCTAGTTTTTATCTGTCACCATACATATGTGCCCCTTTACCCCTTTACCCCATCCCTGCCTTGCCCTCTGGTAACCACTAATCTGTTCTCTTTATCCTTGTGTTTATCTTCCACACATGAGTGAAATCATAGAGTATTTGTCTTTCTCTGTCTGGCTTATTTTGCTTAATATAATACCCTCAAGGTCCATCCATGTTGTCGCAAATTGGAGGATTTTGTCTTTTTTTATGGCTGAGTAGTACTCCATTGTGTATATATATATATACCACATCTTCTTTATCATTCATCAGTTGATGGGCACTTGGGTTGCTTCCAGGTCTTGGCTATTGTGAATAATGCTGCAATGAACATAGGGGTGCATGAATCTCTTTGACTTGTTGATTTCAAGTTCTTTGGATAAACACCCAGTAGTGACACAGCTGTATCATATGGTATTTCTTTTTTTTTTTAAAGGATTGGCACCTGGGCTAACAACTGTTGCCAATCTTTTTTTTTTTCCCTGCTTTATTTCCCAACGCCCCCCCCACCCCCCGCCACATACTTGTATATCTTAGTTGTAGGTCCTTCTAGTTGTGGGATGTGGGACGCTGCCTCACCATGGCCTGATGAGTGGTGCCATGTCCGCGCCCAGGATCCGAACCCTGGGCCGCCACAGCGGAGCGCGTGAACTTAACCACTCGGCCACGGAGCCAGCCCCTCATATGGTATTTCTATTTTTAATTTTTTGAGAAATACCCATTCTGTTTTCCACAGTGGCTGCACCAGTTTGCATCCCACCAGCAGTGCGTGAGGGTTCCATCTTCTCCACATCCTCTTCAACATTTGTTATTTATTGTCTTGTTAATTACAGCCACTCTGACGGATGTGAGGTGATTTCTCATTGTGGTTTTGATTTGCATTTCCCTAATAATTAGTGATGTTGAATATCTTTTCATGTGCCTGTTGTCCATATATCTTCTTTGGAAAAATGTCTGTTCAGGTCCTCTGCCCATTTCTTGATCAGGTTGTTTGTTCTTTTTGTTGTTGAGTTGTATGAGTTCTTTATGTATTTTGGAAATTAAACCCTTGTCGGATATATGATTTGCAAGTATTTTCCCCCAGTTGGTGGGCTGTCTTTTTGTTCTATTTATGGTTTCCTTTGCCTTGCAGAAGCTTTTCAGTCTGATATAGTCCCATTTGTTTATTTTTTCTTTTGTTTCCCTTGCCTGAGTAGACATGGTATTCGAAAACATGCTGCTAAGACTGATGTCAAAGAGTGTACTGCCTATGTTTTCTTCTAGGAGTTTTATGGTTTCAGGCTTACATTACATTTAATCCACTAGGAGTTTTATGGTTTCAGGCTTACATTACATTTAATCCATTTTGCATTAGTTTTTGTGTATGGTGTAAGATAATGTTCTACTTTCATTCTTTTGCATGTGGCTGTTCAGTTTTCCCAACACCATTTATTGAAGAGACTTTCCTTTCTTCATTGTATGTTCTTGGCTCTTTTGTCAAAGATTAGCTGTCCACAGATGTGGTTTTATTTCTAGGCTTTCAATTCTGTTCCATTGATCTGTGTCTCTATTTTTGTGCCAGTACCATGCTGTTTTTATCACTATAGCTTTGTAGTGTATTTTGAAGTCAGGGATTGTGATGCCTCCAGCTTTGTTCTTTTCTCTCAGGACTGCTTTGGCAATTTGGGGTCTTTTATTGTTCCATATAAATTTTAGGATTTTTTGTTCTATTTCTGTGAAAAATATTTTTGGGATTCTGATTGGGACTGCATTGAATCTGTAGACTGCTTTAGGTAATATGGACATTTTAAGTATGTTTATTATTTCAATCCATGAGCATGGAATATCCATTTCCTTATGTCTCCTTCAATTTCTTTCAATAATATCTTACAGTTTTCAGTGTATACGTCTTTCACCTCCTTGGTTACATTTATTCCTAGGTATTTTATTCTTTTTGTTGTGATTGTAAACTGGATTGTATTCTTGACTTCTCTTTCTGCTAGTTTGTTATTAGTGTATAGAAATGAAACTGATTTTTGTAGGTTGATTTTGTACCCTGCAACTTTGCTGTAGTTGTTGATTATTTCTAATAGTTTTCTGGTAGATTCTTTAGGGTTTTCAAAACATAGAATCATGTTATCCACAAACACAAGTTTTACTTCTCCCTTTCCAACTTGGATAACTTTTATTTCTTTTTCTTGCCTAAGTGCTCTGGCCAAAACCTCCAGTACTACATTGACTAGGAGTGCAGAGGGGGCACACTTGTCTTCTTCCTGTTCTCAAAGGGATGGCTTTCAGTTTTTCACCATTAAGTATGATGTTGACCGTGGGTCTGTGATATATGGCCTTTATTATGTTGAGGTACTTTCCCTCTATGCCCATTTTATTGAAGGCTTTGTCATAAATGGATGTTGGATCTCGTCAAATGCTTTCTCTGCATCTACTGAGATGATCCTGTGATTTTTATTTCTCATTTTGTTAATGCAGTGTATCACACTGATTGATTTGTGGAACTTGAACCATCCCTGTGTTCCTGGTATAAATCCCACTTGATCATGGTGTATAATCCTTTTTAATTTATTGCTATATTCTATTTGCCAATATTTTCTTGAGGATTTCTGCATCTATGTTCGTTAGTGATATTGGCCTGTAATTTTCCTTCTTTACGTTATCCTTGTCTGGTTTTGGTGTCAGGGTAATGTTGGCCTCATAAATAAGTTAGGAAGTGTTCTGTCTTCTTCAAATTTTCAGAATAGTTTGAGGATAGGTATTAACTGTTCTTTGAATGTTTGGTAGAACTCTCCAGAGAAGCCATCTGGTCCTGGACTTTAATTTTTTGGGAGGTTTCAGATTGCTGTTTCTCTCTCTTTGCTTGTGACTGGTCTATTCAGATTCTCTGTTTTTTCTTTTTTTTTTTTTTTTTTTGAAGATTTTATTTTTTTCCTTTTTCTCCCCAAAGCCCCCTGGTACATAGTTGTACATTCTTCATTGTGGGTCCTTCTAGTTGTGGCACGTGGGACACTGCCTCAGCGTGGTTTGATGAGCAGTGCCATGTCCACGCCCAGGATTCGAACCAACGAAACACTGGGCCGCCTGCAGCGGAGCACGCGTACTTAACCACTTGGCCATGGGGCCAGCCCCTCTCTGTTTCTTCTTGATTTAGTTTTGGGAGGTTGTATGAGTCTAAGAATTTATCCATTTCTTCTAGTTTATTCAATTTGTTGGCATATAGTCTTTCATAGTACTCTCTTATAATTCTTTGTATTTCTGTTGTATCCATTGTAATTTCTCCTCTTTCATTTTTAATTTTATTTATTTGCACCTTCTCTCTTCTTAGTGAGTCTGGCTACAGGTCTGTCAATTTTGCTTATCTTCTCAAAGAACCAGCTCTTAGTTTCATTGACCCTTTCTGCTCTTTTTCTAGTCTCTATTTCATTTACTTCTGCTCTAAGTTTTATTATTTCCCTCCCTCTGCTGACTTTGGGCTTTGTTTGTTCTTCTTTTTTCTAATTTCACTAGGTGTAGTTTCAGATTATTTATTTGAGATTTTCCTGTTTGTTGAGGTAGGTCTGTATTGCTCTAAATTTCCCTCTTAGCACCACTCTTGCTGCATCCCATAAGAGTTAGTATGTTGTGTTTTCAATTTCATTTGTCTCCAGGTATTTTTTTATTTCTCCTTTGATTTCTTCATTGATCCAGTGGTTGTTCAGTAGCATATTGTTGAATTGCCAGATATTTGTGCCTTTCTCAGCTTTTCTCATGTAGTTGATCTCTAGCTTCATAGCATTGTGGTCATAAAAGATGCTTGATATGATTTCAGTCTTCATAAACATATGGTCTATCTTTGAGAATGTTTCATGTGCACTTGAGAAGAATGTGTATACTGCTGTTTTTGGAAGGAATGTTTTATATATATATCTATTAAGTCCACTTGGTCTAGTGTTTCATTTAAGGCCACTGTTTCCTTGTTGACTTTCTGTCTAGACGATCTATCCATTGATGTAAGTGGGGTATTGGGGTCCCCTACTATTATCATATTCTTCTCAATTTCTCCCTTTAGATCTGTTAGTAGTTGCTTTATATACTTTGGTGCTTCTGTGTTAGGTGCATATATATTCATAAGTGTTATTCCCTCTTGGTGGAATGTCCCTTTTATCATTATATACTGCCCCTCTTTTCTCTCACTGTCTTTTCTACCTTGAAGTCTGCTTTGTCTGATGTAAGTATGGCAACACCTGCTTTCTTTTGCTTGCCATTTGCTTGGAGTATCATCTTCTATCCCTTCACTCTGAGGCTATGTTTGTGTTTAGAGTCGAGATCTGTTTCCTGGAGGCAGCATATTGTTGGGTCTTGTTTTTAATCCATCCAGCCACTCTGTGTCTTTTGATTTGAGAATTCAATCCATTTACATTTACAGTGATTATTGATGTATGAGGGCTTAATACTGCCATTTTCTCTCTTGTTTTCCTGGTGTTTTATATTTCTATTGTTTCTTTTCCCTTGTATTTCTGACTGCCAATTTAGTTTGGTGGTTTTCTATGATGGTTTTCTCAGTTTTCTCTTTATTTATGTTTTGTGGCTCTGCTCTGATTTTTTTTTAGTGGTTACCATGAGGTTTGTATAAGAGATCTAATAGATGAGATAGTCCATTTTCTGATAGCCTCTTATCTCCATCAGCCTAAGCAGGTTCCATCCCTTTCCTCTTCCTCTTCTGAGTTATTGTTGTCTCAAATTATTCTTTTTTGTGTTGTGAGTTTGTCACTAAGTTGAAGTGTTTATAATTATTTTTGATGCTTTCTTTCCCTTTATCTTTTAAGTTATAATTGTTTGCTAACCTGTTCTTATAGAGAGCTGCAATTTTCTTATTTTGTCTGTTTATTTATCTCTTTGCTCAGAGCTTCATAAATCTTTGCCTTTTTGTTACAGGTAGGAGGGCTTCCTTCATCATTTCTTGTAAGGCAGGCCTAGTGGTGATGGACTCCCTCAGCTTTTGTTTATCTGGGAAAGCTTTTATTTCTCCATTGTATCTGAAGGATAGTTTTGCTGGATAGACTACTCTTGGCTGACAGTTTTTGTCTTTCAGTATTTTGAATATATCATTCCAGTCTCTCCTAGCCTGTAAGGTTCCTGCTGAGAAATCTTCTTAAAACCTGATGGGAGTTCCTTTGTGGGTTACTTTCTTCTGCCTTGCTGCCCTTAATATTTTTTCTGTGTCATTGACTTTTGCCAGTTTTAATATTATATGCCATGGAGAAGGTCTTTTTCCATTGATGTAATTAGGAGTTCTATTGGCTTCATGTACTTGTAAGTACCCCAGGTTTGGGTAGTTCTCAGCTATTACTTCGTTGAATAACCTCTCTGCTCCTTTCTGCCTCTCTTCTCCCTCTGGAATACCTATAATCTGTATATTGCTTTTCCTAATTAATTTGGATATTTCTCAAATAATTTCTTCATTTTTAAAAAATCTTAGTTTTCTCTCCTCCACCTCTACCTGAGGCATATCTATATTTCTGTCCTCTCATTCACTAATTCTGTTCTCCATAACATCAGCTCTATTTTTTATGGTTTCTAGGTTATTTTTTACCTCATTAATTGTGTACTTCATATCCAGAATTTGCCTTTTCTTTTTTGAGTTTCAATCTCTTTGGTGAAGTATTCCTTCTGCTCAATAATTTTATTCCTGAGCTTGTCAAACTGTCTTCCTGAGCTTTCTTGTAACTCATTGAGTTTCTTTATGACAAATATTTTGAATTCTCTTGTCATTTAGATTGTAAATTTCTGTGACTTCAGGATTGGTTTCTGGAGACTTGTCATTTTTCTTCTGCTCTGAAGTGTTACTGTAGTTCTTCATGGTGTTTGATGAATTGACCCTTTGCCTGCACATTTGTGGTAGTTTCAGCTTCCAGAATCCATGTGTCACCATTGGAGGAGAGCAGAAGCTGTGTTTTCTGGTCCTGTCCCGTCTGCTGGAAGTTGTGCAGGTAGGGATGCTCTGTGTTTGTGTGAGCTGGCCACAGCTGCTCTGAAGGTTGTGCTCATGTGGGCAGGAATTCTGTGCTGGGCAGGCAGGTTGGGCACCATAGGTGGGGTCTCTGTGCTTGGTGGATGGGTTGCTCTCATGCAGGCAGAGCTGCTGTGCTTGGCAGGGGACCGGCTGAGCTGTTGCGCTAGGTGGGAGGGGTGCCTTCTTGCCTGCGCTGTGCTCAGTGTGCAGGTGCCTTTGCAGGGCTGAGACACTGTGACTCGGTGGGGAGCGTTCACACCAGCAGGGCTGCCACGGCACAGTGGGCACTCCCACAGGCCAGGCTACAATTCAGAGCATTTGAATGGGCCCGGTTGCCCCCACCTCCTTCTACAGTTGCATCAGCCACTGTGTAAGGATCTGTGACCTGGCTTGCTGTCACTGGGGAGGGGGAGGGGTGCACCCACTAGTTCCACTGCCTCCCAGGGATCCAGTCCACCCACCTTCTGATGCACAGCTGCGTGGGTCTCTCAGACATCCTGTTGTACTGTGCATGGAACCCTCTGTTGGTTAATGAATGTCCATTTAGTTGTAACTTAGAGAGGAGAGACAAAGGGAACAACTCACTCTGCCATGATGCTGACATCAGTCCTCTGGAATTTATTTTTGTGTATGGTATGAAATAGATGCACTGGTCCCTTATCATTTATGTAACTAGGCATTATTACTCATTACTTTGCAGTGCCACCCCTCTCAGAGATCATGTGTTTTATACACACATATGGAGGTCTGTTTATAAATTCTCTATCCTGGGTCCATTGGTTTATTTGTTTATCCTTGAATCAACACTACACTTTACTGCTTAATTAATTCCTAGTAACTCCTATGCTGTATGATTACTCTTTATATCCAATAGATTAAGTCCTCTAATAATGCTCCCCAAGATTGTATTCACTCTTAGTTTTTTGCATTTCCATATAAATTTGGGAATCAGCTTGTCAATTTCTACAAAAAACTCCTGCTAGGGTTTTAAATAGAATTGTTTTGAATCTATAACTCAAATTGGGGAAGAACTGATGATATAATTTTAATGAAATAGTATAAGCCATGGAATTGTATCACTCTCTGTTTGAATAAAGACTGAGGATACAAGAGTCTTGGCCAGCCAGGGACACACAAACAGGAGAACCAACATTGGTGTGCTTGGAGCAGGCATTGCCCAGGGGGAGGAATTCTGCCTTAGTATAATCTAGAATTGCAGTTTTCTTAGAAAAACTATCCCTGGGGGATGAAAGTGTATGAAAATACTTAGCCAAGAAACTGCCTAAGATCAACTAGCTCTCCCCACCCTGATACCTTACTCACAAAATAACATTCTAACCACAGTCTCCCTGTATATCTTGACTCAAGCCATCTGAGAACACTTGAAAAGAACTGAGTGTTTGATTTCATAAAACTTTGGATAAGGCCCTACCAGAGTTGGTTAATGAGCAGAGGCACAGTGCCATAGCTGCCTGCCACTCCACAAGCTTTATCAAACACTCCCTGTGTTGGCTCCTGATACCACATTCTTCTCATCTCCCTTCTCTCTCTGACCACTCCATAGCCTCTCACTGGCACCTCCTCCCTGACCTCTAAATGTCAGTTTCTCAGAGTTTAAGTCTGTGGTTATCAATGTTGGCTGCTTATTAGAATCAGACTCTGATCTGTGGATCAGTCATGGGCCTGGACACGGGCATTTTTCCAAAGCTCCTGTCAAGGTAGAGGACCACCATCCCAGGGTAACTTTAATAAAAATCAGCTGACCACTTCCAAGTGTGTATCTCCAGCACAAGACTTCTTACAGACCCAAATGCTTGTGCAACATCTCTGTGTCAATGTCTTGTGAACACTTCTGTCTTAACATGTCCAAGATTGAAAGCTTGATGTCCCCCCCAATAAACCACTCTTTTCTCAGCTTTCCCTGAGTAGTGGCCATCTCTTAGGTGCACAACTAAGAAAACCAGGAATTACTCCACATTCCTGACTTTTGTTCACACTCACATGAACTCACACTCACAGATGTTCCCTTCTGTTATAAAAGTTCTCTGAAAATGCATCTGCTTTGCTCCATCTTCACTGTTCTCACTTGGACTACTGAGACATCAGCCCCTACACTACAGCAGCAGCCTATTAATGAGACTCCTCCATTCTCCAACCAGTTACAAGAGTGGTCTTTTTAAAATATA
This sequence comes from Equus przewalskii, assembly GCF_037783145.1. Lineage (NCBI taxonomy): Eukaryota > Metazoa > Chordata > Mammalia > Perissodactyla > Equidae > Equus > Equus przewalskii. Next base: position 118,031,976 of record NC_091833.1, on the reverse strand, counting down.
GCTAACACATGTTAGAATGGCCCGAATCCAAAACACTGACACCTCATGCTGATGAAGATATAGAGCAACAGGAACTCTCATTCATTGCTGGTGGGAATTTAAAATGGTACAGCCACATTTGGAAGACAGTTTGGTGGTTTCTTACAAAACTAAACATACTCTTACCATACGATCCAGCAATCCTGCTCCTTGGTATTTACCCAAGGGACCTGAAAACTTATGTCTACACAAAAACCTGCACATGGATATTTACAGCAGGTTCATTCATAGTTGCCAAAACTTGGAAGTAACAAGGTGTCCCTCAGTGGGTAGATGCATAAATAAACTGTAGACCATCCAGACAATGGAGTATTATTCAGTGCTAAAAATAAATGAGCTATCGAATCACAAAAAGACACAGAGGAACCTTAAATGCATTACTGCTAGGTGAAAGAATCAAATCTAAAAAGGCTACATGCTATATGATTCCAATGCTATATGATTCTATGCTATACAACATTCTGGAAAAGGCAAAACTATGGAGACAGTAAAAAGATCAGTGGTTGCCAGGGGTTGAGAGGAGAGAGGGATGAATAGGCAGAACACAGAGGACTTTTAGGGAGTGAAACTACTCTGTATGATACTATAATGGTGGATATATTATATCCATCATTATATCATTACACATTTGTTAGAATCCATAGAACGTACAACACCAAGAGTGAACCCTAATGTAAACTATGGACTTCAGGTAATAATGATGTGTCAATGCAGGTTCATTCATTGTAACAAATGTACCACTCTTGTGGGGGATGTTGCTAGTGGGGGAGGCTGTTGTGGGGGGAGGACAAGGGGTATACAAGACTTCTCTGCACCTTTTGCTCAATTTTGCTGTGAACCTAAAACTACTCTGAAAAATAAAATCTAATAAAACCATATCTAAGACCACAGTCATGTCCTTTTGAACCATTCCAGGCCACCCGTTTTATCCAGTCTAAATCCCTCCCCATGGGGAGAGGAATAGGGAAGGTGAAGAGAAGTAGGCAGAAGGAGTCTTAATTTCAAATTTAGAACCACACACATGTGTTGCCTAATAAAAGTTAATCTTTTACTAACTTTTATGTTAAAAGTATGACTTGATTAACTAAAGAAGAAAATAAGGCTAATATGATTGATGTCAATCATATCTTTGTGAAAAAAAATTAAGGTCATTGTCTCAATTCTGTCTACAAAAGAGCACATCGACACCAGAAGAGATTACATTTCCTTTCTTACGTTGTTAGTTGTCTGCAAGCACTAAGGAGCAGCAAAGGGAAGGGCAACACTGCCAGCTGGTGCCAGGACAGAGAATAAATCAGCCCGAGACCCCCAGTTCAGGTGTGGGTTTCCCAGGTACTGCCATTGCTGGAACTTTAGGGCATACTGCCCACCTCTGTCATACGGGTGCTAAAATCCATGCTGGAGTCTCTCCAGGAAGATGGGTTCTGCTCCCTGCTGTCACGGTGCTCCATGAACAAACAACAGACATTCAGTTCAGCCCCACCAGGTGCTAGCTCTAGGCCGTTTGGTTCTGGGAGGTGACAAACAAGTCAGATGAGGTCTTAGATCTGTGCAACCTACATCTTAGTGGAATAAGCAAACAAGTAAGTGAGATAACTTTAGGTAATGGAGAGTTGTATGGAAAAAACAAATCAAGGTGAAGAAATAGGTAGTGATGAGGGCCTTGCTGTCATCTGTGTGACCAGAGGAGGTCTTTCTGAAAGCAACACTTAAGCTGACAATCAGAACCAGCCATGCAAAATCTGTGGGAAGAGTCTCCAGACCGAGAAAAGAGCTTGTGCAGAAATCCATGGCATAAACAGTGTGCTCAGTGGGGTGCAGGGAGTAAGGAGGAAAGGAGTGATAGGAGGCAAGGCAGACCCACAGGCCAGAGGACACCTTAAATAAAATCCAGAACTTGGATTTTATTCTGAGTCTCACATGAAGCCATCAGAAGTTTAAGTCAGGGGAGTAACACGACTTTTCTAATGTTTTAAAAGATCCTTCTGCCTGGATGTGATAAATAACCCGCAGGGCTAAGAGTAGAAGCTGGGAGAGTGCTTAGGAGGCTTTAAAGAATCTAAGTGGGAGAAGACTAAGGGGTGACAGTGCTGGAGGGAAGCAGGCTAACTCAAGACATATTTTTGTACGTAGAGATCCTGAGACTTGCTGTGGGGTGAGTCTGAAAGAAAATTAAAGATGACTTGTAGGTTTTTGGATGAAGTAGCTAATAACAATAGCCAATACTTATTGGTTTTTGAGAACTCATATGTAAGGCACGGTCCTAAATACTGTTTTACACCCACACACACGCACACACACACACTCTCTCTCTCTCTCACACGCACTTGTTGAATCCTCACAAGATTCAAGTAGAGAGGCACTATTATGATCCTTCTTTTACAGATAAGGAAACTAAGGCACAGAGCAGTCAAGTAACATGGCCCAAGCTGTGCAGGTAGGCAGGGTGGCTGACTCCACTGCTGTTGCTCCACCCACTGCTGGCCCCCAAGGACACAGGAGGACAGGCCATTCACTAAGATAAGGAAGACTTGGGGAAGAAGGCAGATTCAAGTCCCTTCAGTAGAACATCACTCCACAGAAGTCCGTGACTCAATAGATAACTGCCACCTGAACCCCCTGAGGGCCAGGTGTGGGGAGAGTCAGTGAATGTGGGGCTCCTCCAGGGCTGACACAAGCAGAAAGTGTAGTGCTGGAGGGGCACTATGCACAGAGAAGGAGTCTAGAAGGAAGCTTTCCTCTGCTGCGAAGTCAAATGTTGAACAAGAACAGAATGTACAAATTGGAGCCTAGTTCTCACCATAATAACATGAATCCACTTATTTACTGACCTCTACCCTGCATGCTTTCAGTAATATTACTTATTGGCTTCTAAATGTCTACTTCTACTCTGCAACTTTAATAGAGTAGAATCTCAGTACTCCCTGTCTTTTAAAAAATGTATTCCTCTCAAGAGAAGAGCACCTAAAATTTTCTAAAATAAATCTGGGGAAAGGAGAAGGCTGAAGACCTTTCCCATTTCTAGTCTCTTGCAGGGGCATGAAACAAAGAGGTCATGACTAGATTGTCAAGAATCTGGTTTTCAGAACAAAATTCCACCAAATTGTCCTTTTCAGGAAATCAAGCCAACGGATTGCTTCTGGAAAACTGTACTGTCTGCCTCTTTCTCCTTGGTTCATAGGGAGGACGGCAACCGTGGGGTAGGAGCACTTCTGCCATAAAGAGGAAACGATCAAACTGAACTGCTCCATGGTGGTTGCTGCTGGCAAGTCCCACTGCTGGAAGCCAGGCTGGTCTGGGAGTTGACTCACATGTGGTGCAGTTACACTATCAATTTCAAAAAAAGAGGACGATTCTCAAACCTTACCATGGCTTCTGATGTGGACAGGTGTCCCTGCAGCCCCGTTTTGGGAAGAGTCTCCCTTGGCCTCAGCAGGTGCAGCTTTAGCTTGCCAAAGAGGATCTTCAACAAAAGAAATTTCATGTGATAAGAGAGTCCCAGATTTGAGAAAAATCAAACATCACTATAACACAGTTAAAGCGACCAACCAGAGAAGACATACCCGATTAGATGTTACAAAATGCATAAATTCTGATTTAATACTTTTCTTGGATTTAAAGGCTTTGAAGTAATGAATCTTAATGTGAGAGAACATGAATAACTTAAATAGTTTTAAGATAATCAACGTAAAATAATATTTATAAATTCAGAATGAATCTTCCTTTAACCCCTGAATAAGAAGTATATTTTATAAAAGAGTAAAATTTAGCTTTACCTCTCGAAGCTGATTATTACTTGTTATAAGAAACTGTTCTCCTGCAACAAAATGGGCTTCTTGCTCCAATTCCTTGAGACGAGACTGTGAATGTGATAAACATAATTTATCTCATTGTTTTCACAATTTAAGATTATTTAATTTTTTCATCAAACAAATCCCAACAAAAGCTCTTATGAGAATAAAAACTAATCTACAATTTACCAAAATGGACATTAAAAACTACATATTTTGACTCATGGTGGAATATTCAGGCTCATAGAATCATTCTCCACCAAACCTAAGGAAGCAAGCTGAAAGAAGCAAAAGTAGTAAATAATACACCAAAATGAAGGAAGGAAAGAATGAATTCTCTAGCAATATTATGACTAGAAAAGGGACCCAGCATCACATCATAAACTTCCAGATATCGAAAGATCCCAAGGCAGAAGAGTCAGGACCAAGCCACATGGTGACTACAGCGATGACCATGTAGAGGCTTTCCTCCTGACAGAGAGAGCAGCTGCAGGAGAAACAAGCGACAGCACTCTGGACAGCCACACCAGCCCAAACGGGGACACAGCCAGGGATGAGTGGTGCTGAGTGTCAACTTAGAAAAGCAGCCAGCTGTTTTACTCGCAAAACAAGTCTATGTAGGAATAGACCAAAAAGCTGCAATTTTGAATGTGCATGCTATGGTAAACCTAAGGCAAATCTACAGAACAAAAGAGGGGAGCTGCTTCTATAGAGAAAAAGGGGGAGAGGGAGGAGCTGTTCCAAAGGATGGTCCACTGGGGGCAGCAACAGCTTCTCATTAGCTGAGCTGCAGCATCTCTCATTGCCTGGGCTGCTGTCTCGCGGGGAGAGACGTCTCCCTTCCTCCTCATCAGTAGGAAAGTAGTAAACACTTTCCTGTCTTGAGATGCAAGCATACTTCTCTTTCTATTTGGAGTAACTGACAGTGTATGATAGGGCTTGAGGGCTCCCCCTACAGGCCTTCCTGACTCCTACGTAGTTAAGGTTTCTCTTTTTCATTTCACTAGGGCACAGATGGTCCAGGTGAAAAAAACAAACATACCTTATGAAATAGCTGATAAATACAGCGCTGAGCAGAGCAGAGCAGTAGGACACGCTGAATTAATAAAGCCCTCGCCTCCCCACCATTTTAGTCAGAAAAGAAGGCCAGTACTTTAAAAAAAATTATAAAAGAAAAGAGAGAGCAGAGCCTAAACCAATCAACTCTGGTGAAATATCATCTGCATCTACTCTTTATCAGAAGAGAAGTGCCTTTAGGCTAAAATTCTGAAAGAAGTTTACAAATAGGGTCCAGAGAAATCACGAGTGGGACAAGTATAATACAAAAAATAGTATCTAAGCAAAAAGAAAAACCTAGAAACAATTTTCTCAGTTAAAGTATGCCAAAACTCTGTAGTCAAAGAAACAAATGATAACAAGAAAAACAAAAGAACAAAGCATTAAAAGACAGATAATGGATCCCTTCAGGAATAAGTCATACCTTAGGAAACAAAAAATTCAGTAACAAATTGATCTCAAAGAATTAAGAGAACATGAGCTTCCAGCTAAAATAGTACAATAAATTCACACATTAATGCATTCTTTGTGTTTAAACACACAGCAGTAATGGATTAGTATAAACAGAGAAAAATAAGAAGACAGTTTGGAAAACCCCCACAAAACATGAATGTCTCTTTGGAGCAGAAATAGATGAGAACTACAAAGCAGCAGCAGGGCTGAGGCCAGGGCCCAGCTGGGCACTGGGGCCAGCAGCCAGGCTGGAGCTCCGGTCATGCAGCAAAACAGGGACTGAAAGTGCTCCATTCACGAGCGGAAGCTGGAGCCAGGTTGCATCAGTTACCTACTGCCCCATAACAAACCACACCAAAACAACCACCATTTTGTTTGTTCCCATTTCTGTGGGTCGGCAATTTGGGTTGGGCTCAGCTAGGTTGATTGTGCTGTCCTTGTGGCATCACAGGTAGAGGTTTGCATATTTTTCATTAGAAAGATTATTTCATTATTTCAAATATTTAGCCCATTTAAAAACTGTGTTAACTGGCTTTTTCTTATTGATAGGAGTTCTCTATAGAGTCTGCATAGGAATCGTTTGTCATACACATTGAAAATACAATCAAAATCCAAGCAGGTTTTTTTTTTTTAAGTATATCACATAATTTTATAAGGAAATGCAAAGAGCCTAGAATAGCCAATACCATGTGGAAGAACAAAGATGGAGAATTTCTACTATAGGATATCAAGACATACTATAAAGCTACTGTAACTAAGCCAGGGGAGTATTAGCACAAGGATAGACAAATAAACCAATGAAACAGAACAAATTCCAGAAAAAGATCTACACATATACAGAAACCTGATTTAAGACAAAGACACTACTCTAATTCAGTGGAGAAACAATGGCACTTTTAATAAATGATGCTGAAATAAATGGAAATCCATTCGGGGAAAAAAAATCTTAACTGTACTTTATACTATATAGAAAAATTAATTTGAAATGGATGATAGGCTTAAAACACTACAGCTTATAGAAGTAAACGCAGGAAAATATCTTTCCTAGAGGGCAAAGAGTTCTTAGGGGCCGACCCGGTGGCGCAGCAGTTAAGTTCGCATTTTCCGCTTCTTGGCAGCCCAGGGTTCACCAGTTCGGATCCCAGGTGCAGACATGGCACCGCTTGGCAAAAGCCATGCTGTGGTAGGCGTCCCACATATAAAATAGAGGAAGATGGGCATGGATGTTAGCTCAGGGCCAGGCTTCCTCAGCAAAAAGAGGAGGATTGGCAGTAGTTAGCTCAGGGCTAATCTTCCTCAAAAAAAAAAAAAAAAAAGAGTTCTTAGCACAAAAAAAATCTTAAATGTTTAAAAAATGGTTCATTGGACTTCATTAAAATGAAGAGATTCTGGGCCAGCCTGGTGGCATAGTGGTTAAGTTTCCATGCTCTGCTTCAGTGGCTGGGGGTTGGCAGGTTTGGATGACAGGAACGGACCCAGCACCGCTCATCACGCCACACTGTGGTGGCATCCCACATAAAACAGAGGAAGATTGGCACAAATGTTAGCTCAGAGACAATCTTCCTCAAGTGAAAAAAAAAGAGGAAGATTGGCAACAGATGTTAGCTCAGGACCAATCTTACTCTCACAAAAACAAAAAAACAAAAAATGAAGAGATTCTGTTCAACAAAAGACACCACTATTAAAGTGTGAAAAGACAAGCTAAAACATAGCCTGGGCCAGATAAATATTTTGGGCTCTATGGGCCACATATATTCTCCATTACATACTCTTCCCTATTTTTGTTTATTTGTCTGTTTCTAAAAAACTGTAACAACCAGGGGTTGACCCAGTGGTGCAGTGGTTGAGTTCACACGTTCTGCTTCAGCAACCCAGGGTTCACCAGTTCAGATCCTGGATGTGGACCTATGCGCCGCTTCTCAAGCCATGCTGTGGCAGGCATGCCACATATAAAATACAGCAAGATTGGCACAGATATTAGCTCAGGGCCAGTCTTCCTCAGCAAAAAAGAGGAGGATTGGAGGGCAGTTGTCAGCTCAGAGCTAATCTTCCTCAAAAAACCCCAAAAAACTGTAACAACCACTCTTAACTTGCAGGCCATACAAAAATAGGCCACAGAATAGTTTTGGGCCACAAATCATTGTTTGCCAAATCCTGGACTGGGAGAAAGTATATTTTCAATATATATTATAAAGGACTGACATACAGAAGATATAAAGAACTACAAATCAATAAGAAAGTCAGTTAACCGAAATTTTAAAATAGGCAAAGTCTTTGAAAAATTGGATCACAGAAGAGTATATCCAAAATACCATCAATCATATGAAAGGTGCTCAATATTATACTCATGAGGGAAATACAAATTAAATCCACAGGTACAACTACAGACCCATCAGAATGGCTAAAGTGAAAAGAGCGATAGTACTGCGTGGGTGAGGATATAGCAAATGGGACTGGAAAAGGTTGCAACCAATTCAAATAGTTATTTGCAAGTTATCTGCTACAGGTAACATATGCACACCCTGTGACCCAGCAATTCCACTTTTGGATATAAAACCAAGAGACAGCAGCACTCACATCCACCACAGGTTATGTACATAAATAGTCACAGCCACTGTGATCACAGCACCCACCAATGGGAGAGGGCATAAAAAAATTAGGGTGCCTTCTTACAATGGGTGCTATACAGCAACTTTTATTGGAATAAACTTCTGTTACACTCAACCAAATGGATGAATCCCACAGACAGGATGTGAGCAAAAGGAGCCAGAATGAAAGAGCCCCTACTGTGTGGTTCCATTTACATGAAGCTCAAAATCACTGGGGACAGAATCAGATTAATGACTATCTCTGGGGGTATAGATTGACAGGGGACAAGAAGGAGCCTTCTGGGTGCTGGACGACAGCTGCGCTGGCAGAATCTGTCTGATGGAACCATTCTAGAACTCTGGAGTCTGTCTTCCCACCAGGACAACAGCTGTGCTGGCAGAATCTGTCTGATGGAACCATTCTAGAACTCTGGAGTCCGTCTCCCCACCTGGACAACAGCTGCGCTGGCAGAATCTGTCTGATGGAACCATTCTAGAACTCTGGAGTCTGTTGAAGGCTTGCAACTTCCAGGGGAAGTCTTGGGCAGTAAAAGTGGTTAATTTTGGTCGATTTCAGCTCTTAGCACAGAAGCAGCTACCCATCCCCACCCCCAACTACACAGCAGGCAGTTGTGCATGTGTTCCTGGAGCAGCTTGCACACAGCTTATGGGAATCAAGGTGGGCAAAGAGGACTCTCTCCTCCAAATATCAGGGATCTGTGCTCTGATGGCTGCTTCTGACAAGAGGTGCAGATGAAGAGGAAGGCTGCCATTGTCGTTGCACCTCCTCCGTTGTTGCAAGCCCCTTCCTCTCCACTGAAGTGACTTCCAGGGGATTTAAAGGGTTGGTGCCCTTTTCTCTCCTCTTTCATTTTTTGCTTTTTCTCCTCTTGGAAGCCAGATATTAAAGACAAGGACAGTCAAAAGCAAGTGCATATATGGCGAAAACAGAAAGTGACTGTGCATGCCCAGGGGAAGGCTCAGAAAAGAACTGAGAACACCTTAAGTTTACAGCTCAGGCTGATCCTCAAAACAGAGACAACCTACAACAAGCAAAATAAACAAACAAATAAAAAACCCAATAACACAAAAGGAGCAAACCCTGAGGAAAAGGAGGAATCTGATTCCAGAGTTACCACATTATTAGATTCAAATGTCCAGGTTCAACAAAAAGTCACAAAGCACACAAAGAAACAGGAAATATAGATCATTCAAAGGGAAAAAATAAATCAGCAGAAACTGTCCCTGAAAAGAAGACATAATGGCAGATCTACTAGACAAAGACTTTAAAACAACTGTCTTAAAGATGCTCAAGGAACCAAAAGAAGACGTGGGGAAAGTCAAGAAAATGATGTGTGAACAAAATGGAAATACCAATAAAGAGACAGAAAATGTAAAAGAAACCAAAAAGAAATTCTAGAGCTGAAACATACTGAAAAAATTTAATATTTAAAATTCACTAGAGGGATTCAAGGCAGATTTGAGTAGGCAGAAGAAAGAATCAGTGAACTTGACAATAGGACGATGGAAATTATTGAGGCTGAGGGACAGAAAGAAAAATGATTGAAGAACAAAATGACTGAAGAAAAGTGAACAGAACTTAAGGGACCTATGGGACACCATCAAGTGGACCAACATACGCATTGTAGGAATCCTAGAAGGAGAAGAGAGAGAGAGAGGGGCAGCAAGAATATCTGAAGACATAATGACTGAAAAGGTCTCAAATTTGATGAAAGACATGAATATAAACATTCAAGAAGTTCAACGAATTTCAAGTAAGATGAATTCAAAGAGATAAACACTGAGACACACTATAATCAACTTTCAAAAGACAAAGACAAAGAGAATCTTGAAAGCAGCAAGAGAGAAGCGTCATCACATACAAGGGATGCTCAATAAGACTATTAATGGATTTCTCCTCAGAAACTTTTGAGACCAGAAGATAGCAGGCTGATATACTCAAAGTGCTAAAAGAATAAAACCATCACCCATGAATCCTATATCCATCAAAACCATCCTTCAAGAGGGAGGGAGAAATTAAGACATTCCCAGATAAACAAAAGCTGAGAGAGATGTCACCACTACACCTGTCCTGGAAGAAATGCTCGGAGTCCTATAAGGTGAAATAAAAGGACACTATACAGTAACTTGAAGCCATATGGAACAATAAATACCTCAATAAAAGTAAATACATGGGCAATTATAAAAGCTAGTAATATTGTAACAATCTGTAACAGCACTTTTTGTTTTCTACATGATTTACAAAGAAAACCAACTATGAGTATAAAAGCTAGGATGACTGTAACTTTAGTTTGTAATTCCAAATCTTGTTTCCTACATAATACAAGAGACTAAGGCATTTAAAAAATTATTAGTTTATGTTTTGGGGCACACAATATATAAAGATGTAATTTTGTGACATCAACAACTGAAAGGGGGAGGGACAGAGCTGTAATGAAGCAGAGTTTTTGTGTTATTGAAGTTAAGCTGGTATAAATTCAAATTAGAGTGTTATGACATTAGAATGTTAAATGTTATCCCCATGGTAACCACAAAGAAAATAACTATAGAATATACACAAAAGGAAATGAGAAAGGGATTTAAATATTTCATTACAAAAAAATCAACTAAACACAAAAGAAGACAGTAATGTAGGAAATGAGGGACAAAAAAGCTATAAGGCATATAGAAAACCAATAGCACAGAGACAGAAGTAAGTCTCTCCTTGTCAGTAATTAACTGTATGTAAATGGATTAAACTTTCCAATCAAAAGACAGAGATTGGCAGAATGGATGAAAACACATGATCCAACTATATGCTGTCTATAAGAGACTCATTTTAAATCCAAAGATAAAACAGGTTAAAGTAAAAGGATAGAAAAAGATATTCCATGCAAACAGTAACCAAAACAGAGCAGGGGTGGCTAAACTAATATCTAACAAAATAGACTTTAAATCAAAGATGGTTACAAGAGACAAAGAATGACATTATATTTGACACAAGAAGAAGATATAACAATTAAAAATATTTATGCACCTCATGACAGACCATCAAAATATACGAAGGAAAACTAAAAGAATTAAAGGGAGAAGCAGACAGTTCTACAATAATAGTTGGAGACTTGAATACAGTCATGTGCCAGATAACAACATTTCAGCCAATGATGGAACATATATATGACAGTGGTCCGATAAGATCAGTACCATATAGCCTAGGTATGTAGTACGTGATACCACCTAGGTTTGTGTAAGTACATTATGTGATGTTCACACAACAACAAAATTGCCTAATGATGCATTTCTCAGAATGTCTCCCCATCATTAAGCAACACATGACTGTATCCCACCCACAATAATGGATAGAACAACCAAACAGAAGATAAGTACAAAAACAGAGGACTCAAACAATAATAAACCAACCAGATCTAATAAACATACAGAAAACTACCCAAGAACAACAGAATATGCATTCTTCTCAAGTGTACGTGGGACATTTTCCAGGATAGACCAAAAGTTAGGCCACAAATTAAAGAGATTTTATTTTATCTTATTTTCTCTCTTTTTTTTTTGAGGAAGATTAGCCCTGAGCTAACTACTGCCAATCCTCCTCTTTTTGCCGAGGAAGACTGGCCCTGAGCTAACATCCATGCCCATCTTCCTCTACTTTATACGTGGGATGCCTACCACAGCATGGCATGCCAAGCGGTGCCACGTCCGCACCCAAAATCCAAACCAGTGAACCCCGGGCCACCGAGAAGTGGAATGTGTGCACTTAACTACTGTGCCACCGGGCCAGCCTCAGATGATATGATCTTGTATGTAGAAAACTCTAAAGATTCCACAAAAAAACTGCTAGAATTTTTTGAATTCAGCAAAGTAAGGATATAACATCAACACACAAAAATCAGTTTCATTTCTACACATGAACAATCTGAAAAGGAAATTTCCAAAAACAATTCTAGGGGCTGGCCCCATGGCCAAGTGGTTAAGTTCGCGTGCTCTGCTGCAGGCGGCCCAGTGTTTCGTTGGTTCGAATCCTGGGCACAGACATGGCAGTGCTCATCAAACCACGCTGAGGCAGCATCCCACATGCCACAACTAGAAGGACCCACAACGAAGAATATACAACTATGTACCAGGGGGTTTTGGGGAGAAAAAGGAAAAAAATAAAATCTTTAAAAAAAAAAACAATTCTATTTGCAAGAGCATCAAAAAGAGTAAAATACTTAGGAATTAACTTTACCAAGGAGGTGAAAGATTTGTACAATGAAAACTACAAAACATTGCTGAAAGAAATTTAAAAAGACAAATAAATGAAAACACATCTTATTTTCACGGATTGGAAGATTTAATATATGAAGATGTCAATACTACTCAAAGTGATCTACAGATTCAATGCAATCCCTATCAAAGTCCCAAAGACATTGTTTTGAGAAACAGAAAAATCCACTCTAAAATTCTTATGTAATCTCAACGGACACTGCATAGCTAAAACAATCTTGAAAAAAGAACAAAACTAGAGGACGCACATTTCCTGATTTCAAAATTTAATACAAAGCTACAGTAATCAAAATAGTGTGGTATGGGCATAAAGACAGACAGGCAGACCAAGAGAACAGAATAGTGAGCCCAAAAATAAACCCTTGTGGATGTGGCCAAATGATTTTTGACAAGGGTGTCAAGACCATCTGATGGGGAAAGGACACTTTTTTCAATAAATGGTGCTAGAAAACTGCATGTCCACATGCAGAAAAATGAAGCTGGACCCTTACCTAACACCACACACAAAAATTAACTCAAAATGGATCAAGGACCTAAATGTAAGACCTAAAACAATAAAACTCTTAGAAGAAAAACACAGGACAAAAGCTTCATCACATTGGATTTGGCAATGATTTCTTGGATATGACACCAAAGGCACAGGGAACAAAAGAAAAAGTAGAAAAATTGAACTTCATGAAAATGTTTAAAAATTATGCATCAAAAGACACTATCAACAGAATAGAAAGGCAACACAAAGAATGGGAGAAAATATTTGAAAATCATATATATGAGTAGGGATTAACATCCAGAATATATAGAGAACTCCTAAAATTCAACAAGAAAAAACAAACAACTGGATTCAAAAATGGGCAAAGGACTTAAATAGACATTTTTCCAAAGAAGATATACAAATGGCCAATAAACACATGAAAAGATTCTCAACATCACTAATCATTAATGAAATGCAAATCAAAACTACAATGAGATACCAACTCACACTCATTAGGATGACTACTACCAAAAAAACAGAAAAAACAAGTACTGACAGGATGTGGAGAAATTGGAATAACTTGTGCACTGTTGGTGGGAACATAAAATGATGCAGTGGTTTCTCAGTTTGGTTTTACCAAACCACAGTATGGTGGTTTCTCAAAAAACTGAAAACAGAATTACCATAAGTTCTAGCAATTATTTCTGGGTATATAACCAAAAGGATTGAAAGCAGGATCTCAAAGAGATATTTGTACATTCATTTTTATAGTAGCATTATTCACAATAGTTAAAACATGGAAGCAAGCCAAATTGCTTGTATCCGTCGACAGATGAATGGATAAGCAAAATGTGGTATATACACACAATGGAGGATTATTCAGCCTCAAAAACGAAGGAAATTCTGACAACATGCAACAACATAGATGAATCTTGAGGACATTATGCTAAATGAAATAAGCCAGTCACAAAAAGACAATCACTGTATGATTCAACTTATATGAGGTACTTAGAGTAGTCCAAATCATAGGGGAGTTATTATTTAATGGGTATAGAGTTTCAATTTTACAAGATGAAAACAGTTATGGGGATGGATGGGTGGTGATGGTTACACAACAATGTGAATGTATTTAATACCACTGTACTGTGTAATTGGAAATAGTTAAGACAGTAAATTTTATGTTGTGTCTTTTATCACAATAAATTTAAAAGATTTGCAGTGTTCACTGTATGTAATTTCTTTCTCACATAAAAAGAAAAAGTCAGTTCCAGGTACGTTGTAAACCTAAATGCAAAGGCTAATGAAAATAGCTTTCAAACATAACACATGAGAATACTTCATGAGCTTGAAGTAAGGAAAGATTTCTTGAACAGGATGCACAAAACACTAACCATAAAGAAAAAGATTAATAAATTGCACTAAGTTAAAAATTAATGTACTTTTTGTTCATCAAAAAAACGTCATTAGGAAAGTAAAAAGGTAAGACAAAGAGGGAGAAGGTATATGTAACAGGTTTGTAACAAGAATATATCAAGATGCCCCAATAAGAGAAAGACAAAACCCTCAATACAAAAATGGGTTAAAAACTTGAGCAAATCCTTTACCAAAGAGAAACTCCTAATAGCTAATGATGATAAGAAAAGCTATTCAGTCTCACTAGTAATCAGGAAAATATAAACCAAAATCATAATGAGATACCATCATGTCCTCACCAAAGTGGCTACTATTAAAAGTCTGAGGTACCCGTGCAGGTGAGGATGTGAAATGACAGGTCCCTGTATGCACTTCTGGTAAGTGCACCTTTGGAAAGCAATTCAGTGTTACTTAATAAAGCTAAGCAATACCATCCCTGTGCTGCAGCAGCCCCATTCTGCCTTACACCCCAGAGAAGCACATGCCCAGGGGCCCAGGAAACATGCTCAAGAGTGGAGCATGGTTTGTAATGACTGCGAAATGGAAACAACTCAGATGCCTATCAGCAGTGGGCTAGAGTCATGCAATGGAAGACTACAGCACCAAGTGACATAAGTGAAGCTGAGATACAGAGGCTGAGTAAAAGAGGTCAGGCACAACTATCAACTGAGTTCAAAACGAAAGCTAAATTATACTGTTTAGGCACTGACATGGGAAAACTGCAAAGAAAAGCAACATAATGAGGACAAAAGTCAGGAGAGGGGTTACTTTTGGCAGCAGGAAGAGGGTTCTGATAGGAAGAGGGCACATAGGGCTTCTGGAATTTCTATGCTTTGACCAAGGTGATGGTTATACTGAAGTTTCCTTTAAAGTAACTTAAGTAGAACATTTTAATGCATGTTTTCATGCATCTTTATCCAACCCTTGGTATTTTTCCTTTTTCACAATTGGAAAGTTTTGTTTTTACTTTTTTAAAGAATCCGAGAAACGCATGAATTCCCCTCACCAAACTACAGGGGGCAATGTCCTTGCAAGAAGAACCTTTGAGAAGGACACTGAGGATCCATTAAACCATGCACACATCTACATGGAGGAACAACCAGATATAATGCTTGTTTAAATCTTTTCAATGCATGGTACTCCCCTGCAGGAGTCAGAGACAGGAGGAACAGTGGCAGCATCAGTCTGGGGCAAACGAGGAAGGGAAGAGAGGGGAAGTCACTCTAGAACTACCACTGGAAGAACTCAGAAAGGCCTTTTCTGACCTTTACACCCACCCTATCCTAGGAGAGAGCTAACAAGTACAAATGGTCTGAAATAATAACATACCCCAAGAACTGCTGAAGTCCTCTCCATTTCGTCTTTGTTCACCTGAATGTTGTGGCTTTCCATTACTGTGATTCAAAAACCAAAGCAGATAATGTTTGTGCTGCATCAATGAATCATTTCTGTGAAAGACTCAAGTGCAAGGAGTGAGCCTCACTCCCTGATAAGGACAAAAATGACAGCACCTGCTGCGAGCCGACCTCAGTGAAGTGACCATTAGGGCCAGTATTTGAGCCCAGCAATGGTGGCAGTGGGCCTGGGGACAAGCACCGGTCAGCCACACTCTGGATAGAGTTGCCCCTCCACCAGCTCGGCTGCAGGGCACTGGTCAAGGCTCTGACTTCCTAGGGACCCAGCAGGACCTGGGCAGAGCGGGAGAGAGAGGGATACAGAGGTGAAGGCAGAGGAGAGCCCTGCAACAGTTCTTCTAGGAGTTCTCACAAAGAGGAAAAGGTTAAAGGACAGTATACCAGGACCAGGGACGACAGTGACATGTAAAACATCCAGACAGCCATCCTCCCCCACATTGCTGTTCTGAGGACCCTGGGAGTCAGGTCAGTGCTCACTCCTTGGCCAGGGCATCTGGCAGAACTGGACAGTACAGAGGGATCCCATATGACCAAAATGTCAGAACCTTCTAGTCCCTCTAGATCAAGAGGTGATAGGGTCCAACCCCTTTCGCTACAGAAAGGGAAAATAAATGGCTTGCTACCTCTTCAATGCCCCCATGATACACTACCCACCCTAAAATAAGTTAGGAGAGAAACAGTCATTCCCAACAATGTAAAGAATTCTCTAGAAACATGACTGTACATCATCTTTATGGTAACTTACCTGCCAAAATTGGTATCAGAGGAAGCTCCAAAGTACAAAATAGTTGCCACAAACCATAAATCTGTTTCATAGGAAGAAATGATATCAATGTTACTTTTAAATTATTATTTTTATCTGCATTTCACTGAAAAGCCTACTTAATTTCCTTGAGCTAGAATTAAGGCAACTACTATAGAAGACATGGTTGGTTTCTTATCCAATAGCCACTCCTCTGCTCCGTCCTCCTCCCTAATAGAACTATTTCCTTCAAGTATCCAATTTTATTACCCAGACCTGGTAGAGATATTTAGAAATATCAGGTAGGACAAGTCCCACTCCCAATATTCTTTAATCTTTCTCATTTTAAAGTCTGATTTAGGTATTTGTAGACTTTTAGTCTTCCATTTTAATTTCAGAATAGTTTACTGAATTTCCAAAAGTTTAACTAGAATTTTCATTGATTCTGCATTGACTTTATAGAGTAATGTGGGAAGAAGTGAAATCTTTATATTAGGTCATCACCTCCAGGAGCATGAAACATCTCTCCATTTATTCAGAGCATCTTCCAAGCTCTTTATCAGTTTCCATCTCTTTTATTCTTTCCTGCTGCTACCTGAGAGAGTCTTCAGCCTCATCTGTTCTTCCTTTATGCCCTCACATTCTCAACCTGCCCCTCCAGAGCCATTCTCTGCCTTGCTCTTCACTCTCGAGGAAGGGCTAATGCCCTCCAGGCCACCTCACCTGGACTCCTTCTCTGCACTCAGGCTGGTTTTGCCAATTTGGGGCTGGTAGAAGGAGAAAGAAGTGGGTTTCCTCTCTCCCACCTGGACCCTGCCCACCAGCCCACAGTGTACTGCTGACTGCAGTTCTCCACCTGCAGCCACAGCTTCTGGTGCCTGACTCCTGACCAGGAGCCCCCTGCCGCCATTGCTCTCCCAGGGTCCTAGTAACAGCTTGCCCTTCAAGCTTAGGGGTTGAAAAGCTTCTAGCCAGTACCTGTCCTTGGAGGCTTCTCCATCCCCTGCTGGCTCCCTTGCCCCTGCTCTTGCCTCAGTACACAGTCCCTTCATTCATCTCTGCTCAATGATTCCTGTGAATGCCCTCTGCTTCCCAATGAAACTCTGATTGAGTGGAGCTGTGTCCATTTCACTATTAAGTAAAATAAACTCTCCGCTTTTATGTTAACTGCAGCATTAAAAATATTCCATTTGAATTGGAGGCTTTTAAAAAATATTGCAATTGTTTTCAGCCTATAGAAAACATTTTTAAAACTTCAGGTCTTGTCATCTGGACTACCCTTTTATGAGTGATGTGCAGCTTAAGGTGGCCTTAGAACTCAATGTTTCATTTCCTGCACATTCAAAGACACTGCAGGTATTGCTTCCTGTGAGTATGGGTGTGAATGAAAGACAGCTCTTGGACAAACAGTGAGCAAGAGTGCCTGCTAACCGGAAGTTATAATAAAATGCCTTGCCTTCAACTGAGAACAAAGGCCCATCGTAAGTCTGTAGAGTATCCTCAGGTTCGCACACACATTCTGATTCTATAAAAGATCAAAAGAATTAAAAATTAGGCAAACTTGGTGGCAATGTTTGTCACAATCTAGGAAGTGACAAAATTCACAAAAATATTTACCAGCTATGTCGCACAAGTCTTTCCATGGCAGATATGATGCATCTGGCAGTGTCACCAATTGCCTCAAGTAGATGAGTTCCCATGGTACAGAACGTGCATCTTATTGGGCAAATGCAAGCTACTTGTCACCTCACACTTTCTCTCCAACCCAGTTTTTTCTTATTTTACAGGAAATGAACCACAAAGATGCAAAATGCCCCACATGCAAAGCCTACACAGTAGTAGAGACAGGAGGACATGGACCTGACCTCTCTACTCCTACAGCCTCCACCCACCATGAGCAAGCTGAGGAGCCACACTGCACATTCCACACTCACCGTCCATCCTCGCCCTAGATGACACACACAGATGCCCTGGAAGTGGACAAACAGGGTCTGTGTTGAACTGATAAATAGGGTGATGGGATGAGCTGCAGCCCCCAACGCTCAGTCTAATTCTCCCTCCACTGACCCAGAGCCCCAGCTTCTCCCATTGAACACCTTGCTCCACCAAATGACTCTCCAGACTCCAGGCCAGTCAGACTCAGCTTTTTTGCTGAAGGCCTCAAGTTAGAGAAAATTCCCCACAATGAGCCAAAGGCTGGCTGCACATACCCTGGCATGTGTTTTCTAGTCATTCCTGGTCTTGGCTCTTCTGTGAACAACTAGTCCAGAGGCATCATGAGCACATCCATGTAAATTTCTCAGCTGCTGCCTGGCAGATTGCCGCAGTGCTGCCTGAATGAGCTTTCTAAACAACAAAGCTGGCTGAGCGACTCCCACTTTAAACAGTTCTCCAACTCCGAAGCTTCCTCAGGACAAGATCAGTCTTCCCAGCAGGCTCAGACCCTTCGGGCATAGGCCCTGCTGTGTCTCCTCTTCCTTCCCCACAGTCATCTTCCTTCTCACCATGTGAGGTCTTGCTGCTTCCCTCAGAAGAGCCACATTCTCCTGTGATTCCCTACTGTTTCCATGCTACTTGCTCTATCCCGAATACCCTTTCATTTTCCTGAACAATTCATACCAGTTGTTCAAAGAAGCACAGCTGGCAGATCCTATAGATTAGTGGGCCCAACTTCCGTCTTCCACCCACTCCTGTATTGCATGCCTCCACAAGAGACACATTTCTGACCAATAAGACACAAGTGGAAATTTACCCGAGGCTGCCTTTTTGATGACTGGAGTGTGGACGAGGGCCCTAGGATGAAGCTTTGCTGGAACCGTAAGGCAATGGCACGAAGGGAGTGGCTGAATGGAAGAGTCCAACAGCACTGTGAGCAGCTGCTCCAGCCGGGGTGAGGGCCAGCAGCTTCTTGTAAGGGACAAACACACCCTGTGTGGTTGGCGTTTTGTTCCTTGCAGCCACTCCCATCCCTAACTCATACACGTGTATACTAGAAAGAAATTGGACTTTAGAGTCAGAAATCCAAAGTGTGAACCGTGGCCTGCACCTTGGTTTACTTATCTGTACACTGGGACTGATAACACTGAGATGGACAACTCCTTCTTTCAGTAATATCTCAGCTTCCGTTTGGGGAAGCTCCCTCCCCACAACATAGAATCTGGGTAGGACTTCTACTCTCCACGTCCTGCCCTACGTGCCAAGGGCAGACATGTGACACAGTGAGGGAAACAAAACATCTGAAGCGCTGGAACTTTTAATCTTGAAAAAAGTGACACACGGATCAAAAGGTCATGGCTCACTTCTCACCCCAGGCCCTGTGGGCTCCCGCTCTGTGGGTCCCCAGAGCCGCCTGGCTCCTGACTTCCCAAGGCCTGGTTCTGCTTCTTCTCTGAGTCTGTGAGCTGCCCCATATTCCTCTGACAGAACTCTTTTTAAATTAAGGGAAAGCAAGTTTCTGTACTCTCAAACCCAAGCCATTGACACAGAACCTTCGCTCACAGAAGGTCTGTAGGATAAAATGCAGGACGACAACATCTCCTGGCTCAGTACTTCACGCTGGGTATACTCCCAGGGCCACCTGTTCCTCTGTGCCCCCTCAGTACTCTGCATATTCTTTGACTTGTGCTTTTAAGGTGTAGCTGTTAATTTACAACTAGGAAGCCTGAACAGAGTGGCCCCATGTGGCCCACGCTGCTCCCACTGGGACACCTCCTCTGGAGCCTGCCATGTGTCAAGTCTCCCTTTCACTGAGCTCCAGGCAGGATTCCAAAGCTGCAAGCACCCTTGCTTCTCCGGACAGTGGTTCTTAACAATCGGGGGCATCTTCAGAAGAGGGGCTCAGAGAGACATACCTGGAGCAGCTTCTACAAGTCTCCCCATGTGGACTGAGGAGTGGCCAACCCAGGCCCTCTGTCACAGCAGCCATATCACCAGCACTAAGAATTTATAAACAAGCAGCTCTCCACTCATGGAGCAGCTGACTTTCTGACACCAGAGAACCCATTTAGAAGGATCACACTGTGAATGGGATTTCCCAGGAACAGTTTCACGAAGGAAGAGAAATTACCCATCCTTATTGAATATCTTCCTCCAGAAATGTCAGAGTAAAAAGCATTTGCGCTGAATAAGTAAAAATGAATGTCAGCAATATTCTTTACTATTGGACTGTCTATGAACCAGAAAAAGTTTCTAGAGAAAAATTAGGGTTACATTAAGGTTGACAAAACCTTATCTTAAAACAACTCACCACAATATTTCTTGAGGAATTTCCATATGTGCTGCTCACTTTAACTGTGATGGAGTTTTCCAAGTATTTTGCCACTAAATCTTCAAAAGAGGGAGCAGCATCACTAGGATCTATAAGCCATGCAGCGATTCTGGGATCTAGCCCTACAAAGTCAGCAACTAACGAGAAAAAGGTCCTTTAATCATTCTAAGAAAAATGAATAATTGTACTTTTCCCTGCTTTTACAAGGTTCTCAAGGTTCAAATTAATAATAATAGTGTTACCATCCTCTCAAATTACACAGCTAAGTATCAAAGTGATGCTCTGTCATTCCTAAAGAATTTCGAATCTTTGATAAGAGCATCCTCCCCCCAGGTCCCACATGGCCAATCTCCATGGGGAATGGATCCCAAACAGTTAAAAAGGGGTGGAGACTCCAAACTAACTTGGAATTTGGATCTCTCAAAAATGTTAAAAGGGATCAAAGTCAGAATCCTCAGCTACACTTCTTGTCTCCTCTTCCCCACCTTTCTCTTCCCCTCCCTGCTCCCAAGCCTCTCACTGCCCCATGCACCTCTCCCCCATCTGGCTTTTCAATCACATATGTCAACGAATCCACTCTTTCCAAGTCCTCCCCTCCTCCAGTCTCTCACTGGTCTACGTTCCTAGGCCACCTTTGACCTCGCCTCGCATTGGGACGTTCAGGAATCCAAGTCTTGTGAGTAGAAGCAAGAGTGATGAGAAGCTGCCTGAGCAAATGGCATCCTCGTCATTGAGTTCTGGGGAGGCTGGGCAGTGTGTGCGAGGGCAAAGACGCTTGATGTTTTGGGCATTTACCCTGATGTGAGGAAAATCCTGTGAGACAACTAGATGTGCTGCATCACAATGTGTGAAAAGAACCAGGGCGCCAGACCACCCTGTGAGCCAGGGAGGTCACTTTGCCCCTTAAGTGTTAGTTTTCTCATCTGAAAACTGGGAGAAAAGATTACTATAATTATCTGTGAGACATATGTGAAGGTGCTTTTTAAAAAATAAAAATGATATTTGCTAAATAGATAAATTTTAGTATCAGAGTGTTTTAGATATGAAGGGGGAGTTATAAATGGATAAAGAGGGGCTCATAAATTAAGAGATAAATCTGAATTCTATGTGATTGTTTTTTCAAGTTACCTTTTTTAGGATTTTATTTTTTTTCCTTTTTCTCCCCAAAGCCCCCTGCTACATAGTTGCATATTTTTAGTTGTGGGTCCTTCTAGTTGTGGCATGATGAGCGGTGCCATATCCGTGCCCAGGATCCAAACCAGCGAAACCCTGGGCCGCCGAAGTGGAGCGCGTGAACTTAACTACTCGGCCGAGGGGCCGGCCTTCAAGTTACTTTAACATTTTGAATTGTGCTATACAAAAGTAACGAGTTTGCCTTTAAACAAAACTGTAGTCTTAGCTCACATCACACTAAATATTATATTTTTTGGCATCTTTAAATTATACTAGTCTAAGAGATTTATATTTACTAACAGTCAGTATCATGACTTCTTTGTTTGATGACTAGGGAGTCTCTTACACTGGTAGATTTGGAACTTTGGAGAGTTTGGCGAGACAAAGTCGGCAGTCATTCTGGCTGCGTGCCACTCAAGTCAACTATGCATGACTTCATATAGCACTGTCTAGCAATGCTAACTGACCCAGTAGGACTATTCCACCCTATTTGCCTTTTCAAAGCTCTGATGGCCCAAAATTAAGGGTTCTTAACGTATATTTTTGAAAATCCTTGGGGAAGGTCTGACAGCACTGGAATGGTCTGGGGGCTGGTCCCTATAAACTCTTGTGACTAACAAACTGAAGCCTGCTAGGACAAACTCCACACTGGGGAGAAAGTGCCAGTAGTTTAAAAAGAAATGCCAACAAAATAGATTTAAAATGAGCTAAGAAACATTAAGAAAATAATAAAAGCCATGAAAAATAAATAAACCAGAATTAGAAATACTTAGAAATTAGGTGACTTAGAAAAAGAAAAATGAATGAAGAAATGGAAGAATTCAGGAAAGGGAAATTAAAAAGCCATTTCAGAAATAAAAATTAAACTGGCAACACACAAAAGCAAATAAATGGAACAGATAATGCCTTAAGTAAAAAAGAAGATGGAGGGGCCAGCCCTGTGGCTGAGTGGTTAAGTTCGCGTGCTCTGCCGTGGCGGCCCAGGGTTTCGCTGGGTCGGATCCTGGGCGCAGACATGGCACCACTCGTCAGGCCACGTTGAGGCGGCATCCCACATGCCACAACTAGAAGGACCTGCAACTAAGATATACAACTATGTACAGTGGGGTTTGGGGAGATAAAGCAGGAAGGAAAAAAAGAAGACTGGCAACAGTTGTTAGCTCAGGTGCCAATCTTTAAGGAAAAAAAAAAAGATTATTGTTAATTTGAGGGGGAGATGATGATGGTATCATCTTAAAAATGAAATCCTCAGGGGCCGGCCCAGTGGCATAGTGGTTAAGTTTGCACACTTCGCTTTGGCAGCCTGGGATTTGCAGGTTCAGATCCTGGGAATGGACCTACACACACTCATCAAGCCATGCTGTGGCAGCATCCCATATGCAAAGCAGAGGAAAATCGGCATGGATGTTAGCTCACAGCTAATCTTCCTCACACACACAAAAAGTGAAATCCTCATATGTTAGTCATATAATTGAAATATTTACAGATTAATCATATGATGCTTGGGATTGGCTACAAAATAATCCAGGGGATGAGGGTTTGTAAATGTGAGGAGTTATACAGGAAAGAAGACTGGACATAAGTTGATAATTGTTGAAACTGGGTGATGGGTACTCTGTTGTGTTTTCTGACACCACCTCTGACACCACACGTGTGGGTTTTCCACACCGCCAACTCCAGTTCTCTGCAGACTTCAGCTGGGTGTCCAAGAATTCAATTCAATTCTGACACTACCTACCTGAAGTTATGGCAGACAATGCAGGTTAAGGGCTCAGCCCCAGAAGACCGTCCCCGCTTCAGGAGCCAGTCCCAAGTCCGGGGCCTCCTGTACTTTCAGCCAACCAGCTATAACTTACCATGCTTCCAACTGCCATCATCACCAAAAAACTGTAGCACTGTTCTCACAAAATCCTTTGCATTAAAACAAATAACAGGACATTTACATTTCAGTATTTGAAACAGCACATCCCTAGAAGATGAAAGGAAATTCACTGATTTAGACATTAATTTAGGACTTTTCATCTTGGAAAAAAATTATTGCTACTCCACTAACAGCTATCACTTAAATAGTACTTCGTTGCAGACATTCTTCTAAGAGCTTTACATAGATTAATTCAAAAATCCTGTGAGGTTGGTATTACTTATTATCTGCACTTTACAGATTATGAAGCTGAGACACAGAGAGGCTAAGTAACAAATCCAAGGTCACACAGCTGTTCAGAGCCAATCCCTGGGCAAAGCCCCATTACCTACAGACTAACACCCAAATTCCTGAGCAGAGCATACACATTTTGGGCTCTTTACAGCCAGCCCTAACACAACTCTCCAGCCTGCTCTCCCAGCACTCCCTCCCAACATTCTATCCTTGGCTCACACTGAATACTCTTTCCTCTGTCACCAGACTGTGCAACGTCCCCTCACACTCCAGAGCCACTGCACATGCTGTATTCTTGCCTAAAATTCTCCTCCCACAATTCCTGAAAACGGCTCAAGCGCTATTTTCAGGAGGGTCTGCCTGGATCGCAGGCAGGGCTTTGTTCCTCTGCTATGTTCCTTCTCCTCCTTCCTGTCCAGACATCTGCTACAGCCAGGACCACACTTGCTATAGTGTAATTTACTTTGAAAGTTTGCTCTCCCCATTACATCATGATCCATGAATATGGGATTCATAGTAGTTAACACTTATTAAACACTCCCCAGGAGCAGATCCCATGCTAAACACTTCACAAGGAGTATTGCAATGAATCCTCATCACAATCCTATTAGGCAGGCACTAGATCCACTTTACAGATAAGAAAACTGAGGCTCAGAGAGGTTAAACAATTTTCCCAGTGTTACACAACTGCTAAGTGGCAAAGCTGAGGTCTGAGACCCTATCTAACTGCTGCCAAGGCCCAAGCTATAAATCTCCTACTACAGTAACAATTTATTAACACATTAATGAGGGTCTTTGGAAATGGCCAAGGAAGAAAGAAACTAGGAGCCCAAATAGGTCTGCACACTAAGTCAACATATAGTTAGATTTTGCTTGGCTTGCTCCAGAGACAAGATCTTTTTAGGCTTTTTTCATTTTCTTGTATGATTTTAGCTTGGCTTCCCTTGAAGAGAGGGGCCAGGATGCTAGGGAGGGCAAAGTGCCAACTGTTGCACAGCTTCAGGTCTTGGCTCTACTGGATTTGGGAGAGGGTGTACAGGAGGAGAGAAGGGGAAGGGGGATGAAAGTTTGCAAAGGAGAAGAACTGGAGACAACTGGAGTTCCTTCCACTGTGATGCTCTTGTATGCTGGGAACCCAGGAGTCCTTAACAAGGTCATCTAATAACCACAATATCTCCCACTAACAAGAGATGCTTCTATCTTGATAAGACAACAAAAAGAATATCTTGTAAGACAAAGTGGCTAAAACACTGTGTTTTATAAGTCAGTTATATAAGTCAATTATGTCCCAATTACAAATCAAAAAGGCAGCTATGGTATAAAAAAACTAGACTTGAGTATTAAGAAAGGAGGCTTGTGCTGAAATCTCAAGGATGACCTATGACTACCTCTCTATCTCTATCTCTCTGAGTCTCAGTTTCCTCACATATAAAATGGAACTAATAACACCTAATATACACAGTTAATGTTAAAATGAAAAGAGAGCATGTATGTGAAAAGACCTTGCATGGGTATTTAACAAATGTTGTTAAATATGTTTTGTGCAAAAAAATTATGTATGTGTCTATTAATTTAAATATGATTTAAATTCATTTTGAATCTCAAAGATACTATCATAGAATTGGGATTATTACTTCCAATTTTATGGTATTTGAGTCAATGTCTTCATATAATTGTCCTGGAACTTATAAAAATTAAACCTCAATACTCATTCATTGAGTAATAATATTGAATAAATATTTATTAAGCACACGCTCTCTGGCACTTTCTTGGCTGTGGAGATATAAAAATGAACAAAACATAAAAATCCCTGCCTCCAGAGAGCTTTGGGGTAGATGTACAGTAAACAAAACAAGCAAGTAAGAGAGAATGATAATGGTGGTATTTCAGAGAACTATGGAGCAGGGAAAGGAGATAGGGAACATGTGTGCTGTTGGGATGGGGTACAGTTTTATACAGGGTGGTCAGGCACGGCCTTACTGATAGGGTAATACCTATGTAAAGACTTGAATGACAAGGAGAACAAAAAGCCTAGTTAATGAAGGAAAGTTCTATACAGAAAATTTTAGCCAATAAATGTGGAATAAACGATAGTTAGAAAAATCATCATCCTCAAGTCATAATTTAAAAGTGATTCCAATGACCCTCATCGATAGACAAACCACAGGGGAAAGTCTGCTGGGGAAGTTTACAAAGGCGGGATCGTGCTGCCACCACCTGACCCACGGCTCTATCTCGGCATCATGGTATTGGGACAACACAATTGCATCATAAAGGTAGCCAGATAGAATACAGGACACCCAGTCAAACTTGAAATTCAGAAAAACAGTGAATAATTTTTATCTGAAAAAATGTAAATATTTTTTGGAGATTTTTCCTTTTAGTGTAAGAATGTCTCATGTAATATTTGAGATATACTAAAAATTAGTTGTTTATCTGAAACTCAAATTTAACATCTTGTAGTTTTATTTACTAAATCTGGCCACCAACTGCATCACAGATGGTTTGAAGAAACATATGGCACCACTGAGAGAAGTTTTCTTGTAAAAAAAGTTGGACTTGAATAATCAAGCTTGTAGAACTAAACTCCACTTTACAGAAAATATGGAGAAAAGGAAAACCAGTTAAAGATTGCCACAATGAGGAAACAGGTACATCCAGAAAGTGGGACCTTCTGCAAGATGGGGTGAAGGGTAGGAGGATGCTCATATTAGAAGAGGCAGAAGAGACATGATCTCCAAATGTCACATGTGGACCTTGCTGGTCCTGATCCCAGTAGATCAAGTGTAGAAGGACATTTTTAAAATTTGGCCTGGGTATAACATCAGTTAATTTTGAGAATGGCATTGTGGCTATGTAAAACAAACAAACAAACAAAACCATGTTTTTTAGAGCTAACTCCTGAGACAAGTGAGGTAAAAGGACATGTTTGGGATTTAATCCCAGCTCCCCACCCTTCCCCTCAAAAAGGGACAGATAAAGGAAGTACGGAAAAACCTTTGATAACTCTTTGGTCTGGGTGGATGCGTATATGGGGCTCATTATACCATTCTCTCTACTTTGTATTTTCCTAATTTGCTTTTCTTTGTTTAAAGAGAAACACAAAGGAATGAGGTGGTGAATCACGCAGATATCTGGAAGAATACTGCAGGAGAGGGAACAGCTGGTACAAGGCCCTGGGGTAGCAGCATGCTCCCCACATTCGGGAACAGCAGTGAGAGTGGGGAAAGAGGAGAAGAGGACCAAGAAGCAGCAGAGGGGTTGGGTACGTAGACCTGCAGGGCCACTGTAGGAACTTTGGCTTTCCTTCAGAGCAAAGCAGGAGCTTTTAGAGGTTTTGAGCAGGGGAGTGAGATGATCTGATTTACGTTTGAACAGGACCTCTGTGGGTGCTGTGCTAAAAACAGACAGAAGGGGCAGGTGGAGGTGGGAGGCTCCTTGCCACAATTCAGTCAGGAGGTAAAGGCCTGCAGAGGAAAGGCAGCAGCAGAGGGGATGAGAGTAGGTCAGAATCTACCTGTATTTTGAAGGCAGAACCAATGGGATTCACTAAGAGCTGAGAGGAAGTATACAGAAAAAGAGAGAGAAATTAAAGATAACGGACTGAGCTCATGGAGGGCTAACGGTGACACTAACTAAGACAACAAAGGCTGTAGAAGGCAAGTTTCAGGGAAGATAGAAGCTTTGAAATTCATAATATCTTGGCGGTATTGAGGACAGTTTCCTGTTTGAAGGCAGTGATAACTTCATTTTCTAATGCAGTGAGTGAACAAGTGTGATGAGGAAAATAATCTGGGACTCTGGCAGATGCACATGTTAAGGCTGAAGTGACTACTAGATGTCCAAGCAGATGTCGAGTAGGATATATAAATCCAGAATTCAGAAAAGGCTGTCCAAATATTAGGGCTCTACTCTCACAGAGATCTTCCATAGAATAGACCTGCCAAATTGTTCTTTCAAAAGAAAACTATGTAAAAGGAAGCTTATGGGTTTCTTGGGAGCAGAATGCTATATTAGTCAAACACTGTCCTGTTCTCATCAAAGTTACTGTAGTGTAAGTACTTGACATTAAGCTTTTGATTGCTGAGGCAACCATTTCAAAAGACATCCATCTTGGGTAGACATGTTGCCAGCTGTATGACACAGCTATTAGCAAACCAAGCAGATAAGGATCTAGGTCTTCCCCACCCATGAAGGTCCCTCCTCAGAAGGCCCTGGGTGATCCAGATAACTGACCACTAGAGTGACCATGCTTCTCCCTTACCGTGTCCTAATTCCCTCTCTTAGGCTTTAAACTAGCCAATAAAGACTGAACCCTTGAAACCCTACGCACCCCACCCTCAGATCCTAATAAAAGCAGAGCCCTAGGTCAATGCTCTCTCTCTGTCTACTGAAGACCTCGCTGTGTGGCCCTCGGGCATGCTGGGTACGCTCCAGGACCGATGAATAATAAATCTTATAGTCTCTAAGTTGCCTGACGTTTTTTGCTGAAGTGTGTCCTGTGATCATAATAAGAACCACAAAGGCTAGTCCAGCCACAGCTTTGGCCCCTGTGGGGGAAACGTCTGTGGGGGCTCACTACCAGTAATACGTCCCCTGGCAAGTGCCTCAGGAGTTCCTAGCTGAGAGCATCACTATCAATAGCCTGGGACCCACATAACAGTTACCGAAAACTCATCAAGGCCTACTGAGACTGTATTAGACAGGAAGGGCCAGGCTCCCCACCTTCTATCCTTGAGCCTCCTTGAACTCCTCTTCAGGGCAGATTTAAGGAGCAATCTCGGGGCACTAATTGACCTGAACTCAGAGGGCTGGGCGGACAGGAAGTGGATGCCCCCACCCAAGGCAGAAACTTCAACGGGGCTGACAGCATGTGCAAAGAAAGAGTGACAAGAGGCACAGGCTCCAACCTACAATAGGACTTTTCAGGATTGAGAAGGGGCATCCCTGCCTATTCTAAGATTCTAAGAGGGCAGGTCCAAGTGAGACACGTCTTGTTTATGTTCACAGACATGAAGCTTTGAAATTCATAATATCTTGGTGGTATTGAGGACAGTTTACTGTTTGAAGACAGTGATAAATTCATTTTCTAATGCAGTGAGTGAGTGAACGAGTGTGATGAGGAAAATCATCTGGGACTCTAGCAGTGACTCTGGGTTTTCAGGCCTGGGGATGATGTTTTCCTCACCAACTTTCATTGAGATGTTGATTCAAATTCTGGAGCAAGCTCCCACAAAAGGATGAAACCTCCATGCCAGAAGCTCTTTGAGGGGGAGAGAGCCAATGTTTGTAGAGGTTTCTGTCATTTAGATCCATTTTATTTTCATGTGCCCATACAAAACTTGTAAAAGTTTACATAATAAAATTGGAGCTTCAGAAACTTTAAATTAGGACAAAGCAGGCATGTAAGTAAGATTTAAGGTAATGAGTGAAGATGTCGAACCTGGCAAATTGACTATGTGCCTCCTGTTCCTGGCTCCAAATACAAGAGAGCTCTGTTTTTATGTAGATAAACTGATCACTGGGTGTGAAGCCTTCCTCAAGAACACAGTAAGAGGCTGAGGCATCCAGAGGACCACTGCTGCCTTCTGTGTGGCTCTGTAGTAACATCACAATTCCTTTAACAGGGGAAACTAGAGCCTGTGAATACACAATAAAATAAAGTTTCAATATTAAACATAGACAATGTGTTTATTTAAGAAAAATATGTCATGTTTTATAATTAAGCAGAGAGAAAAGAGAAAACTTGTAAATTTGTAAACAAACAACTCTTTTTGTGACAATCAAGGCCAAAAGCCAAACTCATGATCTTACTCTCCAAATCTGGTCTCCTCTCTATTTAACATCATAATGGAAGTCTTAGCCAGTGTAATACAATAGGAAAAAGAAATAAAGGCATATAAATCAGAAAGGAAGAATTATACTGTCCCTATTTACAGATACCACGAATGTCTGCATAGAAAACTCAGAGGAACCTACAAAAAAGAACTCCTGGAACTAATACACGAGTTTAGCAAGGTTACAGGATACAAGACCAAAACAAAAATCTCAACTGTATTTCTATACACTAGCAATAAACATATAAAAATGAACTTTAAAGAAAAAGAAATTACTCTTTATAATAACTATTCCAAAAAATGAAATACTTAGAAATCAACAAAATATCTATAGGATCTGTATACTGAAAACTACAAAATACTGAAGAAAGAAATCAGAGAAGACCTAAATAACAGAGACATACCATGCTCAAAGGCTACAAAACTCAAAATAATAAGAATGCCAACTCTCCCAAGTTATTCTATAGAACCAAGAAGATCAATAAACTCTAAGTACAAGAAACATGAAGAAAACTATGCCAAATCACATCATAATGAAATTGCTTAAAACCAGTGATAAAAAGAAAACCTTGAAAGAAGCCAGGGTAGGGGAGATGGTTGGGCTGCATACTACCTAGATAGAAACATAGAAATGGATGACAGCAGATTTCTTGTGGGAAACAAGGTAAGTTACAAAACAGTGGAGTAACATCTTTAAATTACTGAAAGAAAAAAACTACCAACTTACAATTTTTTAGTCAGCAAAAATGTCTTTCAAAAAAAGGAAGATTTGTATACTACACTGAAAACTACAAAACTGCTAAAAAAAAATTGAAGTTTTAAATAAATGAAAGGATACCCCCTCTCCATGGATCAGAAAACTGAATACTGTTACAGTGGCAAAACTCCCAAAATTAATCTACAGATTCAATACAGTTTGTATCAAATTCCAGCTGGATGTTTGCAGAAGTTGACAAACTGATTCTAAACTTTATATGGAAACACAAAGCAACGAGACTACCCAAAACAATACTGAAAAAGAGAAACAAAGCTGGAAGATTCACACTCCCTGATTTCAAAACTTACTTCAAAGATAAAGTAATCAAGACAGCATGGTACTGTCATAAGGAAAAACATATGGATGAATGGACAGAATTGAATGTCCAGAAATAAACTCTTACATTTATAGTCAATTGATTTCCAGTAAAAGTGCCAGGAAATTCAACAGAGAAAGAAGAGTCTTTTCAACAAATAATACTGGGAAAACTAGAAATCCCCATGCAAAAGGGTAGATTTATGTTTTTATCTCACACCATACACAAAACTAAGTCAAAATGGATTTAAATGTAAGAGCTAAAACTATAAACTTAGAAGAAAACAGGAGTAAATCTTCATGACCTGGGATAGGCACAGCATTCTTAAATACAACAACAAAAGCACAGGAAATAAAAGAAAAAATCTGATAAACCGGAGTTCACCAAATTAAAAAATTTTTCTGCTTCAAAATACACCATCAAGAAATTGAAAAAACAAGCACAGATTTGGAGAATTGCAAATCATATATCTGACAACAGACTTGTATCAGAATACATAAAGAACCCTTACAGATCCAAGATAAAGCAACTGAAAACAAACAACCCAATCAAAAAATGAGCAGAAGATCTGAATATATATTTCCCTAAAGAAGACACACAAATGGTCAACAAGTACATGAGAAGATACTCAATGTCATTAGTTATTAGGGAAACGCAATTTAAAACCACAGTGAAGTACCACTTCACACCCACTAGAATGGCTAAAATAAAAAAGACAGTCAACAACAAGTATTAACAAGGAGGTGGAGAATTTGGAACCCTTGTATAGTGCTGGTGGAATATAAAATGGTACAATCACTCTGGAAAACATTTTGGCAGTTTCTTAAAAAACAGATGAGAACTATGCATTATCAATCACTTGCCACTAAGGGAGAAGGGGAGGCTCAAAATCTTATTTCTAGTTCTCCTCTCAAAATCAGACACTAAGAAAATGGATTTCTTTTATGGTGCCAAAAAAACCCCAAAACAAACAAACAAAAACCAACACTGTTTACTAACCTGGTCAGCTCTTAGCTGGGTTGAACCATCCTTATATATCAGAGTTAGCGCCAAGGCTACTGCCTGTTTGAGCATTTCAATCAGCTGGCTTTTCTCCAAATCATCCAAATACCTAATATCACAAAAATGGTTTTTGAATGCTCTTGAGTTCCCAGAATTTAGGTAGAGTCCAACCTCATCAGCATCTTCTTCCAATGCCATATGTTTACTTGTTTTCTCTGATGAATTATTGTATGTAATATGTTTTCTTTTAAGATTCATGCTTCCCTTATTTTCATTATTTATATTTTCTTTTAGGGAATATTTTCTTTTATGTTCTAGTTTCTGTAGAACTGAAGCCTCTTGGTTACACTGTGGAATTAAACAACTGGAAGGAGCCAACAAGTTGATGTCCTTCTGTTTTTGGTCAGTAGACAGCTGATCTGTGAGTCTGATACTGGAAAACTGAGAAGAGAGTTTGACAGAAGCTCTTGATGTCTGGCTTGTAAAAGAACTAAGATTCTATCAAAAAATGGAAAATATTTCATTAGAATATGGATTCATAAAACAGATATATAAACCAAACTAATTTCTGATAAAACTCATCTAAGGTAAAGTAGGAACACAGCTTCATATCATCTAGAATAAACTTTCTAATGAAATTATATAGCGTCTTCTAGAGCAGTGATTTTTCTCAACCCAGGTAGGAGTGCATATGTGAATCATAAGCTGGGATAGGCAGGAGTTCAACAAAGTCTCCAGCCACACCCCTGTATTGAAATTGTGCATGTAATGAGATGCCATGGATGGGAATATGTTGCAGATGTGCGTAAGAGTGAAGAATAATAATTTACAACTTCCAAGTAAAGACCATTTATAGAGAAAATGAAATCACCGCAACTATTTGATATGTTAATCTATCTACTAAAAATTAAAAAAAAAATATGGCTCAGCAGCAATCCTCTTCCTATCTTGATCTAGCAATGTGCAATACTCATTCATAGATTCACAAACCAACCAACGGGAAAAAAGCATGCCTATCCATTTGACATGATGAACTATGGGTTCATTTACAATAAAATTTTATTTTGAATGTTTATTTTTCAGATTTTATGACATTTATGCTGTTTTGAACAATTATACACTAATAGTACTTTAAAAATAATTTTGAAAGAAAATGTTTTAACAGTTGGTCACATGGTCATAGAAATTTTAAATTTATACTCATTTTCATTGCAGAGAAATATCATATGGTCTTCAAGAAAAGACTAAAGCATAAAATTATATTACATTAAAAATTCTGTGGAGGAATATACAAGAAAAGGAGTTCAAGGAGAAAAATGAACATACAAAAATTCAGATTGTTCAAAAATATGCTGCTGAAGTTTTTTTAAAGGGATGATTATGGATATCAAGGTGCCAGAGTACAGCATTTAGATTTTAGTGGATATATCCTAAATGATGATATAATAGTTTTTAAAATGTCAACATTATCAATACACCAGAAATGATGTCCTATGAAACTTTTAAAATTTGCAGCAAATATTATAAATGTCAACTTAAAATGTCAGAAGATGCATGGCTTTTCAAAATTCTTTTGAGAGAAAGGGAGCAACAAGGTTTGAAGACCTCTGCCTTAGGGATCCAAGGAGCACAATTTGAACACTGCTGAAAGAATTTACTTACAAAGGGCTGCACAGTCCCTTCTCTGTCGAAAATGCCCCTCCCTCCACTTCAGGGGCAAACCATCATCCCATCAACCAAGCAGCAGTCCTATCATCCCCATTTTACTACAGGGAGTTTAGATTAGAGGAAGTTAGACTGTGATTTGAACACATGTAGTTTGCTCCACAATCCATTCTCTTAACCACTATGCTGCCTCCACCACTGTTTCATATACAAGGTCTTTGGTGATAAGACCTCTTCTCATCTCTTCCTTCAAGCCCAAACCATGTAACTCATCCATTGTGAAATTTATATCCCCTACTTTGTAAACTTCTCTTTATTTCCACTCCTTCAAAGTTCCAAGCTCTCTTCCTTTAACCTGAAAAATGTTCTCAAAGTCCTTTCCCTACCCTCTAAAGGTGGGGATCTTTAGGCTGACCATCTCCTAATCATCCTGTAGATCTCAACTCAGATATACTTTTCATACTTCAAAAAGACATCCCAGACTTCTCTCCCCACCACCCCGAAAAAGCAAAATGAAACAGCACAAAAAGTGGGTAGATGTCTCTCCTACCATTCCCAAAGCACTTGGGACTGACTTCCATCATGGCACTTAATACACCGTATTGCAGAGATCTATTGTACTTCTCTGTCTTCCCCTTCCCCTCATACAAATTAAACTATAAGCTCCTGGAGAAGAAGAACTTTGTTTTTAACCGTTGTGTCCATAACACCTAGCATACAGTAGACACTTAATAAGTGTGTTGAATGAGTGAAGGTTATCTGTCTAGAATTATTCATATTTGGAATGATTTACCTTTTTTCCCAGTGATTGATTCTTCCCATCTTCAAGTACTACTGAATTCTTAACACTGGACTTTTTTACCACTTCTGCAGCTTTTAAAAACACAAAAAAGAAACGAGGCATTAAAGAAATATTGAAATCTAAGTCATATAATTAGTTAAACATTGGAAACAGCCTCTACAATCATGCTATTTACTCATTATTTACTTGCTTAAAACAATGTAATAAAATCACCTCCAAAATGCATATTAGCATTGTAATAAACATTTATGTACAGTATCTCCAAACTTACTATAGACAGATCTATGTAATCGTGAAATGTTTATTAAAAATTGTTACCTAGTATTTGCATTTGAATACTTGAGTCCAAAAACCCAAGGTCAACATTTTACAGAACGTTGCAAGTATTAAAGGTTTGAAGAAATTCTTAGACTGAACACTATAGCAATGGAACAGAGATTTAGTAAAATATCATTAACACAAACTTTTGATTTAAATTTAATTTTAATAATCCTGGGCTGAAAATTAAGTGATGGAACCTGGATTCAACTCCAGAGACATGACTGAGGAGTCTGCTCATAACCACTGTGATACATGTTCCCTCTACAGCAACAAGAACAACCGAAAAACACAAATGGGGGGAAATCTTTCACTTACAATAGAAAAAGTTATACTTAGGATAAATTTAACAAGAAAGGCACAAGGCACTCGATGAAAACTTAGTATCTTATGAAATGGCATAAAACAACATCAATGCTGATGGAAAGACACAGCATTAGCCCAAGCATAAAATGTTTAATTCTTCCAAATATAAATTTAATGCAATTCCAATCAGAGATGCTACAGGGCTCTTTTAATTGAAAAACAATTTCAAAGTACATATTAAATACTAAACATCTGAAAATAGACAAGACAGTTAAGTTAAAAAAAATAAATAAAAGAAGATTGCCTTGCCAGATTATCAGAACACATTATAAAGCCACTATAATCAAATCCACATGATATTTGTATAGGATCAGACAAAAAGATCTCTAGAACAGAACAGACAACCCAGAAACTGACTGCAGGACTTACGATACTTTAATATACAACACAGATGGTATCTCAATTCAGTAGAAAAGGACAGATTAATAAATAAGGATAGTACATTAGCACTGCTTCTTCTTCATTTTCTTTTTTGCTGAGGAAGATTTGCCCTGAGCTAACAATCTTCCTCTTTTTGTACGTGAGCCACCACCACAGCATGGCCACTGACCGATGAGTGGCATAAGTCTGCACCTGGGAACTGAACTCAGGCTACCAAAACGAAGCACGCTAAACTTAACCACTAGGCCACCAGGGCTGGCCCTAGCACCACTTCTGAAAGAAAATAATACATGGGAAAACTGTTTGGAACAAAAATGACAAAGGGTTAACAACTGTATTATACAACAATTTCTTATACGTTGACCAATAAAGACAAACAATTCAAGAGAAAAATGAGCAAAAGATAGGCAGAGGCAATACACAAAACAGCAAATCCAAAAAGCAAATAAACATGATATAATACTCAAACTCACTAGTAGTCAGTGAATTAAACATAATTGAAGATGGAAGAGAAGAAGTACTGTCATGCATTGCTGGTACAAATGTGAACAGTTAGAATCTTTTTGGAAAGCAAACTGTCAACACTTACTAAAATTAAAAATACATGTATCACCCTTGGGAGTTGGGAAGAAAAGGATGGACCCAAAGGGAGCTGAGATGGGCCTCGAAGGTACTACTACTGTTCTGTTTCTTGATCTGGGTGAAGGTTACAAGGGTGTTCAGACTGTGAAATTTTGAGCTATAATTCAGTATATATGTGCTTTATGTGTATGTGTGTATGCTACTCAATAAAAACAGAGATATAAATACATAAATCATCTAACCAACCAACCTCACTCCTAGTTATCTGTTTCATAGAAATATATGCAACAGTAAATAAGTTTTAACCAAAATGTTTATGCCAGTATTGCTTCATAGCAAAGGACTGAAAGAAAAGTAGACACTCATCACGAGGGAAGTCGAGGAATAAATTATGTAACTTCCACATCATGAAGCAAGCACATAGTCATTAAAAAGAATGACTTTGAGTTATATCGGTTGACTTGAAGATGTAGAAATCTGTGAAAACATGATCTCATTTTTTAAAACAATGATCAAATCTCTCCACTGATGTACATTTATGAGTATGTTATATACATACACTGGCACAGGTCTGGTCCCCGGGAGGCCAATTCTGAGATGAAGGCCTGCATTCAGAAAGGTTTTTGGGGAGTGCTTTCAGGATCAGTGTCTGTCAGGAATGAAGGAGCACTGGGCGAAGGTGCAGTGACTAGAAAGGCCTGCTCTGGATCTGGCATGGCCATGCAGAGTTGTACCCCGTTGGATCAAGGGAGCTGGGCCTTTATACCCCGGCACCAACCAGTCATTGGATTGTTTGCTCCTGGGAAAGGGGTGTGCCCGTGGGCAAAAAAAAAACCTCTTTGCAGCTGTGGCAATCACTAAGAGGGGCTGTGGTGTGAGCAGCGAGCCAGCAACAGTCTCAGCAGCTGGGGCACTGAATCGTTTAGCATAAACACAGGGGGTCCAGGCATCCACGGTGTTCACTACAGTCCTACACTACCATTCACTACACTGGACTGTTCACAGCCACTTTCTTCACATACATTCTGGGAGCGACTCCTTCAGGATTCTGGTGGGCCTCTTCCTGGGGGAAACTTTCACAAGGAAGGTTAATGGGATAAACTGCATCTCCTTGTTGCTGCAGCTGGTCTCAAAGTTGCAAATGATACTTATTTCTCTCCTCCAGCACCCATACTAAGGTCACCTCACCCTGGCTTGGCACCTCTGCTGGTCTTAGGTAGTCTACCTGATTGAGTGACCCAAACCTTCATCCCTGAGAGGTATAAGCCCCTAATCACCAGGCCCTTCTCAGGCCATGGCTGTTGCACTGGCCATCAAATTTAGGCAGGGGACTGAGAGGTGACCAACCATCACCTAGGTGCCAAGTATATGCTTCCCTGGCCCCATTATGTAACAGCAGCCCTAACTTCTCCTGATGACCAAGAGGTCATCTCTAGCGGGATGGAGATTACATTCCTTGTTTGCCCATCTGTTGGCATAACGAACTTGAAATGACTGGGCAGCAGCCATAGCTTGAAACTGAATGGTACTCTTCCTATGTCCCTGGTGGGTTTCACCTCTGGGAGTCAAGACTAAACCTGCAGAACCCAGAAGTATGAGGGGAGAGAAACAAATTTACTGAGTGCAGCACTGGGAGTGATGGTAACCAGGGACACTCCCACTTCCACCTTTTGGTTCCCAGACCCCTTAATTACATATAATGGGGGACAATGCACCCTGTAATAGTCACTGATGTACAGTACATACCGCACCCTGGAGATTACTGCTTCATCATTGCAGGGTGTCATCTCCAAGCTGGCACTTGAGCTCTGCCTGCTACAGGCCATTCCACCACTCTATCAGGCTGGTGTTTTTGGTGTGTGGCTGTGAGGGAACCTGGTGGGTCCCACAATCATGTGCCCACTGCAGCTCCTTTGCTGGAAAGTGGGTCCCTACATCCAATGTGATGCTATGCGGATTCTGCGTCAGTGGATCAAATGCTCTGTGAGCCTTGGATAATGGAGCTCACTGAGGCTCTGCAAACAGCAAAGGCAAACCCATGCCTGGAATATGTGTCAATTCCAGTCAAGATGAATCACGGCACCTTTGGGGGCACAACGAGTTCAGCACTTTCAGCTTGCCACCAAGTGACTGATTGTTCTCCTCAAAGGATGGTACTACTGGAGACTCAGCATTTGGTCTGTTGTTGGAAGGTTAGACATTCAGCAGAGGCAACAGCTAGATCAGCCCTGGTGAGTGAAAGCAGCATGCTGTTGTGCCCACACAGCCTCCACCCCAGCCCCGTGGTTACTCCATTAAAGAGCCCAAGGTGTCTGTACTAACACAGCAGATGACAGAGGTTAGTGAAAGTCAACTGGCCAAGTCATACCAATTTTGTTCCTTCCTTTGGCCCTCTACTTCGGGTAGCTGCTCCACGTGCATTTACCATATCCTTTAGAGTTCTCTTTATTCCTTAGTAACTAATCTCATTACTAGCAAATAATGCTTTAAACTTTCTCTGTTCAAATTATACAGTTTCTGTTCCCTGACTGACCTATGTCTCATACACTCCTTTAACAGGCCCAGTACCTCTTGACCAGGTTATGTTGTGACTTAAGGGCCAGGAGGGAAGGGGGTGGCAGTTCCTGAAAGAGCATGCATTACTTTTCAAGACAGAAACCTCTTGCATTGCCTTCAAGCTGGGGGGTGGATGGGGGTGATGCACTGGCCTTTAACAGAGAAGAGTAGCCACTTCTGCAGGTCCCAGAGGTATCTGGGATTGAGGAAGTGAATGCACTAATCCAGATGTCCCCAACCCATATCTCAGGGTCTGGGTGCTCTTCCTGAGCAAGGCCCTGACCCTTAGGCAGCACACCTGCCAGGTCTGAGAATTCAACCTTCTCTGGAGCTCTACAAGTCTTAGGACGGCACTAGGCACTGGGCCTGTGGTTGCAGGTGGTCTCTTTATAGGCTACCAAGGAAGCCCTCTAGTAATCTATCACATTTAGCCTTTAATTGCTAATTAATCACCCTCAGCCTTTGTCCTTCTCCAAAGGATCTATTATTCCCACCCACAGCCACCAATTGCATTGTTTCCCACTGCTTTGTACTTTTCAAATGAGGACTGTCCCAGCAGCCTGGGCAGTTGCTTCCACTGGTATGCTAGACCAGCCAACTCTAGCGAAGGTTTTCACTGCACTGCTGCCACTCACATTCCACCTACAACTTGCAATGAAGTCATCAGTGCCAGCCTGCCTGAGGGTGACCAAACTCCAAAACGCCGTGTCAGCTTTCTCAGACTACTCCTGGCACCAACTGAAGCAGATCAGGTTCCCTTGGAACCAGACTGAGCTTCGCCTGCAGGAAATTTACTGGGGGTGCTATTGGGAAGCAGGACTGAGTGAAGAGGAAGCTCAAACGTGATACAGTTGCAACAAAGGCCTCAGTCAATCTCATCTGGATGGCAAAGCACAGCCACACAGTGTGCATGCACACACAAGCTATAATTATAATCGTGGAAATTATAATCACGGAAACAAATGAACAGAAATATAAGAGGCACATACTAAGCTGTTAACGTGGGTTAGCAATAAGGGAAGAGGGCTCAACAAAGAAGAAAAAGCCTGAACTAAGAAAACAATGTATATCTGAATCCTTTCACTACGTTTGTGTATGCAAAAAAAAAATTTTTTTTTACGGACTTCATGTTTTTGGTTGTTTTTTCTTTTTTTAAAAAATACCTTTTCAGTAGAAAAGACC
This sequence comes from Equus przewalskii, assembly GCF_037783145.1. NCBI lineage: Eukaryota > Metazoa > Chordata > Mammalia > Perissodactyla > Equidae > Equus > Equus przewalskii. The sequence goes on along the minus strand of NC_091833.1, from coordinate 117,992,367 downwards.
CCCTAAAAATGTTGAGGAAAACATTTACAACATATATATTAAAACAGTAAAATCCTCCATATATTTATGTTTGTAGAAAGCTCTTACAAAACAGTACAAGTTGAATACACATGAGCCCACCTGTGAGAAGAAAGATAACTCCTTACCCTTCAAAGAGCTCAAAACATACCAAGAGTTCAAGCATTATACAAATACCAAAAACTACTTCACAGTAAGTTCCACAAGTGGAGTTGCAAATAAATCAAATGCAGTTTACTTGCAATAAGGCACTCTTGTAATGCGAGAACTATCACTGCATTTGAGCAGAGCCCTGTAAAATGCTGATTTCACCACTCAGCGTTCTGAGTGAAGGAGAGAAAAAGTAGATGATGAAGTTGGAAAATGTCCCATGTCTGGAAGTTACAGTCAAATGTGAAAGGGGCATGAAGTACGAGAGAGAATGTGGTAGGATGTAAGACTAAAAAGGGCAGGCAGGGGCCAGGTCACCCTGTAGGAATACGTGGGAATGTTTCTGTAGATAAATCTTGCAGAAGCAAGCACAAGAGCTGAGCTAATTCTAGCAATGGTGCAAAGGCAGGACCAAAGTGGCACTAAAGTGAAGGCAAACAGCAATCAAACTACTGCAAAAATCCAAAAGAGAAGAAATGAAGGCCTGAATTAGGGTAGTGGGAATGCAAATCTAACACCTGGCAGAGTTTGCTAAGTGACTGGACGTAAGGATTTTATTTGATAGAAATAAAAATAATACACAATGTTTATCCATATACTCTTGACTAGAATGAATATAATCAAAACAGATCCATTTTCTCATTTAGTTTTTGTTATCTGTCCTTGAAATCGCAAAGACTTCCACATTAATGAGCTGGATATTTACCTTTATGCGTCTCAAACTTGTATTAATTTGTAATGTCTGTAAAAATGTTTTTATTTTACTGGAAAACACTATATTCACCTCTAAGCTCTATAAAGTTAAAATAAAACAGAATTTGGATAAATGTGTACTGGAAAATGTTATTTGATTTCTATTGGTACTTAAAACAAAGAGACATATTCTAATAAATATGTACTTAATCATATGCATAATCCTATACATGGCACCAGTTAAGTCGGATGAATCCAATTCTGAATCTAGTTTAAAGGTGCATGAGTTAGGGTAAAAAGCTAAGCTTACAGTCATAAAAGACCCAACAATACAACGGAAGAAAGAAGAAAAAGTAGTTTATTTCTTTCTCATGTTCTGAGGCGAGTGGTCTCAGCTGGTGGTGCATTAGTTTCATGAAGTCACTCTGGGACCCAGGTTCCTTCTGGCATGGTGTTCCACAATCCTCTAGGACGCTGTTATCATTTGCAGGGTAGGAAAGGAATCATTTCAGGTTCCAAGTGGAGGGAAGAAAAGAGGCCAGCTAGGTAGCGAGTTGGAGTCTTTGGGTCTACCCAGGAAATGGCACACACCACCTGACAGCACAACCCACTACCGGGAACCCGTCACTTGGTCACACCTAACTGCAGAGACTGAGCCATGTAGTCTGATCGTGTGCCTCAGAAGGGAAGGACAGACCCTGGTGTGGCGGACAAATCATCTCTGCCCAAAACGCCTTTGGAACACACGAAATGCCCATGATTAGAAAGTGGGAAGTGGCTGACACAAAAAGTCAGGATACCTTTGAGCAGGGAGAAGGCTTTAATTAAGAAGGAAATTTTGAGGTGTTGGCAATTTAAGTGGTAGTTACATAGATGTCCTCTTTATATTAATTCATTAAGTTGTATTTTAAGTTTTTGCAGCTTCTGTTTTTTCACAGCAAAGGGTTTTTAAGTAAAGATTGATCTTGCTGCACAAAGATATACACAGTCCCATCCTTAGATTTCTATATCGAGATAGCTCAGTCAGTCTAGCAGATCAGAAAATTAGACCCCAAAGTGACATTTAACATTGTCTGATTTTACCTAATAAGTGTTTGTAAAAGCAAATATTTGTAATTTATTTCCACTGATTTCTGAGTTCAATTTTTGACATTTGGTATGAAATGGGCTTTCAGAAATGAAACAATAATTTATAATATTTTACTTATCAAGAAATAAGAATTTGACATAATAACAGCTCAGCATATGACAAGAGTCCAGGAATCAATTAGGTCTTAGGTCCAGCATCACTCATCAATAATCCACCAACACTTTAATTCAGATTCAAATGAAGTAAGAATAAAACTGGTGAAACACTGTAGTAGACAGACTCTAAGACAGTCTCACGACCCCACCTCCTAGTATTCACACCCTGTGTAACTCCCTCTTCTTGAGTGTGGATGGGACCTACTGACTCACTTCTAACCAATGGAACACAGCAAAGGTGACAGGATGTTTGTGATTACCTAAGACTATGTCAGTCTTGCTAGGGACACTCTCTTGCTGGCTTTGCAAAAGCAAGCTGTCTATGAAGGGAACTACATGGAAAGGAACTGAGAGTGGCTTAACAGTCAGCGAGAAACTGAGGCCTTCAGTCCAAGAGCCTGCAAGGAACTGCATTCTGCTAACAACCATGCGAGCTTGGAATGAATGCTCCCCCATTCGAGCCTCAGATGAGATTTCAGCCCTAAGTGACACCTGCACTACAGCCCGGCAGAGGAGCCAACTAAGCTGTGCCTGGGCTCCTGAGCCACAGAAACTGTAAGATAACAAATGTGTGTTAAGTCACCAAGTTTATGGTAACAGGGTCACGCAGCAATAGATAACACAGAATTCTTACGAGAAGTCCACTACTTTTCCAAATCCAAGAACACATGACAGAAAAGTAATACCTTATCTTTTTCCATTATCTCCTCAATAAATTTATGTAAACTAGGATTTTTACAGGGTATCTAGGAGCATGACAAGAGAGTTCAGGAGATGGGCTGACAGCCATAAATTTTTCTCAACAGAGACTCACATTATACCTATCAGAAGTATTTCACTATTCTTATCAGTTTTTGAAGGGAAGTATATTTCCACCTCTGTCAAGTGCACACTGCTCTTTTATTTTAGAAAGCAAGTACACAGAATAAGGAAAAAGCTCTCTGATGTTTAAATATTTACCTTTCTTCACTATTCCCCCCCACCACCATTCCCCCTAAAATACTATTAATTGCTATGTACGTCCACATCCAAAAATCCATACCAGTTCCTGACTGACTTCTACAGTAAAGATGCACACATGCAAAAGATGCCTGAATATGAATAGATCAAAATATTAAGTAGTACTATCTCTTAATCAAGTAACTGCATTTATAACAGCTTTTGCACAATTTGTCAATACTCTCAATTATTTCATCTCAATATAATTACTGAGTTACATCTCACTCACTTATAACTTACTCTGTAGAAAAGAAACAAACAACAAATTATTCACCCAGACTTAGAAATCTAAAATAAAAACTGCTTTGTTAGCCAAAAAAAAATTGGTGTTCCAAACACTTCAGCCACAGTTGTGAGGATGTGTCACTGCTTTTTCTGTTAGACCAGGTCATAAACATATACACACAGATCTACTGATCTTTAACACCTAAGAGTTCATGTTTCTATGGCAGTATAACACACATACTGTCAAAAACACTTCTCCTGTCGACAACACACAATAAGCAAATACTATGTCCAGGTTCAACGACTCAAGAGCTAAGGTTGAGGCAAGAGGCACTGTGAAAGAGCCCATCTCTTTTGAGGTGACTTAAATAGCTCATCCAGATTCTAAGGGAATGTATGACAGAAATTCCTGGAATGAGGAAGAGAGTGTTACATTTTTAAAGCGGTAAGAGCTAAGAGAAAATGAAATTTGGTGAGCAGAAACTCAGTCATCATTGAATGGTGTAAAGTGAGGAGAAGATGGGCTCCAATCATTCAGAGGCAGGAACTTCCCTACACAATATAAAGTTCTATAGAATAATTTTGCTACATTTCATTTCCAAACAGTCTTTTTTGTGTGTATGTGAGGAAGACTGGCCCTGAACTAATATCTGTGCCAATCTTCCTCTATTTTATGTGAGATGCCACCACAGTGTGACTTGACAAGGGGTCCTAGGTCCGTGCCTGGGAGCCGAACCTGCAAACCCCAGGCCATGGAAGCAGAGCATGCAAACTTAACCACTGCACCACCAGGCCAGCCTGTCAAACCTTAGTCTTAAGAATAATTAACATTTGAGGGGCCGGCCCGGTGGCACAGCAGTTAAGTGCATGCGTTCCGTTTTGGTAGCCTGGGGTTCATTGGTTCGCATCCCGGGTGCAGACATGGCACTGCTTGGCAAGCCATGTTGTGGCAGGCGTCCCACAAGTAAAGTAGAGGAAGATGGGCATGGATGTTAGCTCAGGGCCAGTCTTCCTCAGCAAAAAGAGGAGGATTGGCAGCAGATGCTAGCTCAGGGCGCATCTGCCTCAAAATAAATAAATAAATAATGAACATTTGAGGTAACAAAAGATAGAAAAGTTCTTAAAAATTACTCACTCTTTTCACTCTCTCTCCAATTCTTAGACTCCACTAAATCACCTGAATGCATAGCAGACATAATCTTCTGAGCAACAGTGGAGAGTGGTATCTTAGAGAGATCAAAGCCTACAAATGCCTCATAATTTTCCATTTTCATAAAATCCTAAACATAAGATAAACACCCATATATTAATTTTGTAAGTTTAAAATAAGAAATGATTAAGTTATTTGAAAAATTTTATGTACTGAGACTTTCATAAAAACTACTATATTAACCACCACATGAAATAGGTATCAGTCGTCCCCATAAAACAGGTAGGATAGCAAAAATCAAAAGCGGTTAGAGGCTCAATCGGGGTATTACAGTAAACAGGTAACAAAGTAAAGCACGTATTTTCTAGTTAACCCATTTTGAAGCAAGCAACCTACTCAAATACTTCCTGAGGTTTGAAACAAATATAATCTTCAAATATACAAATCTAATAACGTAAAAATGTTTCACTGACTGGGTAATTATGGCAGACACAATCTGACATTCTTTCACTTTTACTACTCAGCTATACTGACCCTCTGGGCTGAGTGGGTGAAGGTCTGGAAGGGATAGTACAAATCAAGTAGCTGGTTATACATCTAACATCTTTGGCACTAATCTAAACAGAATTTGTGGTTCTGTGAGCCAGGAAACCAGGTGACATATTTTTCCACGTTACTGGAGAAAAGAAAAACTTTACGTAAATTCTCTATCCCAAGGTAGAACAGGAAAATCAGTCACCCATGAGGAGCTAATATCAAAATCTTAAACAAAATTTATTGCTACCAATTTTTCAAGCATATTAAGACCTAGTTAATAAACATTTTTTAAATAATGTACATGTACAATAATCGGCAAAACATTTTTGCTCAATGGATTACAAAAATTATCAGCTCTCAGCTGTCACCTAAGCATACCCATTTTCTGATGGCTATAGCTAAAAAATCCCATAAAGACCACCTAAAATGTATAGTTTTTACACTGGCATTCTATATTCTTGGAGCAGGAATATTCTTGAAGGTAATATCTATATCTTCTCTTTTCTCTATAAAGCTTACATGGTATCTAACATAGCCCATGTAGAAGTCAAGCACTCAAGAAGCATTTGATGTAAATAACTGTTAAGGTACTTCAAATTATTTTATACCAAGTCTTAAAATAACTTCTAATTGTCCAAATACTACATTTGTATCCCAACTAATACAATCTAACACTTAAGCATTTTTACTCCAAAGAAACTGACTAAATGAGCATTATAAATCCTTTGAGCAACCATTTCTATGGAATTTTGAAATTTCATTAAAAGCCATTCATGATGTATGAGTTACAATGAAGTCAAGCACGTTGAGATCTGTTTTGAAGAAATTTTGAGTCCCCAGGACCCAGCTTCTAAAGTGAACAATGGCCAGTGGAGACTTGACGTTTCTTGTGATGTAAGTAGGAACATTAAAGGAGTCTGTCTATAGCAAGGAATTATGGGGGAATAGTCTGAGTCACAGAATTTTACTTTAGTCAAATATGAGGAGACTTGGCTATCCATATACTAACATGTCAATTCACAGTTCCACAAATTTTCAAAATATTTAACAGGAGAAAATTTATTTCAAAAAAAATAGTAAAAGAGAGATATAACTAACTTTATTTAAAAATGTCTGCATTATTTAATAATGCTTTTTCCCTGTAAGTAAGAAGTCACCAGGATTAAGTATCACCAGGCAAATGTTCAAGTCATAAAAAGCACTAGCACTATGAACATTATATAAGGAAACCCACAAATTGATATAATACTTCAATTCATTAAATGAAATGTTCCATTGACTTCAAACTTAAAATTTTAGTAGTGTTTATTCTCTTAATACATAAAACATTAAAATATAGCATATGTGGTAAGGACTCAGTTTTTAGTAATTTTCAATCTTGGAGACCAACAGCCTTAATCTTTGATTGGTTTTCTAAATTCTCCACGATATCTTTCAGATAATCTTCATCTTTTAAAAAATAAACATATAATTCTCTTTCCATTTGATGCAATTTATTAGATGCCAAAATTTTTCTTTTTGTCTTCACATCAGTAAGAATATCAGTAAGGAGATGATTTAGCTTATTCAGTTGAGATTCAACTTGATGAAACTGCTCCATTAACTCCTAAAAAGAAAATAAAAATGCTTTTAATGCAAGAGCTCTATTTGCAACACCAATTATAATTTAAAGTGTAATTTACAGGGAAAGAATCTAAATGATTTAAAAATTATTCCCACAATTCTAACAATAAATGAATCTCAATTAATTCATAGTAGGTTTAATATAAATTCCACATAACATCAATTCCAACAACTTCTGATAGGCAATTTTACGTGACTCAAAGCAAACTGAAGAGTACCTGATATGTAAATTGTTGTGCATATTCATACATTCAACAAATATTACTAAATGCCTACCATGTGCCAAGCGCTGTTTCAGAGACTACAAATACAAGAACACACACTATCTCCTTCATGGAACTTACATTCTGCTTAATCAATCAAACTTTGTTTTACCCTAATCTTTGTTTACTCTAGACATAGGCAGTACTGAGAAAGCCTTAAAATGAAGCAATTACCAATAAAAAAGAATTACCTCAACAAAGATCCTCATTTTTCTTTTTCACATTGTTATAGAAGATAAAATTACACATGACATTCAACAATCTTGACTTATCATGTAATTCTCCTGTTCAAGAACCTAGACATACTGAACCTTTCACACTTAAATTGAAATTCCTTACTTCCTAACATTAAAAGTAGTTTATTAACAAGTTTCCATGGCTTTCTTATCACATACTCTACTCCTATAAATTTTCAGCCAGTATTATCAAAAAGGTTCTCAGAAAATCTGTAGCTTTAACTACCTCAACCTTCCACAGCTTCTCAGTGTGGTCCATGAGCATGGTAAATACCTAGGATGCTCATTATGAATATAAATTCCTGTATCTCACTCCACACTAAATTACTCAAACTCTGTAACAGGGCCAGGAAGCTATATTTCAACAGGCTCCGGTGATTCTAATGTACAAATTCAAGAATGTCAGTTTAACATGTGTCATAAATGCCAGTTCCAGGGAGCAGTACTTCTTAAACTACATTTTTAAAAAAATCCACTAATAGGGGGCTGGACCCGTGGCCGAGTGGTTACGTTCGCGCGCTCCACTGCAGGCGGCCCAGTGTTCTGTTGGTTCAAATCCTGGGCACGGACATGGCACTGCTCATCAAACCACGCTGAGGCAGTGTCCCACATACCACAACTAGAAGAACCCACAATGAAGAATATACAACTATGTACCGGGGGGCTTTGGGGAGAAAAAGGAAAAAATAAAATCTTTAAAAAAAAAATCCACTAATATCTACATTAAGTGATCTCTCTTTGAGGAAAAACTTGGTAAACTTGAATATAATGAGAAACAACAATCTCACCTTTAATTTCCATACTGAAGATCTTAACAGTTGCTAAAATACTACTCATGTAGATATTTAAAAATGTTCAACTTCATTAATAATAAAAATACAAGTTAAAATTGATACGCAGGGGCTGGCCCAACAGCATAGTGGTTAAGTTCGCATGCTCTGCTTCGGCAGCCCAGGGTTCATGGGTTCGGATCCTGGGTGCGGACCTACACACCACTCATCAAGCCATGCTGTGGCAGTGACTCCACATACAAAACAGAGGATAGACTGGCACAGATGTTAGCTCAGGGACAATCTTCCTCAAGCAAAAAGAGGAAGATTGGCAATAGATGCTAGCTCAGGGCCAAACTTCCTCAAGCAAAAAGAGGAAGATTGGCAATAGATGCTAGCTCAGGGCCAAACTTCCTCACCAAAAAAAAAACTGACATGGATGGGATTTTATACCTCATGGCTAGGGAAAAACATTAAATAATGATATCTAATAAGATTATAGTGGGGCTGGCCCCGTGGCCAAGTGGTTAAGTTCGCACGCTCCGCTGCAGGCGGCCCAGTGTTTCATCGGTTCGAATCCTGGGTGCGGACATGGCACTTCTCATCGAACCACGCTGAGGCAGCGTCCCACATGCCACAACTAGAAGGACCCACAACTAAGAATATACAACTACGTACCAGGGGGCTTTGGGGAAAAAAGGAATAAAATAAAATCTTTGGGAAAAAAAAAGATTATAGTGAAACCTTCATATTTTAGTGATTCAAAGACGCAATCTTTCACATTTTAACATATCTGAAATCAATATGCATTTTATAATCAAGAGCATCATGTGATCGTTATTGACCAGACACTCATTAGAAATGCTTTATCGCCAACATTTAAAAAGAGTTTTCTTTTATTGTAGTAAGAACATTTAACATGTGATCTCCCATCCTAACAGATTTTTAAGAGTACAATACAGGATTATTGACTACAGGCACAATATTGCACAGCAGATCTCTAGAACTTATTCATCATGCATAACTGACACTTTATACCTGTTAACAACTCCCCATTTCTCCCTCCCCAGTTCATGGGAACAACCATTCTAGTCTCTGCTCTACAAGTCTGACTAAAATATTTCACATAAGCGGAATCATGCATTATTTGTCCTAGTGACTGGCTTATTTCACTTAGCATAATTTCCTCAAGGTTCATCCATGTTTTCTATAGTTTCCTATATTTCAGGATTTCTTTTTTTTTTAAGCTGAATAATATTCCATTGTATGCATATACTACATTTTCTTTATCCATTCCTCCACTGATGGACATTTACGTTGTTTCCACATCTTGGCTATCATGAGTAGTGCTGCAATGTATGTGGGAGTGCTAATATTTCTTTGAGATCCTGATTTCTTTTATTTAAATATCCAGAAGTGGGATTACTGGATCACATGGTAGTTCTACTTTTTAATTTTTTGAGGAACCTTCATACTGTTTTCCACAGCAGCTGCACCAGTTTTCATTCCCACCAACAGTGCACAAGAGTTCTAATTTCTCCACATCCTCATCAACACTTGCTGTCTTTGTTTTTTTGAAAATAGCCATTCTAACAGGTGTAAGATGATGTATCTCACTGTGGCTTTGATTTGCATTTCCCTAATAATTAGTGACATTGAGCAACTATTCATATACCTGTTGGCCATTGGTATGTCTTCTTTGGAAAAATGTCTATTCAAGTCTTTAGCCCATTTTTTAACTGGGTTATTAATTTTTTTTATATCACCAACATTCTTGATGTACAGTGTGGAAAAACACAGACAACAACTTTGAGTCAAATAATAAAGAATTGGACACAGTGTGAAACTTCAGAAATAGCCTAACCATTTTATGTTTTTCTTTTTAATATATATTCAAAATCTATGTCTACCTACCCCTAAAATTATCTTCTAATAAGCAATATAACTTCTAATAAATATGAAATAAAAATTCTAAA